>NW_024097251.1:0-321937 GCF_016545835.1 Crotalus tigris | reverse complement strand
TTCTAGGCATTTGATTATCCAGTCATGTGGCAGAGAGCAAATGCCTTTTTGTAGTCAATCCATGTCACATTCAGGTTAGTCTTCCTTTTCTTGCAGTTTTCCAAGATCATTTTGTCTATTAGGAGTTGATCTTTTGTTCCTCTGCTATTGGGGTGGTTTCCTTTCTGCTCAGGTGGAAAGAGGTTGTTTTCAACTAGATGCTGTTGTACTGCATCAGCTACCACACCAGTTAGTAATTTGAAAGTTGTTGGTAAGCAGGTAATTGGCCTGTAATTACCTGGTGTTGCCCCTTTTGCTGGATTTTTCATTATTAGGTAGGTTTTCCCAGTTGTTAGCCACTTTTCAATTTCTCCTCCTTGTAGTATATTGTTGAACTGTTTGGCAATGAGTGGGTGTATAACAGTTAGATTTTTCAACCAAAACCCATGCAGTTCATCTTCACCTGGTGCTGACCAATTTTTGATTTTCTTTGCTCTTTTTTCTACCATTTTTGTTGTTATTACTAGTTCTTTCATTTCAACTTCTGTTTTATTTGCATCCACCTCTTTTAACCAAGCTGCATCCTTGTGTATTTCTTTGGGTTATCCCATATCTGCTTTCAGAACTGCACTGTTTCTTCCTTGTCAGGTACTGACTGATTCCTTGCAGTTTCTCCATTGATGGATTGGTAGAAACGTTTCTGATTGGATTGAAATTGGAGGTTCTGCCTATAGTTTGCAATTCGAGCTTCATATCTACTGATTTTCCTGGCTATAGCTGTCATTTGTTGCTTTATTATTTCCAGTGCTTCCTTGATCTTCCTTGTTTCTAAGTGGTATTTCTTGATTAGGTATTCTTTGGTCTTCTTGTTCTTCAGCTTCTTTTCTTTCATCTGTTCTAGCTTGCTTGCATGTGATCTTAACTTGCTGATCTTATTTTCTAGTCTACCCTTCCATTTTTGTGGTGCACTGTTTGTTTGTTTTTCTTTTTTGTTGATTTTACATCCCAGGTATTCTGTTATAACTGCAGCTGTGCTGTACATTAGTTGGTTTGTTTCTTGCAGTGAATTGGTGCTTATACTTGCTATTGCAGTATTTGCATCTTTTAATGCTTGTGCTAGCTGTTTCTTTGAAACAAGCTTCAATGCAGGCAGCCTTATTCTGTTGTTTTTGTGCTGTTATAGATGCTCAGTTATTCTTTGTTTCAATTCTTTTATTTCTTTAGTTAGAAGGTTTTGTTCTTCCTGAGGAATAGGCGCCTGGTTTCCAAATGAGAACAGTTGTATATCTCTACTGGATTCTTTCACTGCAAACTCCCCCTGGTTTGCCTCTATATTCTGAATTACTTCTGGTAAGGCTTTGATTTCTTTGCCCTGGGTAAACCTTTGCAGTTTGTCCAATTCTGTTTCTGTAAATACTTTATTTCGTATTATAAATCGGCGTTGATCTGCTAGTCTCTGTTCTGTTATTTCTGATTCTGGATGTTGTTCTTTCCAGAACTGGTGCATTCGTTTTAGATATCCTCGTCTTGTTGGACTTGATCTGTCGTAACAGATCATTATTTCTTTGTTTTCCATCACTGTGTATCTGCGACGGGTAAACACCTTTTCTTCCAGTAGTTCTGCAGCTGCTGGCCCTGGTTGCTCAGCCAACAGTCCTGAGTCCTGTAACCCATTTTTCACCAGATATCCAGGAACTCCAATATCTAGAGCGGACCTTGTTAACCCGGGCGACGTCCGAGCCGGTATGGCATTCTGCAATTTACGTCTCACCATATTTTTTATGGGAGAGACACTCTTGTTGACCTCTGATGAGACTGTCCAGTTGGTTGACCTCTGCATAGCTCTCATCTTCCTCAGAGTACACAAGCCCCACAACCACGTCAATGGAGTGCCTCACTGAGGGGGATTTATTATATTATTATTATTGACATCGCACAGTTAGCCAGATGTTCAGATGGGATTTGGCATTTTGTCTACTATCGAGTCCTTACCAGGACCTGGGATAGGCAGATGTGGATGTTGCTGGTATTACAGGTACTCGTCGCAGGATGGAAACAGTTCCTAATAAGGCCGCTTTTGCAATTGACTAATAGCGAATTTGTCAATGCCAATGGTGTTCAAGTGGTGCTCCAGTTGTTTTGGGATTGCACCCAAGGAGCCTATTACTATTGGTACTACCCTTGCTTGCTTTTGCCACAGTCTTTCTATTTCTATTTGTAGGTCTTTGTATTTTGTTATCTTATCCAGTTCTTTCTCGTCTATTCTGCTGTCTCCAGGCACTGCCACGTCCACTATCCAGACTTTTTTGTCTTTCTTATCGACAATTGTTAAGTCTGGGGTTGTATGTTGCAGGTGCTTGTCTGTTTGAATTCTGAAGTCCCAGAGCAGTTTAATTTTATCATTTTCTATGACTTTCTCTATTTTATGATCCCACCAGTTTTTGCTACAGGCAAATGATATTTTTTGCAGATCTTCCAATGCACCATTGTTGCTACTTGTCATGCGTCTGCTGTAATCAGTTTGTGCAATCTCTCTTGCACAGCTTACCAAAGGGTCCACTGTTTCTTCAGCTTGCATAGCGGCACCTCTTACTGTCTGTTGCTTGTCTTCTCAATTTTGACTTTGTATGCATTTGTCCTTAAGGCTTGGTCTTGTGCAGCCAGAATTAGTCCCTCCGTCTCTTTCTTCAATTTTCCTGCTCTTAGCCATTGCCAGGTTTTGTTAATATCTGCTTTCCCAGCTATTTTTTTAATGTATTGGCCATGTAGTGCTTTGTCTTCCCATGCCTCTATTCTGTTCTTCATTGGGTCTTTCTTGTAGGCCAGTTTGGTCTCTCCAGTAGTTAGTAAGCCTTCCTGATATACTAATTTCAGTGCATCTTCATCATTGTTCTTCAGATATTATTCCAAAGCCATTTTTTCTTCTTCAACCATCTGATGTACTTGTAGCATTCCACGCCCACCTATTTGCCTTGTTAGATAAAGTCTGTCAATGTCACTGCGTGGATGAAGAACATGATTCATTGTCATTATTTTTCTGGTCTTCCTATCAATTGCTTTTAGTTCTGTTTGAGTCCAGTCCACTATTCCAGCTGTGTATCTAAAGATTGAAATTGCCCAGGTGTTGATTGCCTTTATGGTATTTCTTTCATTGAGTTTGGACTTTAAGATCTTCTTCACTCTCTTGATGTATTCACCCCTAATCTTTTTCTTGACTTCAGTGTGCTTGATGATGTCAGCTTGAAGGATACCCAAGTGAAATAACAAATAGTAATGGTGATAATGAATCTCCTTCAAATATTTCTCTCTTGATATTAACCTCTCCCAGTCTTTCACCATTGATCTGCAACTGTGTCTTCCATTGTGCCATTGATCTTTGCACAAATTTTCTGATGTTTCTACTGACTCCTGTTATTTCTAGGCACTTGGTTATCCAGTCATGTGGCAGAGAGTCAAATGCCTTTTTGTAGTCAATCCATGCCACATTCAGGTTGGTCTTCCTTCTCTTGCAGTTTTCCAAGATCATTTTGTTTATTAGGAGTTGATCTTTTGTTCCTCTGCTATTGGGGCGGTTTCCTTTCTGCTCAGGTGGAAAGAGATTGTTTTTAACTAGATGCTGTTGTACTGCATCAGCTACCACACCAGTTAGTAATTTGAAAGTTGTTGGTAAACAGGTAATTGGCCTGTAGTTGCCTGGTGTTGCCCCTTTTGCTGGATTTTTTCTTATTAGGTAGGTTTTCCCAGTTGTTAGCCACTTTTCAATTTCTCCTCCTTGTAGTATATTGTTGAACTGCTTGGAAATGAGTGGGTGTATAACAGTTAGATGTTTCAACCAAAACCTATGCAGTTCATCTTCACCTGGTGCTGACCAATTTTTGATTTTCCTTGCTCTTTTTTCTACCATTTTTGTTATTACTAGTTCTTTCATTTCAACTTCTGTTTTATTTGCATCCACCTCTTTTAACCAAGCTGCATTCTTGTTGTATTTCTTTGGGTTATCCCATATCTGCTTCCAGAACTGCACTGTTTCTTCCTTGTCAGGTACTGACTGATTCATTGCAGTTACTCCATTGATGGATTGGTAGAAACGTTTCTGATTGGATTGAAATTGGAGGTTCTGCCTATAGTTTGCAATTCAAGCTTCATATCTACTGATTTTCTTGGCTATAGCTGTTATTTGTTGCTTTATTATTTCCAGTGCTTCCTTGATCTTCCTTGTTTCTAAGTGGTATTTCTTTATTAGGTATTCTTTGGTCTTCTTGTTCTTCAGCTTCTTTTCTTTCATCTGTTCTAGCTTCTTGCATGTGATCTTAACTTGCTGATCTTATTTTCTAGTCTAACCTTCCATTTTTGTGGTGCACTGTTTGTTTTTCTTCTTTGTTGATTTTGCATCCCAGTTATTCAGTTACAACTGCAGCTGTGCTGTACATTAGTTGGTTTGTTTCTTGCAGTGAATTGGTGCTT
Source organism: Crotalus tigris (assembly GCF_016545835.1). NCBI lineage: Eukaryota > Metazoa > Chordata > Lepidosauria > Squamata > Viperidae > Crotalus > Crotalus tigris. The sequence continues at coordinate 317,494 of NW_024097251.1, read as the reverse complement.
ATACTTGCTATTGCAGTATTTGCATCTTTTAATGCTTGTGCTAGCTGTTTCTCTGGAACAAGCTTCAATGGAGGCAGCCTTATTCTGTTGTTTTTGTGCTGTTCTAGATGCTCAGTTATTCTTTGTTTCAATTCTTTTATTTCTTTAGTTAGAGGGTTTTGTTCTTCCTGAGGAAGAGGTGCCTGGTTTCCAAATGAGAAGAGTTGTATATCTCTGCTGGATTCCTTCACTGCCAACTCCCCCTGGTTTGCCTCTACATTCTGAATTACTTCTGGTAAGGCTTTGATTTCTTTGCCCTGGATAAACCTTTGCAGTTCGTCCAATTCTGTTTTTGTGAATACTTTATTTTGTATTATAAATCGGCGTTGATCTGCTAGTCTCTGTTCTGTTATTTCTGATTCTGGATGTTGTTCTTTCCAGAACTGGTGCATTCGTTTTAGATATCCTCTTCTTGTTGGACTTGATCTGTAGTAACAGATCATTATTTCTTTGTTTTCAATCACTATGTGTCTGCAATGGGTAAACACCTTTTCTTCCAGTAGTTCTGCAGCTGCTGGCCCCGGTTGCTCAGCCAACAGTGCTGAGTCCTGTAACCCATTTTTCACCAGATATCCAGGAACTCCAATATCTAGTGCGGACCTTGTTAACCCGAGTGACATCCGAGCCGGTATGGCATTCTGAAATTTACATCTCACCGTATTTTTTATGAGAGAGACACTCTTTGTCTGACTCCTCTGATTAGACCTATGGTTGAACTAGTATGGTTGAACTTCTGGCATAGCTCTCATCTTCCTCAGAGTTCAGAAGCCCCACAACCACGTCAAGGTAGTGCCTATTATTATTATCGATCATATTATTATTATTATTATTGTTGTTGTTGTTGTTGTTGTTGTTGTTGTTGTTATGGATCATTGCACAGTCAACCAGATGTTCAGACTGGATTTGCCATTTTGTCTACCTATCAAGTCCTTACCCAGGGCCTGGGATAGGCAGATGTGAATGTTTGATGGTATTACAGATATCGTCGCAGGATGGAAGCAGTTCCTAGTAAGGCCGCCTTTTGCAATTGACTAATAGCGAATTTGTCAATGCCAATGGTGTTCAGGTGGTGCTCCAGTTGTTTTGGGATTGCACCCAAGGAGCCTATTACTATTGGTACTAACCTTGCTTGCTTTTGCCACAGTCTTTCTATTTCTATTTGTAGGTCTTTGTATTTTGTTATCTTCTTCAGTTCTTTCTCTTCTATTCTGCTGTCTCCAGGCACTGCCACATCCACTATCCAGACTTTTTTGTCTTTCTTATCGACAATTGTTGTTGTTGTTGTTGTTATTATTATTATTATTATCATTGTTATTATTTTGGTCTGGTCTTCTTCTTCCTCAGGTTTCTTCTGGTTTAAGTAAAAGGTCATGTCCAGTTTTGTAGTTGTTGTTTGGTTATCTAAGTTTTCAATATGTTGTCCTTATTGATCTTTAACACCCTCTATCTTGGTATTACTTTCTTCTGCTTTTGTTACTTTTTGGATTGTAGGTTCTTTGATTGCAGTCAGGGTTTGGTTGTGAGCATTTTCAATATATAGTAGTTGCTGTTCTTCAAGGTCCTCTGACTTGGTATTAATTTCTTCCACTTCTATTGTTTTCTGAGTTGTAAGTTGTTTAGTTGGAGTCTGGGTTTCAATTTGTAGATTCAAACTGGTGCCTTTATCTTTCAGTCTGGATTTAATTATCTCAGTAGCTTCAAGAATTTTTTCAAATATAAGTTTATAGTTAATCGAGGTTTGTTGCTGGTCCTCGTCCATTTCTGAAATGGTTATAGGTAGTCCTTTAGTGGAGGCTCAAGATTCAGTAAATATTCACCTTCACAGTTCTTAAAAGCCAATTTCACCTCCCAACTGTTCTTTCAGCCTTTTATCTGTTTTTTAGATAATACCAAGTACAGGTCTCTTTGTCAAGAATGTTTAATTGCTGTACCAAGTTTCACCATAAGATATTCCTGGTAGCATTTAGAATCCTTTTCAGAACCCGAACTGAGTTTTTATGCAATGTAAATTCTTTTTCATATTTTTTTACAAGTAGGTAAAATAACAGGTCCCCATGAAAATAGGAACTCTTTGGGTCCCAAATATCAGAAAAATGCAAGTCTAGTTACTTAGTTGTTCTCTTCAGGGCTTTATTTTCCCTGTGTAGTCAGATGCTGCCATTTTAGAGAGTGGGAAAAAGACGTTTCCTTGCCTCTTTCCTTGCAGGGGGAAGAAGTTTCAAGAACCTTTTTACAGGAAAATACTTGGGATACAAAGAAGGTAGGACCTCACCCGTTCCTCTGTGGTGCTTTCTAAGTGCTTGATAGTAATTTTGGCCTCAGCTGGAAACGGCATTAGTGATTGACCACGTGAATGATGGGCCACGTCAGTTAGAAGAGCTGCCCTGGATCAAATGGGAGGGCTGCTGCCCTTCTGTGATCAGTTGGGGGTCCTCTTCATGTTCATCGCCCCTTGAGGGTGTCTTTTGATCCTTTTCAGGGTCCCCCGGTGGGAGAAAACCGGACGGCAGAGGGAATGATCGCTTCGTACAGCCGCCGGTGCCACGATCACAAACCGGAAGCTGCCTCTGTTTATGCTTTTTTGGCTGCTGCTGCACATTGCTGGCTCATAGTCAAGTGATTATCCACTAGGATTCCAAGGTCCCTCTCATAGTTACTGTTTTTGAGTCAGGTCTCACCTAATCTGTACTCATATCTTTGATTTTTCCTGTTTGGTTGTTCTTGATTTTGGTATTGTTTGCTTCTTAATTATTGGTCTGATGTTAATCTTGATGTTAATCTATGCTCATCTGGGTGTTGATTGCTAGTGGGAAGGTGTTTTGGTCTTTTGGTTTGTTTTTTGGCTTGTTGTCTGTCTCTTTTGCACAATATGTAGATGTTGTTCATGTCGGTGTGTCTATTGATAGCCAATTTTTCAGAGTACCAGGCAAAAATTCTTTAGCATTTTTGGATTTGGCTTGGTTTAGGATAATCACAATTTCCCAATTGAAACTATGCTTAAGTCTGTCCATATGTTGTGAAATTGAAGATTTAAAAGAAGATTTTTGTTACCGAAATGTGTTGTAGTGTAAACCAAACCTCTCCCTAAGAAGGTGTAAAAGAAAAACAGCAAGTGAGGCTAGTTGAAATTACTTAGCCTTGTTTCATATATTATAAGATGGAAATGGAAATTTTATTTGTACAGAAGAAGCATATGAGAATAAAATGATCCAATTCCTTTGCATGCTAATGTTTCTCCTATCTGAGCATGAGAGATATGTGGGGATTTCATACAAAAGAAAATTCTTGGAGGCCAGCTTTGAGTTAAAACAATATTAATGTTCTTTTTATTAATTGTCAATCAGTACAAAAGAAAAGACAAAGCTGAAATGACTATACACATATTAGTATTAGCATATTTTTCCCAATCACATACTAGTCTTGTGCAGTTCTTCAGACACAATGAAAGAAAAGCATTGGAATGCTCATACAGCACCCATCTACCACTCCTTAAAGCAATTCTCTTTTCTTAGGGCTGCATGGCTGTTCTCCACAGCTATTGTTTGATCCTGGGATAATACTTGTTTGGTTTGATGCAGCAAGAATTATGCTTGTATCCCTGTGTATACAAAGAACATTTTTCCTTTGAAGTCCAAGCACTGCACAACACCAACACATACTGTACACAATAGTCAACAATTATCACATTCCTGATTTCCATATTATATATACAGTGATCAGTAGAAGAATTTGAGCTGCAATATGTTGAAGGATGTTGAAGTATGGTGGTCTGGAGAAGTGGAGGCACTGCAGTGTTCTTCAATGTTCTTAAATGGCAGAAATGAGGGACCTTCAGGACATCTATTGGGCTGCTATGAGGATTGTTCAGGCTATTGATGGGTAAAGTCTCTCATATTTGCTTCAACTTGGATTCTGATTGGCCAGAGCAGGTTGACATGCCTGGGTCAGAGACTGGGGGAATGATTTGGGGTGAGTTTGAATTGGTGACTCCCGAGGAAATGGACAAGGTTCTCCCTGCTTTGAGCTCAGTCAATTGTTTACTGGATCTGGGCCAGGACTGTTACTCATGATTGGGCTCAGGCTACTATGATCTGGTCTCTTTGAAGCACCTCAGTCTTGAAAAAGATGAGGGGGCATTTCCTCCTCAAGGCATCATCCTTGAATTCAATGGTTTTCAACAACTGACCATTCTCTAACTTCCCCTTTTTGCAAAATATTATCAGGAAAGTGGTTGGTGTACGCTGATGAGAACCTGAAAGGATTATCTAGATCCATTTCAGTTGGGATTCTTCCCAACGTTTAGTACTGAGACTGTCTTGATCATGCTTGTTGGTGACCTGTGGTGGATCTGGGATGTCAGTGGTGCATCCATCCTTGTGCTCCTTGATCTTGCAGCAGCTTTCAATACCACTGATCACATATCCTTCTGAGCTGGCTCTGTAGGTTAGAGTTGGGGGTACTGTTTTATAGGATTTCTCTTCTTTAGGGCAAGTTCCAGCTGGTCTGGAGGGAGATCACTCCTTAAACCCATCCTATGTAGAATGCTGCAGGATTCTACTCTTTTTCACCTCCTTTTCAGTATGAAACACTGGGTGAGGTCATCCACTGGTTTGGGGTTTAGTATCATCAATGTGTTAATGCTACTCAATTATACCTTTTGATCCAGGAGCAGCTAGGTGAGGCTACTGAGGCCATGTCCCAGTGTCTAGAGTCTGTGCAGGTTTGGATGGGAAGGAATCACAGAGCTGACTGGCTGTGCGTGCTTGGGCTGCCCAGATATGGGGCTATTTTATTTCTGACTTTGGATGGGGTGGTATTTATCATGTGTGAAGTTCTCTTGTGGCTATATAGGGACTCTAGGCTGATTCCTGTTTGACTTCACACTCCCAGCTTTTGCCACTCCTTCTTCTAAAGCAGTGGTCCCCAACTGGGCTATATGAGAAAAATAGGAATATTTGGGAGATAAGATCTATCTATCTATCTATCTATCTATCTATCTATCTATCTATCTATCTATCTATCTATCTATCTATCTGCTGTCTATCTCACTGTCTTGTGACTCTGGATGGCTTACAGACTTACTATATTACAAGAGATAGTTTTTAAGACGGCATCTCTTATAAACTTGAGAACTGAACATATATGATCTCTAAAGAAAAGTAACATAGACAATATAGTATCAGGTAAATATGGTGAAAGAAATCCTTTTTAGTTTATACCATCCAAAATGGGAGTAGATGGCAAGAGGTAGGGAATAATCAAATAATTAAATTGGTGTGAATTCTGCCCACCACACTGAATATTTTCACAGGGTGGATATAATAAATTGTTTTAACAGCATCCATACTCTGTATAATAAGCAGGTCTGCAGGTTTAGGGTCCTACAGAAACTTATGAATGATAGGATTTCTCAGGAAGCATAAATACTGAATCAGTGATGAGAAATGTGTCAGTTAATAATAGTAGTGAGGCAAGTCAAGGCATCTGTTTCAGTCCTGGCTGTTCCATGGTTATCTGGGCTTATGTTAAATGTCCCTGTAAATGGCAGAGAGGAGAAGCAAATTGTACAAACTGATATGAAGAGGATTATAATTGTTTGTAATGCCAAGACAAACTGATTAATATCTTGCATTATAACAAGGCTTTATAAATTATTATAATTATTCCCTGGGAACATATATCAATAAACTACTGATATTAAAGAAGATTTCAAATTCAGATTGTTCTGGAAATGATCCCTTCAGATAAGCTGGTATGTGAATATGTAGCAGGCTACGAAATGTATAGTTAACGTTTTTGGTCTTAAGTCACTTGGTAAAGAGTGACAGAAGCTAGAGCTGGGAAGAATAGAAAACATTTAGCAATGTACACATTTCTAATTTTATTCTAACACTCATCTATTTTGAACTCCATTCTGTCTGGCATTTCATTGAAGTCTATGATCCAGAATGTAGTGTTACTTCAGAAAAACGCTCAAATAATTTATCTTGGTAGCATCTAAACAGAAACCATCTTTTTATAACAAAGCTTAAAGCTCTGTTTGCCTTCAGTTTTGATAAGTTTATGTAATTTTTGTCTACATATAAAATATGCCTATGTTGATTTTTAGTGTGCCATTCTTTTTAATGTTCTCACTGAAGATACCACTGATAACTGTCACTAAAGGTAACAATCAGGCAGTGCTCATGGTATGATGCTACCTCTGTATAACTTTCTTTGTAGTGAATATAAAAAGGTGCTTTCTTCAATATAGAAACACAGACCACTGTTGAAAAATATCCATGAAAAATGGACTTTTTTATTCAGTCAATGACTCTTTTATAATTCAAGAAATAAAGCCAATAATATATATTTGGAGTCTACTAAAAATTGTATAGTATTTAAACCAAATTGAACAACAAAATTTATACCCCCCAATTTGGTATGCATATTTAGATAATATAATATGCATATACCATTCATTATGATTAGTTGGAGCATCTTAATTTTAATATGGATTAGAAAAGCTAATTTTTCTTATAAAGCTAGGCTGTTTTCAAGCTGCATTTCAGTTACTAAAATGTTCAAGCATGTGGTTCAAGGAAGAAAAAGTCATCAAAGGTTAACTTGTTATTCTTAAGATACTTCAAAGCCAGAGACAGTTTTGAAGTTTTTAAGTTTTATGGCAGGTGCACAGAAAAAAATATGCCAGTTTATTTCAGGGTGGTCAATAGAAGACAACAGTCAGATTAGGTTCTGTCAAAAAAAGAGTAGGAATTGTGGGTCAGATAGAGTTTTAAAAGTGGCTAGAATTGTGAAGATCAAGCCTCTCTGATTTCAGTTACTCTCAGCATGGTTGCTTGCAGTCATGGATTCAGTCAATGGCCACATCTGGGTAACAGAAGGATAGACCTTCTGATGAGGAGACGGATCACACAATTTTCTTCAAAAGTGTCAGAATCCAAGTTTCCAAGATGCTTTACATATTTCATAAAAGATTTTAAATTTTCAATCTTAAATACATGTTAATTATGTAAACGAGATGGATGGGTGTGACACATTATTTCATATTTCATTTATACTTCTATATTTTTTAAAAAGGCAACTTTATCTGTTTGTGCTGATAATCCTTGAGAAGACATATGTTACAGGAGAATGGAGGAGAAACAAATCCTAAGGAAATGGACAGAACCCCCCTACATAAATAAAAGCCAGCTTCCTAAGATCAGAGGAGCTTGTACTTTAAATAAAGTAGAATGATAAATCCAGCATATTTTCATTAGAGGATTCTCATCTTCCCCCAATGAAGATTACACAAAGCTATGTAGAGAACAATATTTCCATGATCAAATTAAGTGACAATGAAATGTTTATTGATCAAGTATACAGTATATTCAGGGTTTGAAAAGATAACCAATTCTTCTTTATTATTATTTCCTGGTGGGTTTTTTTTGTTCTGTTTGTACTAGTAGGATATACATTCATGTAATATTGCTTAACAAATGCATGGTACTTCTGAGCTTAAAAGAAACCCAACCCCCAACAATCCTAATGGTGCTGTTTGCATTTTATTACGATCAAATGAAAAATGCACAGGAAGCCATTCAAAATACACTGAGACAAGTAGTGAGTTTTTTTGCTAATGAATTAATGCATTAAATAACACAGTTTAAGTCATTTTACACGTTACTTTGATCGTTCACTTACATGTCATTAAATAGTCCGAACAATTTGAGTGTCTGAAAAGGCAGTGTTTACAAATTAAAGCACTAGCAGAATGCAAGCATATCTATTGTGTTTTATTTTCACTGAACATGACACCACCTTAATATTAGAGGCAGATGATTAAAAGAACATTACCTGAGCCTTGAGAGTCACTGAATGAGCCATGCTAAATTGGTTGTTTTCTATTTTGTGATTAATCGTTCTTCTAAACCATATTTTAGTGTGCTTTGTTTTTCTGTCCCCAGTCATCCCATATTATTAAAGAGAAATTCTGCATATCTCTCCTGGAGTCCAATTAAGGATTTGCATCATGACTAGATTTTTCACTTTAATTACTGTATATAAAGTAGGTTTTGACTTATTTCCATATTTATCAAACTATGCAGAAGAAGCAAAATTCATCAAATAAACAGATATCTGTGGTTATAATTGCAGCCTGCACTGAACATGTAGGAAGAAAATATGAGGGTCCAAATTTCATTATGTAGAATATAATAAACATCTGAATAATTAAACTGTGTGTAAATCACATATTTGGCATTGCTAAAAAAGAAGAGACACCTTCATTTTGATCTGGCAAAAAAAAAAAAAAATATCCAGACATACCTTCTAGAAATACATCCTAGCTAATATTCACTCAGCTTTGAGAAGGAAATACCTCTCTGTTTGTGAGCAAAAATATAAAAGGAACAGTTAGATGCTTTTCATTAATTGTAGCATATGATGAATTTTGCTAGCACACATATCTCAGAATCACATTATGAAGAATAACAGATTTAAAGACCCAATATAAAAATATGGATTGTCATTTAAACTTTGTTATTGCAAGCATTGATCATCAGCTTGCTTAAAGTAGCTTTTGAAACAAACTGATGCAGCTGTTATGATGCTATGATGCAGGTTTAATTATTTCTATGTTATGGATCGTATTCCCATTGATTTTCATGTATTCTTACATCAGACTTTGCTTTTCAGCGTGTGCTATTCCATATCAACATTTTGTACTACATTTGTCCTCAAAACTTTTCTGGGTTTTGCTATTTTTATTTATTTAAAACATTTATATAGCCACCTGTCTTACACAAACTTTGAGCAGTTTCCAATCAAGAATTAAAACAACATAAAACTATATTAAAACTATAAACATTAACAACAGCAATATATGACAACTTTTGTTCCAAAGAGCCTCTAGAATGCAAAAATAAATAAATAAATTAGAATATAATTAATATTAGAACTGGAAAAATATATCCTCTTTTCAATTATAATTAATATGAGTTTATTTAATATTTTTGATATTATGCTTCTCTGTACTATGCCTTTAGAAACTCATTCTTAAATTGTTATTTTAAGAACTTTTATATTAAACCAGTGGTGGCGAACCTATGGCACGGGTGCCAGAGGCGGCACTAAAAGCCCTCTCTGTGGGCACGTGCGCTGTCATCCCAGCCCTAGGCCTTCAGCTGGATTTTATAAAACCTTTTTGCTTTAGGCCTCCACCACCAAGTGCAAAAAAAAAAAAAAACAGGTTCAATCAATGAGTCAATTTCAACTCGCGGGAAAAAAAAGATCTTGCAAAGTTGGAATTGATTGATTGAACTTTTTAGTCCCACCCAGCCTGCCGTTACCACCGCAGCCATGCCCACCCAATGGGCCACACCCACCCAATTGTCCACACCCAGCCAATGGGCCACACCAACCCAGCACCCGACAATGCATAAGTGGGTTTGGGGTTGCAGTTTGGGCACTCAGTCTCTAAAAGGTTCGCCATCACTGTATTAAACAGACCTTTATCAGGCCAATTAAATCTTCCATAAATTCTGACATACATTCATTCTGTCATTTATTAAAAAAAAGATAAAATCCTTTAAATGCCGATAGAAGAAGACTTTCCACTATTTTAAGTATGTGAATTTTATTGCAGACTTTCTCAAGCAGGATAACATACTAAATCTTATCAAACCATTTGAGCCAAATATTTCCATCAGTTTGCAGTGACTACTTTACTACTAAAAATAGATAAATAGTAAAGTTTGTCCTTCATAACTTTTTATTCCTTTCATCAAATATATGTAAGAAGCCAATATTTGGTGAGAGTTTAATCCTTTGTTTGGTTATTGATATCATTTTGTAAAGATCTCTGCATAAAACATTGAAGACCATAATATTTGAGAATTGTGGTCATTAAAACATATCTAGGGAGCTGTAGCTTGGTGAAGGTAGACCTTCATGCTTATTACTGTTGGAACATAATCCAGAAATGATCATAATCATGATATTCCATGCCATAATATATTTTTCAGAATTTATATTGTCATAAGATTATTTGTGATTTATATAGTAATGACACTGTATCCGTGGTCAAGATAATCACTGCAGGTAGTCCTCATTCAGTATATGACCTTCAAAGTCTGCAAGCAAGTAAAGCTGAAGTAAAATTATAAGGACAGTCATAGTTTTACTTAGCAGCTACTTTGCTTAATAATGGAGTTGCTGGTGTCAATTGGAACCTAAAGAAGAGCCAAAGCTTTTTATTTCTTACTTATTTTGATCCCAGGAATGATGAAGGCAGCTCTGCAAGTGCACAAGGACCTTGTATTTGTGTTTTTTAAATAATAGTCTGTTTGTTGTGTACAGGTAGTCCTTGATTTACAATAGTTTGTTTAGTGACTGTTCAAAGTTACAACGATTCTGAAAAAAGTGAGTTATGACCATTTTTCACACTTTCAACCATGGCAGCATGTGATCAAAATTCACTTGCTTGTTAACTGATCCTTCTTTATGATGGTTGCAGTGTCCCAAGATCATGTTTTGCGACCTTTGAACAAGCAAAGTCAATGGGAAAGCCAGATTCATTTAATGACCATGTTACTAACTTAATAACTGCAGGGATTCCCTTAACATCTGTGGCAAGAAAGGTCATAAAATGGGGCAAAACTCAGTTAACTGTCTTTCTTAGCAACAGAAATTTTCAGCTCAACTGTTGTTGTAAGTCGAGGACTACTTGTAGTTAATATCCTCCTAGAACAACTATACTTAAAAGTCATGTTTCATTTTTTAAAATTTGTTATAACTAAGAAAGTAAGAAGATAGGTGCTGTTTGAAGCCTATAACATATTCTTCCAATCCAACAATTCTTACCTCTGTTCCTTTCTGCTGCAATACTGTTTCAATGGCCCAATCCAGATGCAATTGAATATCTTCTTTCTGTGGAGTAAAGGGGCATATTTGCTCTATGTGTCTAATGGAACCAAATGGCTCAATAGCTGGTGATATATCGCAACAGGAAAGAAAGTGGGTACTAGATATGATTGCCCCAAAGTAGTTTGGAAATTGCTGGGAAAATAAAAATTGCAAATTAATTGTGCATAGTTACATGCTCATTTTCAGGCCTACACTGTGTGACCAGGAAAGTGAAACAGGATCATTTCAACTCTTTTACTGAGGTGGCAGGTTGTTGTCTAGTAATATTTAAGAGTAACTAACTCCTTTAAATAAATTAGGGAAGAGTCAACAGACAGATCTTCTACCTGGCTGCCAAGATCAATTTATACAGTATTTTGTCAAGTCACTTGAATTTACCAAAATCTTGACACCTCATGAGCAAAATATTTGGTAGTAACTAAGGAACCATGTAGCCACATAATATGGGATGTGATTTGGCCTATAAACTCTAGGAAATAGATAGGGTGGTCTCTAAATTATCTTCATAGTCTTTTGGATCCCTGGATATCCTAGCTGCTACAAGGAGTGAGTAGAGAAGTGATCATCTGGATTCAAGAGAAGGGAAGCTAATAGCAGTGAAACAGCTTGAAAACAGCTGTGCTGTACCACATCTGAGGAAGCCATGCCTGGATCTGGTGGCATTAGATATCTATTGGTCACTGCTCAATCTTCATTTTTTGGAGAAGGTTATCAAAAAGGTTATCAAGACAGTGATAGCAGATCAGCTTTGCAGCACTCTAGAAGAGACAGATTATCTGGACCTCTTTTGGTCAGTCCTTAGACCAGGGGTGTCAAACTGCCGGCCCATGGGCTGGTTGTATCATATGGAGCCACGCCCACCCCAGCTCCGGCACTGCAAAAAAAGTCATGTCACAGCATGTCACATGATGTGGTGAGTTTGACACCCGTGCCCTAGAACTAGGCATTGAATTGAGGTGGTATTGGTGATTCTCCTGAAAACCCTTGTTGGGACTCGGTTCATAGTTTTTTCAATATGCTGAGGATACTCAATTACATATCAGCATCCCATGCTGTTGGAGCAATGCTGTTGATTTCCTTTCATAATATTAAGAGGCTTTAAAGTTCTATATAGGAGAAAACAGGCTGAAACTGTTCCCAAGCAAGAGGGAGTTTATGTATCTACTTTGGGGTTCTCTATTGAAACCAATGCTATCTCTGGTCTAGCTAGCACCACCTTTGACAGAGCAGATCTGTGATTCAAAGTCTAACTGGGCTCATGGCTTCTGCTTAAGCAGCCAGTGGAAGCCATGATTAAAGGGGGATCTTTACCCAACTTTGGCTGCTTGCACCAATTGTGGCCTTACGTAGTGCTTCACTTTAGTAATTCATATTCTTATTACCACTTGATTAAATTACTTCAGTGTAATTGGTGCTACCTTTATAGATTACTTGGAAATTATAAGTGGTCTGGAATACAAGGGCCAATGTGTTAGTTGCCACCTGTTGCTATGAGTATATAACACTAATACTTACAAACCCCTTTATGGCTTGGCACCAGGACCACCTACTCCAATCTGAATTGGCATGACCTACTAGATTGCTCAGGAATAAATTCCTTGTTATCTTACATTTCTGGAAGGATATGAGACACATAGTTAACAGATACTGCTTCTTAATGCCTCTAGTCTTCTGGTGGAAATCAGGCTTCTTGAGATTCTTCAGGAAGTTGTTAAAAACTTACGTTCAGAGATCATTCTATGCTATGCCATCTATTTTGTTTTATTCTATTTTATTTTGTTTAATTTGTATTGAACTATTCCAGTTATCCCTATGGGTTTTCTGAATTTATAATTGAACTGTAATTTTTAAAGATACTTTGAAAGTTGCACTACTTTTTTTGCATATTGTGAGTGGTTGAGAATTATCAAATTGTGATAGGATGTACACACAATAAACAAACAAGTGCTCAAGGCCAGCATATTTGGCTCTTGTTGAAATTTTGCCCTGGATGAAAATTGACAAGCAAATACCAAAGTAAAACTTGAAAGCTATGGTATTGGGCTTGAAGAGACTCTGGACAAGTAGCCTACTGTTCCCTATGCCATCCTGATCCCATGCTGGTTGTGATTGTAGTCACTTGTCTTCTTTTCTCCATAATGATTCTCAGCTATGATTTGGAAATGGAAATGTTCATTTCTATAAAGTTCACAGGAAAGACCATTGCCTGCACAGTTCAGATCAAATCATGGCATCTGAATATCTTTTCAAGGCTTTTTCAAATATTACTACACCAAGTACTATTTTCGCGTTTTTATTGACTATTGAATCCTTTATTGTTGATATTCGATCCTAAAAAGCAGAAGCTATCCACTACTTTAATATCTTCATTGTCATTTTTTGTTGTACCTGTTTTCATTAATTTAGTCTTCTTTATATTTAATCTTAATCCCGTTACCTATCTCCTTATCTTTTTATGACTATAACTTTGTTGCTTGTATCTTACAATTTATATTGTTTTATTTAGTATTCTAGTATGATTTATGTTGTTTGCTTATTTAGTAGCCTATGACTATCACTGTTGCATCTTATGATTTATGTCGAATGTGTTTTTATGTTGATTATGATCATGATTTATCACCTGTTGCTTGTATGTACACTGAGAGCTTATGCACCTGAGACAAATTCCTTGTGTGTCCAATTGCACTTGGCCAATAAATAATTCTATTGTTTTTACTCTGTACTTCTTGACTTTCATGACTAGAGCTTGCAAATCATTTACATTTTTAGGTATTAGAGAAGTGTTATTAGCCTAAAGCTGGTTATTGATGTTTTTTTTTACTCCAGTTTTAAAATTGCATTAATCTCATTATTTCTGTAGATATTTGATCATTTCCTCTACATTTCTGATTTGGTAAGGGCGGACTAATGCTAGAGGTTCCTGAAAGTGGGAAATATGTCCAAATTGCTCTACAGAGGATGCTATTTCTTCTGTTCTCCATCTGAGCTTGGTGCACTTAGAGGAAAGAAATACTCATGTGCAAATGCTGTTTATCAACTTCACTTCGGCATTTAATACAATCATTCCTCAGAATCTAGTAGACAAACTGGGTCTTTTAGGCTTTAATATTCCTTTGTGCAACTGGATTCTTGTTTTTCTTATTGATAGGCCCCAAGTATGTGCGAGTTGGGACTAATATTTCTAACACCATTTTTCTTGAGCACAGGTTCTCCTTAGGGCTGTGTCCCAAGTTCACTGTTGTTCATCCTCTTGACCCATGACTGTTGTGCAAGGTTTGCCACCAAACATATTGTGAAGTATGCGGATGATAGAACAATAGTGGGATTTATTCAGGATGACAATGAGGGTGCTTACTGCAAGGAGGTAGAGGGTTTGGGGAACTAATGTAATAAAAACAGCCTTGCTGTAAACATTGGTAAAACGAAAAAGATCATTATCAATTTCAGAAAAGGCAGGCACAGTCACACGCATCTGTGTATTAATGATTCACCTGTGGGGTTGGTTAACAGTTTCTGGGTGTGCCGCTAATGAGTAGGTTAGTTTGGTTGCTCAACAGCAAGACACTGGTGAAGTGGGAGCCTTTATTTTCTGTGTTGCATGAGAGAAGTACATCTTCCTTCCCCTATCCTTACCATTTTCTATAGAGGGATGATCAAGAGTATCCTGTCATATTGCATTACATTCTGGTTTGGAAACATCACTGCTTCAGACAGGAAGGCAGTGCAGAGAGTGGTGAGAATGGAAGAAAAGATTATTGGCAGTTCACTTTCTTCTATTCGGGACACAGCATGTAAGTGATGCTTGAACAGGGTATGCAGTATTGTCTGGGACACTATACATCCTCTTCATGATCTTCTTGTTACTTTCTGAGAGAAAGCTTTGTGGTATCTGAAGCAGAACATCTAGATTCTGTCACAGTTTTGTTCCATATAGCTTCAACCTTGTGAATTCTCAAGCTTCCTTTTTCCACTATGTATTCAAAATGGACAGTGATTTATATATATATATTTACTGCCCATAGTAAAAATGACAATAAAGTTTATTTTATCTTAAACACTGAGCAAGAAATAAGACAAGAATGTGCAATGTGTGATTTAATGAAAAGGAAAATGGTGATAATAGAGAAGTGTTTCTAAAACATACTTGCACTTTTATAGACAAATGATATTGTGTTATCTAAATTATTTGCAATGAATATGTGATTGCATGATAGATACTGTGAACCATGTGCATGATTCTAGAAATTAAAATATAAAAATCAAGATAGGTATGATTGACAAGGAAAATGGAATGAATAGTTTCAAGTTCTACATAAATGGGGAAGATAGAACAAGTGAGTGGATTTTTATTCTTTGGCTCAATTACTCAGTAAAGATGGGGAAATTAATGAAAAAAATGTTAAAATAAGTGAAAATGTCTGTAAGAGAATTGGGAACATCAGGAGCAGCATAAGTGCACCGATGATTATCTAGTTTGGTAATGAAACATCTGCAAGAAAGCAATCAAGCTCAGAGAACACCACAGAACCATAAATGTAACTTGGAAATAGTGGGAATGGGGTACTTAAGATGTGCATGCAGTAAAACAAGAAGAGAGAGAGTCAAGAATGAATGGCTACTGAATGGATAGGGGTTGAATTCAAAAGTGAGCAACAAGTATAAAAGAAGTACATTGAGTTGATTTGATTGTGTAAAAATAATAAATAGAGATTAAATTGTAAAGCAAATGTATGAAGGAGATAGAATTGGATCAAAAGAAAATATGACCAAGAAAATTGTAATGTGACAGATTTAATGAGATCCACAAAAGGAAAAAGATGAGAAGTTTTGTAGGAGAAAAGGTTGTAGTGTGTAACTTGACACAAAATTATTATGTTCCATTTCAACCTGACCAAAGCAAGTGGCACCAGAAGGACAATGGTCTCTTCTTGGTACCCACATTCTGAACTAGTCTATTTGTACTTGGTGACGTTACCATGTAACCAAACATGACTATGTTATTAAAATTAAATATTTTGGGCTCAATAAAGACCAGACATTGTGACAGTGCATTTCATTAAGTGTATACAGTAGCTACAATTATTCAGGACATCCCTATAATAATTATAGCAATATTATTAATAGATATTCGATCAATTATTTTCTAAGGAAGGGAGTGATAATTTAAGCTAGGCATGCTCAGCTAGTATAAACACCTTTTAAATAAAAATAAAAATAATCTCAGTGTACAGAAACAGTTAGAAAGACAGGTGATTCTTGATAATACGAGTCATAAATATTTAAAACAAGAGGTAGCCTGATAAATTACCTTTGACAGAAGCTATTACTATATCACTTGTTAAAGGAGTAAGCTCTCCTACTTGGCAATGAACGATATGCTGATTACAGTTTACTAGATAGGGTCTTCCATCAAAATATTGCAGTGAAGTAGAATGTTTATTTTTATAATGCAATCATATAACCCCCCCCCATAGCTTTTTATTTATCTCCAAATAGTCACCAGAATTTCATCTCCATCAAAATAATCTTGTCTTCATTGGCTATTTTGGGAATTTTTACTCTATTTTAAATGTTGGGGATGGGTGGGCAAATTGTTTTCCAATTCTACAGTAGTTCCAATAAATTTGAGCTTCCATTCATTTCTATGAGTACCTCCCACTTCTGTATTTGTGATGTTTAAAATAGATTTGCTACTTTAAAAAGGAAATATATTTACTATCTGGACAACTTGTTTCTTAAATCTATGTGCCTCTATCTATGCTTTTCATTTTTCCCCTCTCCAGTTCTCCTCTTTGGTTTGGACAATCTTTTTCCTTCTCTTGTTCTAATTCTTAGGCTGTCTGTGGAATTATATTATGCTTTTTGGCTATGTAAAGGTAATCACCCAAATAATTGACCTGAAGCAGAGGGAAAGATATTCAAAGGATGCAGAAAACACCACTGGTTTCTTTTTCTGCTATAGATAAGCTTTTGATGTTTTTCTGTTTGATCCCAATATCTGTTTCAGTGCCTTGCCAATGTATTTTAAAGTAACCTGTTTGTAAACAGATGATTATTCAAATTCTTCTTTATTCTGGCCCTAATTGCCTTTCCCCTTATATATTCACTTTTCAGGACACAGTTGTTTTCTAAAGTTACTCCAAAAGGATGGAATTAAGACAGCAAGGCAAGCCTGGTATACCCAAAACAAGATTTATCATCCTTTTGTGAGTTCACTGATCACTATAAATAGAAATTGTTTTAAAAGGTGTTATTTTGCAGTTCTCATTATGCAGCTGTCTATTTAAATCATTTGATTCTGGCATCTAATCTAACTACCAGTCTCTATCAGAGATAAATAAGAAACCATATGTGTAAAGCATCTGGGAAAGGGTTCCATTTATTTATAAGAGCATTAAAAAGACTCTGATGTCAGTTACTTAACAATAATAGACATTCCTTTACACCTATAGTGCAAGTTACTTGGGCATATCCCTCTGTGGTATCTTATACCTACTGCTGTTTCCTTCATTATATACAGATGCACAGCAGTGGAGACAGTAATAGCCTTTCTTAATTAAATAAAGCTAAATGTTAATTAGTCAGAAAAATTGATTTATTTTCAGCATACAGAACTTTCCATTGTGTATCTCTTCTTTTCTAAAGAACAGGTTGTACAGTCATTTAGAACTTTGCATATCCCTCTTTGTTTCAGGTCTGTATTTGGAGTCTTGTGGTGGGATCTAATCGTCATAGAGAAATTATAGGTCTACAGATGTTTTCAAGATGTTACTCTGTCAGTAGCAGATTATCCCCTGTAGCAAAATCTCATTAAAGTGCAATTTACAGAGCTCTGGTGATGTTGCCATCAACCAAAATTAAAGGCATTAATTTTTCAAAGTTCACAGAAGTCCTTATATAAATGATGTAGCAGTTTGCAAGAACAATTTACAGAAGTGTTATTTGCTGAATTAACCTGCATTAACAGAACAAATGTTTAAGAGTAGAATGAAGGGTTGGGCAGTGAAATTGCAGCTGTTTGCATTTTGTGAGGTGCTACATGCAAAAAAATGTGTTGAATTGTAACAATGATTGCATGCTGGGTGAAAGGGTGGGAAGAAGAAAATGAGCACCTGAACTCTTACTTTAAAGAGTTAAGCCTATAATAGAGTGATCACCAGTTGGAGCACCCAGAGAGACCTTAAATTTTACTTGGAAACATCTGTACTCAAGATCTTTTAAAATATTCTCATTTAGTGAATGAGTTTGTATAGCTCATGTTGTGACTATGACTTTTCAATATGTTGCTACATGTTTATGCAGATATTATGCAGACAATAGAATAAATTCACATGCAAATTACTTTATTTTATGTGATCTATATGTGTGTGTATGTATACATATGTGACATACATATACATATATGGTCCTTGGGAGTATAACCTCCAGTTTTGGAAAGCTACAGCTTTTCTTATAAGAATTAGCGTTTCTCTTTCTCACTCTGGAAATTCATCTACCTGTGACATTTTTGTTAAATTCTTACTGATGTAAAAAATAGTCATCAGATGCTGAGCAAATATGGCTCACAATATTATTCTGAAAAAAGATATCACTGTAGTCACTATAATATTGATCTCATTTATCAAAAATATCTATCCAGTGAACATAGCAAAAATGCCTATTTGAAATTTTAATATTTAGAAATCTGGTACATGAAAAATTATGAGTACCACATTATATCACTTTATCCTAGTTAGCTTTTAATTTTTTTTCTTTGTATTTCCAAAAAATTAATTTTTTGAAAGGTAATATTTTCTTAGAATGGCTTTTTGAATGTTCAGAATATTTTTCTTTAATAAAATGAAGAATATTCACATTCATACTAAGCGAGATAAGCCTGAGACCATAACTGAAAGGACTAATTCCTATGAAACATATGTTCTAAAACAGGCATGTCAAACTTGCGACATCATGTGATGTTGTGTGACGTATTGCGACTTTTCCCCCATTGCTGGCAATGGGGTGGGCGCAGTTTCAGCCTGATGCATCTGGCCCGCGGGCTGGCAGTTTGACATGCCTGTTCTAAAATGAGACAATGAAAATTTGTTACCAGGCATACAAATTGATTTAATTTTCTTTTAAATATCTGTGCAGTATTAGTGTATATGCAATTATATAATCTATTATTTGTAACTTGGAAACCTTGCTCTTTATTATATCATAATACTATTTTGGGTATATACTCAGTATATGTGCAGACAAGTTTGAAAATGACAAACTTTTAAATGTACGATGCACATAGGGGTTCAATAATTAAATTTGAATTCTAACATAATCATTCAATCAATCATTAATTCAAGCAACTATTTCAGTTAAAAGTTTGAGTATGTACTTTAACTCAAAAACTATATAAGCAAAAAATTGACTAACATCTGGACCTCTTTTATTTCTAAAAACTCTATATTATAGGGATGAAAAGTAATGTGAAAATAAGGATTCAGAGGAGCAAAATGAATATAAATTTGGAAAGGGAATAGCATAAATGGTTATAATTAGAAGCTCCAGAACTACAAAAAATGAGTTATAAATTCATTGATTTTTGAGAAGGTGTTCAATAAAGGGCAAAATAAAGGAGTCATCCTTAGCTATCAAGGAATCTTACAAAACTCTTGACTATTTTGTCAAAAAACTTATTGCTAAGGTCAAATGAATATCAACATGCAGAGCAAAAAATCACATAGGAAATCCAAAGGATTACTCAGGAAACTAATATATCTTGAAAGTCATTACAATTAGACCACCTTTCCCAATAAACTGCTGGGCTGGGCAATTTAAGGCTATCCACCTGGAGTAGTTGGTTAAATGATTACTTGATGATCAAATAAGTATTTGCACAAATTATTAGTATTACCTCCTTTATATTTAATCATTGGGAGAAATTAAAGTCTTAAAGTAATCACAGGAGCAATATATTTATGACTTGTCCATAATTCTCAATATGTCATTCTGTTCCTAGCAATTACAACTGCAGTCTCTTTGTCTTTGCTGCTGTTTCCAGAAGAAAATGGTTTCATGAGCCAAAGTTGTCCAGGAAATTACAAAAGAAAAAGAAAACTCACAACTACTTGTTAAGAGAAAATTTGCTTGTTTGAACTTCTTTACAGCATTTCTTAATGAAATACCTTATAGACTATCCTTTTAAATTAGCTAGATGATAAAATGCAGTTCTTGGCGGCTTCTAAGCTTGGTTGTTTGCTTGAAGATATTTCATTATCCAACTATGTAACATTATCAGTATAAGTGAGTGTGAGGTTTGATTCCTATGTATATACAGTAGCTTACCCTGCCAGTTTTGATGGGGATGTTATATAATAATAATAATAATAATAATAATATGCCTAACCCAGGTCCTGGGTAAGGACTCGATAGGTAGACAAAATGCCAAATCCAGTCTGAACAGCTGGCTGACTGTGCGATGATCCATAATAATAATAATAATAATAATAATAAGAATAATAAAGTTGGAAGAGACCTTGGGGGTCATCTAGTCCAACCCCCTGCTCAAGCAGGAAACCCTATTCCATTTCGGACAAATGGCTATCCAGTTTCTTCTTTGCTGGTTCTTCAATCAGAGAATTGTCTCCTGTCTGATTATTTGTCTGTTGTTGATCCCTATTTATCTACAGTAAGTGTTAGCTGCTGGAGAGAAGTGTTCTTTTCTTTTTGTTTCCTTCTTAGGTTTTTATGTCTCTTTTTAGTAGCATGTAAATGTAGTTTATCTCTATGTGTCTACTGAAGGCTGACTTGTCTGTATGCCAAGCTTTCAGGAATTCTTTAACATTTTTGGACTTGGCTTGATTTCAAATGCTAATAGTTGAAACTCTAGTTGCTTCTCTCCATATGAGATGAAGGTATTTTTGCCATGTACTCTGACTTCTTCTGATGCTTGGAGATGGCCTCTGCCAGTTTTCTATCTGTTTGTCCTACACAATGTTACTTATGGTCCTTTTTTGCATTTAGATGTCTCCTGTTTGTAATTGTTGAAGTACTAGATCTTTTGTTTTTTTAAAAAAATGTTTTGGAAGATTTTAATTGGTTTGTGTACTACGGTGATGCTAAGTAGTTGTAATAATCAGTTGGTTATATCTGATATGTTTTTGGTCTATGGGACTGTTATTTTTGTCATTGATTGTACTGGTCATGCTGTAGTGGGTAGTGTGGTCAAGCACTTTTTGATAAAGTTGTTCGGGTATTGGGGGAAGGAGACAAAATGGCAACAAATGAGCTCCTGCAATAAGTTCAAAACTTATGACTAGCCTCACCCCTTTTAACTCAGTACTGTAGTCTAAAAGTGCCATCCAGAGGCAATAAAAGAATGAAGGTGGATCACAGTAATAATACTAAGATCCTAAATCCAATAAAGGAGAGAAAATGATGGATTGACTTCTATTTCTCTACTACAGACAACAAAAAATGTGAGTAACAGAACCATAGCTTCAAGATCCCCTTCGCCCTAAGGAATATGATTGCATAGAAGCCAGTATCAAGAGAAACCACCTCCCCATCCCTCCTAAGATTCAGCTCAAGTCACTCTTCAAAGCAGGACATAGTGGAGATAACGTCCTGGAAAAAGTCTTCTGCATCCCCTCCCCCGCCCCAAGTATATTACTCAATTGTTCTGTGAAGTCTGCCTTTTGTGTGCAGAAACTCTGATTTTATATATATATATTTCAACAACTACAGTAAATGACACTGCAGTCAAGATGTACAGCTTCTAACAAGCCCTTGCAAATCCTCAACGACAATCAGGGAGTTAAAATAACATCAGAAGCCGGCTATGTTACCATTCTAGCAGCCTGTCCTATGATGTCAACAGGGCAACTGGAAGCAGTTGGTACAGCCAACTACCACTGTGTGCTACAGAAAAAGCAGATCCTCCTAGAAAACTTCAGAATACCCATAGATAGGGTGATCACAATAATCTTGTAGTTGTTCTGTCTCAGCTCCTAAGCTGCCAAAATAGAAAAATTGTTCTAAACAATTTTCACTACTTACCCAGTTCAAGAAATGATAAACAAATACTCCTGACTTTCAACCAGATATCTCTCTCCAACAGACTTACACAAATGAGCATATTCAAATGGCAGAGTCATTGCATCCAAACTGTCAGAGCTAAGGATGAGTTAGTTGGTGCTTGAAAATGACAAATGGTCATGATCCAGCAGATAGGAGTCATCACTTATATTTCAAATTTCAGTAAATCTGCCAGGCATGACTTCCTCTCCTGCCATGGCATAATATTGATTCAGGAAACATTAACTGCTGATAAACTGCTACTAAATAGATTTAATTCATTCTCAGCTGGGGCAGAACAAGGAGTAAAATGGGTCTGTGAGTCCTAGTGCCCACTACTCTATGTGCCATTGAAATCATATGCTATAGCAGTGTTAATTCAATTCAGCTACAATGCCCTATTAATAATAAATGCTTATATGCTCTTAATGAGGCAAAAAATCCTGATCAGTCTTTGTGGAGTGAAATTTGTTGACCTTATACTTTTGAATCCAAATGCATTATAGTCATGCTAGATTGAGCCCCAATGATTACACCATCTATGCACAACACAAACGTCCCTTCATAACCCTGAAGCTGATGGATTCTTCCTCATGTATTGCTCAAAATATCAGAAATCAAACTTTGTAGGTCTTTGCCTGATTCAAAGCAGCCTTCAAGCTAAACCTTCACATTTTAAATGGTGCTCTTGAAAGTGACCATCTAGCTGAAGCCACCTACCTATCTAGTTCCAGACTGAGTGCTATTGACTATATACGTTTCTTTAGGGACCTTTTCCTTTATGCCAAGGCCCTAGAATAGGGGTGTCAAACTTCCGGCCTGTGGGCCAGATATATCATATCAAAACCGTGTCCACTCCATTGCAATGGAAAAAAAAAGTCACGATACGACATGACACATCACATAACGTTGCGTGCTTGACACCCCTGCCCTGGAAGTTATGTATATATGTAATAGAATGTGAGAATGACTTTGGAAGTGGGGGGATGAGGGGCAGTGATTCAGCCTAGGGAATAATCAGATAAATGGAGAGGATCTCATAGCTGAGTAATGGGCAGAGAAATAAACTTAAAAACTTAGTGATCATGTAGATTTGTACTTCAGATGTATAAGATTCTGTTAATGTAGCTTATACTAAAGAATTAGCTCTTGTTGTTTCTTAAGTTTGACAGTAAACTTTTCCCAATCCTGTGAGAATGTGATTTGATATTAATCAAAATAGCTTAGTATTCATTGTTTAATATGTGGCTTGATTTAAGGTAATCTGGTAATTTCAATAATACTAACATACTTTGTTGAACTTCACTGATTCATATATATCTAAACTAGGCTTTATACAGCAAGTAGTAGCACTTTCATGACCTTATCTGCATTTAGCAACTAAACTGGATTAGGCCTGGTTACTATTTTGGTGGAAACCTTCAGGAAATATTGTGCTTATAAATTAATCCTGGCAAAAAGCAATGGCAAACTACTTTCAGTCTGTTGCCAAGAAAACTACATGAATATATTTAATGAATTCATCAGGAGTTGAATTTAACTTCTAGGAGTTTTTAGCAGTCATGCTTCATGGAAAAACAGAGTCCTTTAAATCTTGACATGTGCTTTGACCATGTCCTGTTTGTCCTAAAATTGGCATCAGTCTAAGTAAATCCCTGGATAAATTATGATATCAGGATTGTGACTACTAAGAGATTTCCTCCATGTACATAGTGTGAAGAATTGTGGCATGGCTGATGTAAGTGTTCACATATATGGCATGGATATAGTCTATCTTTGCATTAAAGTACTGTATTCCTGAAGAGAAATATTTTATTTTTGTGCCTGTGGAAAGATCTTGTCCAATATATGAAGTTTTCTAATATTTCAATGGCACTGAATCTGTTAAGTTTAGGAATGAGTGCACAATAAGAAGATTGTGATGAATTTTATTTATCTCTACTGCAGCTGATGGACTATCAAGTATTTAAATATCAATAATAAAATGGCAATAATAAATTCTTAAATCATCAGACATCAACTGAAGAATTTGAAAGGAAATATAAATAAAATTGTTCAAGGAAGGAAATTAAGCATAAATTCAGGCCCAAACAAACTGAGAAGTAAAACAATTGTCTTCAAAGGGATGTGGTACTGAACTTGATGTCTACAAAATCAGTTTCTCTTTTATTTTTCAATAATAAACTTATCCAAAATCTATTTTTTAAAAGTAAGGGTTTAATGTAGTAGTATATCCTTGGGGAAAAAACCCTCCAGTGTCTGTCAATGACCTGATTAAAACATTTATAGGCTTCCTTCAACTTTCAATTAAAAATCTCAGCTACTTTTATTAACAGTCTTAGAGCACTTCAGAGAGTATAATGTTAGTCCCATGAGTGGTCTTTTTCATTGAGTATTTAATTTCTTTTGTCTTGGCATGTTCATCTCTATGAACTGTCCTTACAAGAAATGCAGGGTGCTAAGAGGTATTTCTTTAAAAAATGTTTTTGGAACATAAATGACACAACATTAATTCAACAGTTGGAATCACATAATAAGCTAATAAGGATCAAAGGACCATCAGGGATAAACAAAGAAACATAAACCATTGTTAGAAGTAAATTAGTTGTTAGTTATTTTCCTTTTATTTTAGATTAAAAGGCTAAACTTCATTACTTTTAAGGCACTTTATTAAAAAGTGGCTGGCTTTAAACTGCAACATTAATCTCTACAAAGTCTATTGCTGACTTTTCTATTGGATTGGGATTTTTCTCTGAACCACTAATTTGATGTCATTCTCAATTAAGTTTGGATGAACGTATATATTGTCTGAATCTAGCATTTAACTCTTCTAAGGGCAGTTTATAGCAGTTTGAAGGATCAAAAAATTCTGAAAACTATAGCTTGATGGAGGTTTTAAAAATCCATCTCTAGCTTCTGCCACACCACTAGAATTTCTAGAAGATTTACATTATTTATTTATTTATGAGACTTATATACCGCTTTAAGTGCAAGCACTCTCTAAGCGGTGTACACCAGTAAGCAATGTATATATATATATATTTACATTGCCCCCAACAATCTGGGTCCTCATTTTACCTACCCCGGAAGGATGGAAGGCTGAGTCAACCATGAGCCTGTGAGATTTGAACCGCTGACCTGCTGAACACAGTCAGCTAAAGTGGCCTGCAGTACTGCACTCTAACTGCTACGCCATCTCAGCTCCTTACATTGGCCAAGATTCTAATTTTCTCCAAATGTCCAAGATAGAGAAGCTGGAACTTAGGTGGGCAAGTCCACTGAGCAAATTAAGGTCCTTAAATATTTGGGGATAATTTTTCATATTTTCTGTGTCCCAAATTTATTTGTTTGTTTGCTTATAAAATTTATTGGCTGCCCATCTTACCATAGTGTAACTCTGGGCAGCTTACAGTCATAAAATGTATCTATTCATGTACATTAAAACATAAATAAATTAAAAGCAAACATTAAAATCTAAGGACACATGGGGAGGGGGAAAGCAAAGTGGGGAAAAATGGGATCTGTTGTTACTTGATCAACCACCTCCACTGTGCTGTTCCCTCATTGTGACACCAAGCCAACTGGCAATGCCAGGTCTTTAGGACCTTACGAAAGGATAGGAGGGTTGGGGTCACTACACATTGGGGAACAAGATATTTCAAGGGCAAGTGCAATAGCAGAGAAAGCCTTCCTCCTGGACCCCACCAGCTAGAATAATTGGGCTAATGGGACTGGCAGCACACCTCCTCTGCTGACATGAGTGGGATGGGCCAATCCCAGTGGGGTGAGATAGTCCCAAATGCAGTACTTTGATAGGAAGCAGAAGTCACTAAATCTGAATCTCTGGATAAATATCTTTACCTACTAGCTAAAACTATATCAAAGACGTGGTGGACTGTCCCATCTAATATTGGCAGACAACTATAAATTGTCTTGGGAAATAGCTACCTAAAAGAACCTGAGCCTCTATGGTTTTTCCAGTGATGCCAGTTAAGGGCTGGATCAATATTAAATCTTGGACATAGAAGACCAAACAGAAATTGCTGTTTTTTTCTTACAACATATTTGTTAATAACCAAATTTTGGCTCCTATATCAGCTTCATATTTATATCACATCACAGTTCCCAAATTCAGGAGAGTTTTCATTAGATTTAATGCTCTCCATACAGTATTGGAAGGAAAATATAGGAAAACCCCTTATCACTTCCCCTGTGACATGGTGCTATAAAAATCCCAGTTCACGTTCATTTGAACTGCTAGTTCTATAGGGATATTCAGCACCAGCTGATGTCTCCTTTTTTTAAATCTAACTTTCCCAGGGCACTCTGACAATTTTTATTTGCATTATTTACTAAATAACCAGAATAAATCTCTCCTCCTAAAAGTAGCAATTTTGGGGGGGGGTATATTATGCGTAAGCCTCGCCACAAATAGTTCCCAGTAGTCATTGATGTTAAGGTTAAGTTTGTTTTATTGAATGTATTTTTGTTGGTCAGTGTTCGAAATAGCATATTTAGCAATATGCAGGTGAGAGGAGGCTTTGATTTGCCTTGACAAAGTACTTCATATCACCCGCAGCCTACACATAGCTTCTCCCAGAACTTAGAAAAACTGAAAGAGATGTTTGGTATTCAGATGCTTGATCTTCTTCTTTCAATATGTTGGAGAGGCCTTGAAACACAGTAAAGCAAAACAAGGCAGCTGCTGTCTTTCATACCTAAAAGCTAGATGGTTGTGGACTTGGTGCTAATTTACTAGTATGCTAAACAAGCGCCATATCTGTTTTGGAAATTTCTCAAATCTCTAGAGTAGATTTGTGATGTGTGCAGAAGCAGAAAGGAACAGGAGGTGTACAACCTTTTGTCGCAACCTTTGTCATCATGTAATTAAGCTTAGTCTCTGGACAGTACTTGAGAAGGAAAATAATACTCTCTTTCTCTTCTTAATATAATTCATAATATGCAGAGTAGCACATTAGCGGAGTATAACCTATATAACTTAATTAATGTTCATTTTTGTTCCAGAAATAAAATTTTACCTAATTCAAGCTGGTTTAAGAATATATGTAACTCTAATTGTATAGCTAGAGAAAATCATAATTAGTCTCCAAAAATGTTTGAGGAAATTATTCACATCATTATTTTATGGCTTTGTCTTTTGAATAATATTATGCAATTAATAATAGTAGTAACCATATTAAGGGCAGGATCTTAACATGCCCATGAAGTAATGGTACATTCTTGTGCAAAATGGTGAATGCTATCTATGATTAAAACATGAGTATTTGCCATGTGGTGTTATATGAGGGTGATGGGTGGGTCAAAAATGTGAGAAATAAATAAATAAAACAAATATTTATACATGATGTTAGAAAACAAACCAGAAACATGTTCTCAGAAAAAAAGTCTTCTAAAAATATAATATATAAACTAATACAAAAATGTCATATAATGTATGATGATATAATTAAAAGAACAGGTGCAAATCACTAATTTTGTGGCAATTAAATCAGTTGTAAAGTCTACAATTTTTTTGTACTTGTGTAAAATAAAAAATAAAATATGCATGCTGACAAAAGGTCAATAAAAAGTGTTATTTTTTCAGAAATTAAACAATTTAAACTTTCCAGAACTATTCCTCCTTCTTTTAACTTAGAAGTAAGCTTTCAACATATATGAGACCTTATAGAAAGAGCTCAACATTCTTTATAATCCTGAAACTAAATATATTAACTGGTGCTCATTGTTGACAAGCAACTTTCCATTACCTTTTTTTCTAAAATCCCGATTAATGGACAGAAAAAAACTCTTATTGTTGTAGCATCTTGTTTTGCACACTATTCTTAAAGAGTTCAATAAGTGACTTGCAAAACTTATACATAGAGAACTACATTCCAGCATCTGTCTGGAATCTGACTTTGAGTCAACAAATACAGGTACTCTAGAAATAATATTTTGGTAAAGACTGACAATAAAGTTATAAATAGCAGCTGGAGATTCATGGGATTTGCCTAAGCTGAATGTTTCTAGCTGCCATTTTGTTTCATTGTTTCAAAACCCTTTCAAAATGGTGAAATTTAGCAAAATGCATTGCTTTTAGAGTTTAGCTACAAAAGGCTTGTACATTTATATGTTTATTTTACTTGTGTTAATATGTTTCCTTTTTAAAAATATGGATATAGCATAACATCTTTACATTGGTTAACTTAGATTTGCGTTTGATTGTCTATGAATTGGTGTTTTATTCAACTATATTTATTTTATCACAAACATATTTGTAGCCGAAACTCAGTGTTATGAAGTGAACATTTTGATAATTCTTGTAATCATTTAAAAAACAACCCAACTCTGCATGAAAGTATTTTCCTGATGATTTGATTTTTGTATGTCAAAACTGATGTCAAGTTGCCTATTAATTAATTTTAAAAAGACACTTATATGCAACCATTTAGTAAAACTTCAAGGACCAGAACTTCAAGGACCATTTTCAAAATTAAGAGAATACTTAAAATGAAAAATAATAGGAAAAAAGTTAAAAGAGAGAAAATGATTTCAGGATGTTAAGAAGAATGTGTTATAATCTAGGTTGAGATGATAATACTTGTTGCAGCTGTCAAAGAGTGGCACAAATAGGGGAATAAATTCTTTGGGGAATAAATTCCAGAGGTTGGGAGGAAACATAAATATATTCCAGAAGTTGGGACTAGACTAACCTGTGTGGGATTTTGATTATGAGATAATCTTAAGAGACCTTAGGTTTTCTGATATCTATGTTTTTGTTTTTTTCTTATAAGATTGGATGGGCAGCTTTATAAATTCTATAAATAAACAACTCTTGAACATGAGTAGGATTTATTTTGCAGCAAACATTTCTTCAAAACTGAAGTTCTGCTTTGACTCAATCCTCTGTATTTTTTTTAAAAGTCTGCCAGGAATAAAAATATGAATACCTGTCTCATTTATTTTTTCTTTAAACCAATGAATATCTTTATAGTTAAGAAATGTTCACATCACCTGTAATATTGAATTGTTTTCCCTTGAAAACATGCTTACCCTGTATTCTTCTGCAACATTCTTCATTTTAACAAGTCATGCTTGTAGAATTGATCACTGCTTAGTTCAGAGAGATGTGTGTAAATGAAAAGGAATTTTTGAGTGAATAAGACCCTGTTATAAATTCACAGTGTACAGAAAATACAATTTGGAAAGTAGATTTCAAAGTGCATTCAAAACATTTGCATAGCTTAGTTCTCCCTCATAGTTATTATAATTTGATAAAAAGTCATTTAAACTATATGCTCTGATTAAATCTACATTAGTCACATTTTTATGTCAAATTATGTTAAAGCAGAAATAATGATTAATTTTACTATAGGAAATTTCATCAAGTTATAATAATTTCAGTCTTATCTCTTAGAGCGGGAAGTTTCTCCTATTGCTTTAAAGCTAATTTAGGCCACATTATATATAAAATTAAATCTTAACTTTTATAGCTACACCCTTGGGGTTCAATGATAAGGCTTTATGAGCTAGAAATTAAAAGTACTGGTTGAAAATACTATTACACTGCACAGGCTATTAAGAGCAATTTACAAAGTTGGTATTTAAACTATACACATTTTTCATTGTTAGCACTCTATGTTCAGCAAGTTCATAGAACAATCTGGCTTATAATTTGACAAATAAAATCAATAGCATGGGATATATGTTTGTAACATTATTTCCCCTTTCCCCCAAAAGTTCACTGTAGTAACTATGACTTAATATAGAAATGTATTGAATGGATAAAAATAGTTTTATACCACTCTTATTTAAAATGCCCTTTAGAAAGACATTCTGTGGTGAGATATCCTATAGCTATTCATTTATATTCAACATTTCCAAGCCTTTTTTTCAGCAAAGCAAGCAATATTTTTATGTGCCATATTCCTATTTCTTTAGAAAATACTCTAATCTACAGCAGCTGTTATTCTTTTCCTATCACTTGGCCTTCAATACTTGCACAGTAACTTGGAAGTGAAGATTGTCTATTGTTTGAAATTCGCTCAAGGGAAGTTTTTTTTAATGTATTATTTGTTAGTTGTTCTTGACTTTATATAAAAATGATATTGACATAAAAGCAAGGAAGCTTTAGCTGAATAGGCAGTCTTTTTTAATTAAGGCACATTCATTACAAAGTGAAACCAATGCTTTGATGGTACTGAAGTTTATTACTGGTTAGTGGGTGGACTGCTCGAATGGGGCAAGACTGAAGAAAGAAGTAAAATATATAGATATTGTAGAGCACAGTGCATAACTAGGAGTTTTGTATCTGTCTGCCGGTCTATCTATCTGTCTAAAACTTTGCCATTGAAATTTGGTTGCAGAGCACTGATTTTGAGTAGTGCCAATATTAAAACCATTGAAATAGGTTGCAATTGGTTAATAGTATGCCTATTAACTGGTAGTAACTACTAACAATGCTGTTTATGAATTAGTTGTAACTGAATAAAACCTATCTTCCATGAGCTGCACTGGTGCCCAATTGGCTTTCAGACCCAATTCAAGGGGCTGGTGATCATCTACCAAGGTGTTTTGTGACTTTTCTCTCTTTAAATTCGGGATCATCTAGTTTAGGTGGAATCTATGGTCTGGCTTTGAGGGACATAGCAGGATATCTGTATGGGATGGGGAATGCAAGGACTAATAATATGGCTTTCTTAGAGGCAGCTTCTCACTGTAAAACACATTGGTCCTCAAGATTAGCATAGATCCCAGATATTTGCCATTTAAAAAGGGTGTAAATATCATGGCTTTCCTATGGAATGGAAGGTTCTTATTAGTTGACAATAGTAGAGGAAAGCAGCCCTGTTCCCTCCTAAAGTTATATGTATGGATTTTTTTTATTTTTAACATTCCAATCTTTAATATTGTATCATTTGTAAACTGCCCAGAGCTGCTGGCACATAAATTTATATACAGTCTGTAGGCAGCATTTGTAAGGTTTTAATAAATAGATACCTGCCTATACACTTACCCACGCACCTGAAGGCAGAAAAAAAGTTATTCTATAATATCTCAGAAAGCGTTTCCTACTATTGGTCCTAAATTTCTGATTTTAAATCCTAATGCTGAGAAAAGGTGAAAAATATGTCCCTCTCCACATTATCTATATAACACAGGAGTATCCATTATCCTTCTCACCTTATCTTGCTTATTCAAAAATAAAACGTTTATCCTATTGCCCTTTTTGCATCTTTCCTAACCTTATAATATATTATTAAGGTGTGTTTACCAGAACTGTGCACAATACATCAAGTATTGTCTCATTTTATATCTATCTGTATGTGGGTATTATAATAGCAGTTCAATTTTCAGTTGTCTTTTTTTTACTAAGATAGAATTTGTCTTTTTTTCGATAGCATCTGAATACCAGGTTAATAATTTCATTAAGCTGTCTACCTTGATTTCAAGATCTCTTTTTAAAATAATCAATGCTTTATAGATCCATTAAAATAAAGGTGAAATTTAGGATAATTTTATGCCATTATATCCATTCACACTCTCAATCCCCCTCTCAAAAAAAACCCCCAAAAAACAAAACCCAAAAGAATACACAAAGATCAAGTTTGATGAGAAGACATTGGCTATAACAGATGTTGACAAATGTGTGGTATAAACTAAACATTTTTGATTAAGTGAAAGATAGACTCCATCTTTTTTTACAATGAGGATGGCAAAATTGGTTGATGTATATTAAATGAACAGAATTAACAAGGAACATGTGTTTATGTTGTGCACCTCTTTGAGGTATCTATCTGTAAGTGGGCAACTATAGAAATATGACAAATAAAATAAGTAAATAAATATTGTTGGGGATTTTGACATTTCTAAAATCTTCATGATTATTATGTTAAGGGAGACTCACTTTTCTTTGAAGCAACAGCACAATGGAAGAACTACTGTCAGTAGACATTCATATTTTATAGCCTTGGGAAAACTTAATATATAATTAATTTGATTATGGAACAAGTAATTCAATTTTATATTGCCTCCATTAATTTATTAAATACTTCACAAGCTTATAAGGGAAATGCATAGGGAAATGAAATAAAGCACCCAAAATGTTTAACATGTTTATAAGCTGTGAAGACATTTTAAAATATGTGTTATGTAATGCATCAATCAATGTACTAAAATTACATTGCTGAAGCTTTTTATATGAAACAAATAGAGCCTGATTTTGTAGTCATCTAGGAGAATTTGAAACTGCTATACTATATAATTATAAATAATACATTCTAGTTGTTGCTACTATTATTGTGGACCGCAGATCCAGGTCCTAAATTATGCAGCTACATTAAATATAAAGACCCTAAAACTAATAATCACCAAGGCAATTGATGTTTAAATATCTTGGAGGATTTAACTGCAGATTTAAAAAAAACAATTTAACATGAAAGAAAGAAGGTTTGAGATAAAAAAATAAGCTAGTGACTGTTCAAAGTTACAGCATTGAAAAAAGTGACTTATGACAGTTTTTCACACTTAATGACTATTGCAGTATCCCCATAGTCATGTGATCAAAATTTAGACGCTTAGCAACTGACTCATAATTATGACAGTTGAAGTGTCTCTTGGTCATGTCCCCTTTGGTAACCTTCTCACAAGCAAAGTCAATGGTGAAGCCAGATTCAATTAACAATTGTGTTACTAACTTAACAACTGCAGTGATTCACTTAATAAATATGGCAAGAAAGGTCATAAAATGGGGCAAGGCTCACTTAAGAATTGTTACATTTAGCAACAGAAATTTTAGTAATTATAAATCACGGACTACCTGTATAAGCTCATTCCATATGTATAAGTAGTTTTGGAGTAGTTTTGAAAATGTAAATTAGGTTTTCACTCAGATTTTAAGATTTCATTGATGGATTGATTACCTTGAAATTGCTTGAATAAACTCATAGCACTGGTGGATGAGTTTCCCTCAATACTTAACAAATAAAATAAAATAAAATTTAAGGACTTATTTTTTTTCCTCTTTTGGAAAAAGAGCAAAAGAGTGATTAGAACTTTGTTTCTGGAAAGTAACAGACCAACAGTCTAGAAGAATTTGAAATAAGATTTTGGAATTATTGGAAGCTTTTGTTTTGAATTCTCTTAAAACAAACATAATAGGATGAGACTTTGAGTGTGTCCTGCTTCAGGTTTCAAACGCATGCACAAACACACACACAGACAGAATGAGAGAGAAAGAGAGAGACACACAGAGAGAATGAGAGAGTTTCTTGGGAATTATCAGTTTTAATTTCAGGCAAGAGAGTTAGCAATGTAGCAAGACTTCAAATAAAGTGACACCTTTCCTGCAATATTTGTTTTAAAAAGGAGTATGTAGAAGAGTCATCCAAGCCACTCTATAGTTGCAGTTATAGAGGTCAAGCTTACAGAGGTCAAGGTTGTCAGACAATCCAAGTCTAAGGTCTGAGAATGGAATTCACTGACAGAAAAGGTATAATGGCAGACATTGTTTCTAACAAAATGAACAGAGGTAAAGTAAGATTCACATATAGGCTACAGCTGACCGTCACTAATAAGAAAATTTACTTTGTTGCTTGGCAAGTAATTTAACAGACTTTATCTGTTCTGCTCTGCTCTGCTTTCTACTTTTGTGGTGCTGTGATGGACGGAGGGTGTGTATTCCAGAGAAATAAGAGACAAATAAGAGATATTTTGTGTGAGAGAAAAAGGATGAAGACATTCCCACCCTAATAGTTCTCAGAGTATATGGTGCAGATAGTAGAGTATTTACTCTAGCAAGATTCTGTCTGTAGGAATGGAAACAATAAAGAACTCAATTTGGAAGTATCAGAAAGTGTTTGGGCCTGACAGGTGCATCCTTACCTGACAAATCAGCTGCTCAGGTGGTATTTGTGACTAATCAGCCTCATGTGATGTCTGGCTTTGTCCTTCCTGAGGATGACATTCCACTGGCTCAGCTTGAACAGCTTCTTCAGCTTCAGACTTAGAATCTGGCCAATGATAGAAGATTGGATGCTAGAAGGAACAAAAGATTACAATTAAAGAAAAGAATGTTTAAATTTGACTTACTAATGTGAACACCATACTGAAGGATATTTGTGAACAATGAACCTATTGTTTATTTTAAGAATGTCTTCCTGTATTGATACTGTTGTCTAAAAGATATTGTGGAAGAGAAACAAGTTTCACCAAACAAGACTAATATGAAAGTGAATTTACAAATAACAGGCTATAAGGATGATATGGAAAAAGATGTTCCATAACCATACAAATAAAACTGGCTGATGTCTTAATAATTAAAAGGGATATACAAATAACAAATCAAAAGTGACCTGGATAATTTTCTTATATTGGATTTACAAAAGATACTTTTTAAAGCATTGAAAAATTTCATGAGGAAGGACAAAGATAAATGAAAAATCAAGTTTTGGCATGTTATTTGAAGAGACAAAGATCAAGATTTAATAATAAAAAGAAAAGGAATGAATGTAAAGTTGGCTTATTTGATCAGTGTTTAAATAAATATATTGTTATTTCTAGTAGTCTTTAATGGACTTCAGCTGATCCTCAAGAATTTTAAGGATTGTTTATACATAAAACCTGGAATATGGGAAAAAGAGATTTGTTGTAGGTTAAGAGAAGGCGATTAGTTACTAAAATTGTTTATACTTGTTGAGACAAAGGGGAAAGTCATTATATAGTTCCCTTTTTTACTATATTCTTTCTTTTCTTTTTCTTTTTTCTCTTCTGTACTTTCTATTTTTTATTTTTAGTCTCCATTGGTTTTTATCTTTTTAATTATATATTTAATAAGATGCTTGGCTAATCAACAGCCAGTTTTAATAATGGAGAAATACTAATTACATCT
This sequence comes from Crotalus tigris, assembly GCF_016545835.1. Classification (NCBI taxonomy): domain Eukaryota; kingdom Metazoa; phylum Chordata; class Lepidosauria; order Squamata; family Viperidae; genus Crotalus; species Crotalus tigris. The sequence goes on along the minus strand of NW_024097251.1, from coordinate 282,606 downwards.
TCCATATAGATATGAGTAGCAAAGTTCTGATATGCAGGGTTTAAATAATAATTAACCTGAAAAGGGGAATCAGGAAGCTACATTTCTCAGAGGAAGAGAATGGAATGGGACTTTCTTAATCTTTTCCTCTTGTTGTCAGCCTATTTTTCTACTTTAAAAAAATCAGCCTTCAAAATTGTTTCTCTTCTAACCTTCTCACATCTGGGCTTCTCCATGGGGAAAATACTTCTTGATATTACTACAGTATTTTGACTGGATAAATGGCCAGATATTAAACATCTCTCTCACATCTTATTTTTTACTACTTAAATTTGCAGCTTCTTGAGGACACATTTTATTTTGAAAATTATTTGGTCTATATGTGCATTTGTGATTAGGTATAAGGATTATGATTGCCCATTTTTAAAGCAAACCTTTAAAACAAAATATTAATGACTTTTTTTGGAATGAGAAATATTTATTAAATTGTTATTGCAATCATGGGTCTACTGGAATAGATGCAAATAATGAAGGCTAGGTTTTCATCCTAATATCATAAAGTACATTTTGTCATTTTCATGATTAATACCTATGATCATAACTTCACAAGCATTTGTGCCAGCTGTATTAGCTCCAAATGAAAAATTTATTTTGACTTTCAAAGATTTATATCCTATCCCTACCTTAATAATTTTTGCAATGGTGGAAGAACCATTTTCCTTGTACAAATTGCATAGAAAAGATACATGGTATTTTCTCCTTATTTCTCTTCTGATTACTCAGAGGAAATGTGATTGAATAATTGGGCTATTTGTTGGTCATGAAAACATTTTAAAGCTATTTGGAAAATACTAAGTTCTTGGATTATTTAGGAGCATGTAAATAAAAATTTAAAAAATTGTTTACTACTGATTATGAGTTAATATAGTGTTGTATTTCATTATATTTATTGTATTTGTAACTGAGTGAATCCTTTTGGGTCAGCATACTGATAAGCCTGCAGTGTTGGACTAGTACTGGGAAATGTCAAGTCCATCCTTAGCAATGGAAGTTCACTGGGACACTTTTGACCAATCACTCTTTCTCAGCATTTTCTATCTCAGAGTAAGATCCCAAAGGAAACTGTCTTGACATCATGGAACAGTGCAGGAATAAAAAAAATCCAATAAATAAAATGTGAGAATGTCTAGATTGGAGTAGTACTTTTAACATTAGTTCTCTGAATGGTCGGTAGTAGTCTTCATCTCCTCAACATATCTACCTTGCAGGAGGAAAATGTCCCATTTTTAAAATAGCTGGGGAGTACAAATATGCATCAATAAGGATGCCATGGTGTCATTTTTTAAACATTACTTTGAAATTATCTATGGAAATTCTCAGTCATCCAGCTCATGGTTGTTCCAAAGGTGTCTCACCTCAGAACTGAAGAAACTTCTTGGATGAGAAGTGAAATGTCTTCAAGGAAAAATAAGAAAGTCCAGTTGCCTTTTGAAAAAAGCACCTTTGGAATCACTTTGAACTGATTTAATGATTCTGAAGATGCAAATGTATGAAAGCTGTCTCTTTTCAAATTGATTTGCAAAATCAAATGAACTTGCTTTGATGAATTGATTCAAAGTCCACAGTCCAGAGTGAATCACTTTCTTGTATTGGATAAAAACCACTCTGACTACCTTAAGTTATTACTATAAAAAATGAGCAGAAGAGAAATTCAAAGAAATTATAATTGGTCATTTGACTTTCTTAGCTTCATTTTAGAAATATGCATATTGCAGAACCATTTACATCAGAGAGCCTGTACATAAATGAGAATTTACAAGTTCATATGCATTTATATAGCTTTTCTAAATTGAAGAAATGGCATTATGTTATTTAGTAGGTCTCTGCAGGTTATGGTTGATCTGCTTTGATGAAGTGCATCACTTTGGAGAGGTATGTCATTCTGGGGTGATAGAACAAAGTACTTAATGGACAGCTCCACAGAAACATACATGGTCAACCTGTTGTTTGATGTAAATGGCTTCTGCCTGCTACATCATGCAGAATACTCAGCTATTTTGCTAGTTAGATGTTATGTACAAAATGCTTTTATAAAACATATTGAAGAACACTTTATTTGAATTGTCATGAAAGCAAAGACTCTTTTCAGAATCTTTTATATCTGAATGATTCATTAGATTACTCGCTAATCCACTCAAATGGTTGTGTCAGTAATGGAGTAAGTTTTTCTCAGAATTTGTTGGTACTGTCTTTCTTTGACTGGTAGACAGATACATTTTGTAAACTGAACATTTAATGTGACACTGTATAAACTTACTTGTGGAATTTGATCACTTGTTATGCTCAAATGCAAAAATGGTGCAACTTACATGGCAAATTTTGCCATAAAATATAGAATCAACAAAATGATTTCTGTTCATTTCAGGATTTGTTTGATGATAATATAAATTGCATGCAGTTGCATTTTTTTTCTTTTTTCTGGATTTGGACCAGTTTTAAAACAGTTATAAGCAGGCTAAAATCCTTTTTAGACATTATGAAAGTTAAACCAATGCATAAATCAAACGATTTAGCTGTTCCCTTAATCATGGCACTTGACCAAGAAATAGTCCTTTTCAATATTTTACAGTGGAAGTTTCATCACGTGGTACTAAGAATTCCAGTTTGTGTGGAAGCCTTATCAGATATTCCCATCAGCAAAGGCCTTAGCTACAAAGATATTTACATGTTATGCAGAGAATACTACATACGACATCAAGCAATGGAAGATCAATGCAGCTCTTTCCTTCTTTACATGTTGGCTAACAAAAGCATCAAATACCTTAAATATGATATTTTTAAAAGAAATATGTTTAAATATAATAAAATCCTTACATTCAAATCAAGTAATACTTCAGCAATCATGAACACTGCTCAGAAGCACATTCAAGTGCTATTCATATTCAATAAATAACTACACAAATACATAAGAATTTGAACAATTAATCAGTGGAACAACCTGCCTCCATAAGTTGTGAACATTCCAACACTGGAAGTTTTTAAGAGGAGACTGGACAACCATTTGTCTGAAATGGTATAGGGTTTCCTGCCTGAGCAGGGGGTTGGTCTAGATGACCTCCAAGGTACCTTCTAACTTTATTATTATTATTAAAAATAAAATAATTGCTCAGATGTAATCTTTTTCATATATATGAATTATGTACAATATAGAAGAATTATTTGAAGACTGACTTCTTTATGAGTTTTAACCATGTAGAATATTGCTTGTCTTGGTGCTCTCTTGTATTCTTCAAATCAATTTATTTCTCTTTTTTAGCTACTCATATCAATGTAATATTATCAGTCTGAATCAATCCATTATAGGACAAAGATTCTTCACTTACCATACTGGTCAACTGAAGCTTGATAAAGAGATTATTTTTATTATTATTATTCAGTCTAGGGCCTAGGAGAAATAACTGGCCCAGGGTCACTCAGCCAGCTTCTGTACTTACAATAAATTAGGGAGAGAACCCATATCCAGGCTCCTAATCCAGTACCTTAACTGCCACAGTGCACTGTTCCTTTACAGTTTTTAATGTGTGCATGTTTATTATAACTAGAAAGAATAAAAACATATTTATCAGTATTTTTCAAAATGATAACTAATGGAATTCTCTGTCATGGAGTACATCTCAGAGTAACAAGAAAGAAAACAAAAGAATCTTCGGAAGAACCTCTTTAAAAGTATAGTTTTGCACCCAACTTTTCCTCTGACTCTAACTTCAAGTAATTGTTAATAATGTAGCATAAAAACTCCCCTTAAACAACGAAAGTGTTTTACCTCATTTGTCTTCTTGCCAAAGTAGATTAACTCAGAACACATCCAAATGTCAAATTATAAGAAAACTTGAACAAGACCTGCTATCTAATAGTTTCTCTCCTTCATTTCAAAGTCTTGATTTTAAAATTTCAAATTATACTGAACTGATTTGTTCATCTCAAAGGCTGTCTGACACTAACCTTTTTTAAAATTGATAGGACTAACACTGCATTGAACTACTTCCTGGGGTGCTGGAATATATTTTAGAAATCTAATCATATTGAATTCGTTACTTCAAGACAAACAACATGTATCTCTTCTTGACTGATTGCAAAATAGTGATGAAGAATGAATCAAAAGATACCAAAAACTATTAGATAAAGCTAGGCAAGAGTGAATTTAACTTTCATTGCATATGATTTAAATTTTGTTTCTTTTAGAAGTCTATTATATCTTGGGTTGTAAGCATATTCCTCCCTTGCCCCTTTTTTTGAAGTAAGGGTGGGCTGGAAGTTGACACAGAGTGGTGGTAATAACTAACAGTCAATAATGGATTTGGTTTAAGTGTTAGGAAGGAAATGTAACATAATAATAAATTGCAATCTAATTTATGATCACTAACATTTAAACCCAAATTATTGTTGGTATACTTATGTTTTAAAGTCTGTCTGTCTTCAGAAATATTGTTGGCATGCTTACATTCTGAAGTCTTCTTTCCATGCATTATAATGATTCTTTAAGTAGACTAAATGTTTACTTCTAGTCTGAATGATAGCCAATCTTATTTTAATTAAATATACCTACCCACGTTGTTTTTAACATATCAATGAATTCAAATCAGTTAGCAAAATGCTAAGCAAATCAAATTTGCAGTCTTCCTACTTTGAATATCCACTTGTCTAGTTTCGTCCCACCTGCTGTCATGTGCTAATTTTTTTAAAGCTCCATCTATCTACTGTCCTCCCCCCAAAAAGACAGAAAAAGGCAGAAAGAAATTGGTATTGTCCTGTGTTGTTTCATCCTTAAAGTGAAACCATTTACAAGAAAATTATAGGCCCCTAGTGTTGAAATTCTTTGCATATTAATTTTGTTAGCCTTACCTCCTGTGGTCTTTCATTCTGGAAGGCCTATTAGATAATATACAAGATAAATTTCTTTATCTTCAGCTGATGGGGGGGGGACATTTTCCCTCATGAATGTGAAATATGCTGTAGTTGTAACAGGCATTTCCCTATTTACTTATAAAGGCGTCTGTCCTAATATCCACTGGCCTAAGACTATACTTATCAATATCATACTTGTGTTGTCGACTTTGTTCAGATGTTTTGATACTTTATATCATGTATGATCTGTATATAGGTCCAAGTCTTAAGAAGGGGCCATTTATATTTAGCAAATGCCTTCAAAAATGGCACAAAGGATTAATACCTTATAATTTTTAAAATGCATTACAATTTTGCAAGTTGAACAGGAGAATGATTATGTCTTGAATCATAAATATAAAGGAGAGATGCTAGAATAGAACACAACCAAATTATGTTTTTGTGGTAAAAATAATTCTATTTAGAGTTCATACCTGTACAGAAATAAGACTGCCTTGATTGCTCTTATAGATGATTAGATTGGCAAAGAACCCTAAAAATTCAAGAAGAAAATCAAGAAAAAGTTTTTGCAGAAACTCAGTTCATTCAAAACACAGCAGCCTATTATCCTGAAGACATGAATCACTTTAACAACAAAACACAAATATTTCAACTGATACACTAATTACTCAAATAGCTTTCTGGATCCAATTCTAATTACTTCTTTTAACCTGTACAGCCTAATGGCTTGGATTTTGCATACTATTAGGATTGTCTCTGTTGACTAGAAATTTATTATTCCTTGTGCATTTGTCATGAATGAGATACTTCTGCATCCCAACTGAAGTTAAGAAGGCAACTTCACTAAAGATAGTTCCTCTTGGTAGCCTCTGATGTTGGTTTGTCTACCAAGCTAATGGCTTTTTGTAAAGCCATTAAAAGCATGTTAATCTAATGGGCATTTTAGTACTAATGGTCATAGTGGGCTACCTTTTATTTTGGTTTTTAAGTTACTGGGATTTTAAAATTTTATTAATTTATTTATATATATAAAACAGAAGAATAAAGGATAATGTATATAACACTCCATCCTTTTACATATATATGGAATAGAGAGAATTTAACAAACCTCTTCGTTTACCAAAGAGAATAATGCTTGCAGATTCCAATTCAGAGAAATTCCAATATCAAAACTTGTTGTGACTGAAAAGATCTAAAGTTTATTGTGTAGCTTCAATCAAGTCAGACAGGAGATGCTATTGTAACAACTGGAATCCCCTTCAGAGACTACTGCCTAAACTGAAGAGACATTTTTACACCAAATTCTCACTATAGCAATTAGTCAAATCTGCACAAGTTACTCTTATGAATTTATTATAATGCTTTTATGCTTTTTTATACATTAGCATAAAATAATCAATTGATGGGATGCTGAAGAAGCAGTTATCTGACCTATAATAATAATTAACCATTAATCAGCTTATATGTTTATGCATGGTTATTCAGTCGATGTCTCAATTTAGAGATTATTCAACACATGCAAATAATAATAATAATAATAATAATAATATAATACAATATAATATAATATAATATAATATAATATAATATAATATAATATAATATAATATAATATAATATAATATAATATAATAAAGTTGGAAGGGACCTTGGAGGTCATCTAGTCCAACCCCCTGCTCAGACAGGAAACCCTATAACATTTCTGACAAATGGCTGTCCAGTTTCTTCTTAAAAACTTCCAATGTTGATGCATTCACCGCTTCTGGAGGCAGGTTGTTCCACTGGTTAATTGTTCTAACTGTCAGGAAATTTCTCCTTAGATCTAGGTTGCTTCTCTCCTTGATTAGTTTCCACCCATTGCTTCTTGTCCTGCCTTCATGTGCCTTGGAAAATAGCTTGACTCCCTCTTCTTTGTGGCAGCCCCTGAGATATTGGAACACTGCTATCATGTCACCCCGCGTCCTTCTCTTCGTTAAACGAGACATACCCAATTCCAGCAACCGTTCCTTATATGTTTTAACCTCCAGTCCCCTAATCATCTTTGTTGCTCTTCTCTGTACTCTTTCTAAAGTCTCAACATCTTTTTTACATTGTGGTGACCAAAACTGGATGCAGTATTCCAAGTGTGGCCTTACCAAGGCATTGTAAAGTGGTATTAATACTTCACGTGATCTTGATTCTAGCCCTCTGTTAATGCAGCCTAGCACTGTGTTGGCTTTTTTGGCAGCTGCAGCACACTGCTGGCTCATATTTAAATGATTGTCCACTAGGACTCTGAGATCCCTCTCACAGTTACTACTATTGAGCAAGGTACCCCTATACTATACCTGTACATTTGGTTTTTCTTGCCTAAATGTAGAACCTTACTTTTTTCACCATTGAATTTCATTTTGTTAGATAGCGCCCAGTGTTCAAGTCTGTCCAGATCCTCCTGTATCCTAAGCCTGTCTTCTGGAGTGTTGGCTATTCCTGCCAGCTTGGTGTCATCTGCAAATTTGATGAGTTCCCCACCTATCCCCTTGTCCAGATCATTGATGAAGATGTTGAAGAGCATTGGGCCCAGAACAGAGCCCTGGGGCACCCCATTACACACTTCCCTCCATGTAGATGCGGTTCCATTGAGAACCACACGCTGAGTACGGCCGGTCAGCCAGCTACGGATCCATCTGGTGGTGATGTTGTCTAACCCACATTTTTCTATCTTATCAAGTAGTAGGTTGTGGTCTACTTTGTCAAATGCCTTACTGACGTCCAAGTAAATTATATCCACAGCATTCCTCTGGTCCACTAATTTTGTCACTTTGTCAAAGAATATAATAAGATTTATCTGGCATGATCTGTTTTTGACAAACCCATGTTTGCTTTTAGTAATGATTTTGTTTGCCTGTAGGTGTTTGCTGATTCGTTGTTTGATTATCTTTTCCAGAATCTTCCCATAAATAAAGCTATGTGGATTATGTGATACTATATGGTTGTCATGTTTTAGCAGACCTATATGTGTGGAGGAATGGGTGAGTCATTTCATTTACAAGTGTTTCACTAATGAGTCCAAAAGGGGAGATGAACATAGCATTCACTGGCTTACTGGAGGGAGGGTCTATAAAAAACTCTGGTATGATAATAAATGATATTCTTCATTTTAATTGTGCATTGTTAGCCTTTATGTAAAACATTCAACATTTGCTTCAATTTGATTTTCCACTTCTTTTTCTTCTTCTCCAGGAAATGCTAATATTTCTGATTCTAAGAAGTGCTGAGTACCCACAAATACTTGTTATTCAGTGGGAGTTGCGGGTGCCCAGCTCGTCTGAGGATTAGGTCAATCCACCATTGATTCCTTATTTTCCTTCTGTTGTTCTCTGTTGCAACTAATTAAAATTTGCTTAATCTGTATGCCATTAAAAAGTGGGGAAGAAAAACATGGCATCAAAATGAGAACTACCGATTTAGAAAATCTAAATAACAATTCAAAACACATTTTGGAATGGACACAAGATCAAGTTTAGCTATTTATTTATTACTATTTTTTCTGCAGTAGTAGCTATTGTTTGTTGTTATTTTAAATATGACCAGTAGTCATGACCTTTCAGCAGCAGGAAAGAAACTTTTTTTTTGCATGCATAGAATAATTTACTCAATATGTTCATTGCCTTACTTGGTGAAAGTGCAAATTATAAAAGCTATTATCTTTCCAGTGCAGTATTTTATTTAAGAATTTGTACAATTTCTTAACTTATATCCTTCATCACTGAATGATCCCACTGTGATCAGCAGCATACAGCAATCTCCATCATTATAAAATGCAGTTAAATTTGACTGTCAATGTCAAATCATTATACACCACCTTTCAGCCATCCCACCTGGATATAAAAATTTGGCTTTAAAATCCTGATTAAAAAAAGTTTCACTTTTTGGATAAATATATTATGCTGATGCCAGTCTAAATTTGGAGGGGAAAAATTCTATTGGTGCGATATAAACACTGAGAACATGTTGACAAGCTATGGAAGCCTGTTTCTTATGATACTATAATTTTCTCCAGCAGAGAGAACAATACAGAGAGCGGAAATCCTCTTTTGGTTTGTTATTTGTATATCCCTTTTAATCATTAAGACATCAACTGGTTTCTTTTGTATATCCAAGGAGGCATCCTTTTCCATATCATTCTTATGGCCTGTTATTTTAAATCTACTTCAAATCACTCTCAGTTTTGTCCGTTAAAACTAGTTCCTATTTCACAATATGTTTTAAAAACAGTGCTATCTATAAGGACAGACATTTTGAAAATTAACTCCTGTGACCTTTGCTCAAAAATATCCTTCATATATCCAATATCAAAGTATTTTGCTCCATTCTGTATTAGTAAGTTAAATTTAAGTGTTCTGCTTTAATTGTAATCTTTGTTCCTCCTGATTTCCCCTGTATTCAGCCTTCAAAGTCCCATCTTATCATTGGTTCTTTTTTTCCTAAGAATTTAAAGCAACAGCATTTTCTCATAGGAAGAATTCTTATAATTTCAGAATGTTATCTCAGATCCCTCTGGTTCTTGAGTCCATTTGTAACTTTCCAAAATCAACGTTCTCCAGCAGGATGGCTGTAGAGTCCACTGGAAGGGTTCTATGACAGCCTTCCCGCCTGACAGACTGGGTAAAAACTTTGGCCACACCCTTCCTTTGGGCGTGACCCCAGTTTTGACTCAGTCTCGAAGCCCGTTAGCAGCTAGAATCTTAGCTCCTGACAAAAATTTTACAATTAGGCCTAAAACCCTCTTCTCTCTCTGCCAAATTTACAATCTAATTAGAAAACTCACAGTGAGTCGTTTTCTCTCAGTCTTTGGCTCGGGGCTCCGAGCAGCCGACAGATCGCCGTTCCCTGAGGGCGTCGCTCCGAGGAATGGTGAGAGTATCGAAAAAAAAAAAACAACAACTGAGAGAAGCTGCGAGAAGCAGCGGAGGCATTAGGGAGCGCCGGCTGCCCTTTATCTCCCGGATCAGCTGGGGCACGCAAGATTCGAAGCCCCCAGGGCCAGTTAGAGCCGCGGCACCCAGGACTAAAAGCAAGGTTGCCAGCAAACGGCAACTCTTCCCTTGGTTAACGGCCATTTTTATTTCAACCCGCGGCACGCCAGATCACCTGGGAAAGCCACGGTCTGTTCCGGAGGGCTTGTGAGAGGTTTTTTCGCGCCTAACTTCTGCCGCCCCCAAAGCCTCCTCAGCCAATGGAGCGACCGTTGGAGCCAAACTCACCATTTTGAACCTCGTGGTTCTCCTTGGCAGTTAGCAGGAAGGCGTGGCCTTCACTTAGACTCCATTTTGAGTGTATTTCTTATAGCCTCCCTCTTAGGTGGCTCATATACTTGGAGGTTTTTTCACAAGGAGAGAGGGACAGAGAGAGAGAGGGAGAGGTAGAAAGAGCGAAAGAGAGTTTATAAGCACACCCTGTGGACTGTCTTTACAGCCACATATTGGGGAATACATACTCACAATGCCAGCAAACGATTTGTCTTCTAATCCGGGCCATTGCAATCGCCCTTGGTGAAGGAGAGGGAGAAAAATTTGAATTGCTCCACTGTTCTTCAAGGTGACCTTTAGTCACTGCCCCACAGGATCCTTCCTTGCAAAGGGACCTGTCTGTCCGGACATTGTTTTTTCTTCTGTGCAGAATAAGCCTTGTAGGCTTCAATTATCTGCAACCGATCTGCGTACAATTTATTCCCCACTCCAGGTATTGCCTACTCGGGATACCTGGCCACAATGGCAGACAATGTCTCGCATTCAGCTATGCAGGGTCCCCAATTGCCCCCCCCACAACAACAAAAATGCAGATCCTCAGAATCTGAGGTGGGGGGGAAGAATAAAGCTAAAACAAAGCACCTTACCCAAAGGGGACCATCCAAAACAGCTGAGCGAGAGGCCTCGAGGAGACATTAGGTCTAGGCAGGCATTGTACAAGGAGCTACTATATAGAATTCAACAAACAACTCTCGTCTCAGTCAAAACTGGAGTCACGCCCAAAGGAAGGGTGTGGCCAAAGTTTTTACCCAGTCTGTCGGGCGGGAAGGCTGTCATAGAACCCTTCCAGTGGACTCTACATCATCCTGCTGAGAAAAGGCGTTCAGGTAAGACAACGCCCCTTCTAATTTCCCTTTTGCTGTTTTTTTTTAAATTAAGTCCTTAAGCTTGTATTTAAAATTTCTTTTGCTAAGGATTGAAGGAAGGAAATTCACCAGGTGCTATAAAAATTGATGGTCCAAACATTCCTAATATTTGAAAAGCAGGTAAGAAGTGATTAAAAATTAGATCCAAAAATCTTATGCTCATACAGGCTACACTATAGGGGTAAGTTTGGTTGAAATCCCTGAATTCCCAGCTTTTCGACAGTTCCTGCATTCTACTCATGAGTGGCTTTTGATAACCATTTGTGGCAAACTAGATATTCATTAAAGAAGAGGAAGAACATTACAAAAGAAATTGATGGCCCGACAGTTACTGACCAACAAAGTCCCTCCAGAATTTGCAGAGATTGTGAGATCACCCAATTTATTCTTCTTAAAGTCCTATATTAAAATTCTATTGAAGTGTAACACTTTTCTCTTTGGGTGGGATAAATAAGCATCATAGACAATTTTATATATTCAGCAGTAAGATTCCATAACTATTATAATGCACATAATCTCTTAATGCTCATGATATGTGGATATTTCCATATGTTATCAAGGCAGAAATGTTGATGCAGAATTTTAGTTTAAATTCTAAAACTAAAGAAATATTTAGGAGGTGACTTTGTTATTGTTGTTAATTGCAAAGTCGTGTCCGACCCATCACGACCCCATGGACAACATTCCTCAGGTCTTCCTGTCCTCTACCATCTTCTGGAGTCCATTTAAGTTCACGCCTACTGCTTCAGTGACTCCATCCAGTCACCTCATTCTCTGTTGTCCCTTTCTTTTTTTGCCCTCAATCTTTCCCAGCATTAGGCCCTTCTCCAGTGAGTCCTTCCTTCTCATTAGGTGGCCAAAGTATTTGAGTTTCAACTTCAGGATCTGGCCTTCTAAAGAGCAGTCGGGGTTAATTTTTTCTAGGACTGATCGGTTTGAATGCCTTGCAGTCCAAGGGACTAACAGGAGTCTTCTCCAGCACCATAGTTCAAAGGCCTCAATTCTTTGTCGCTCAGCCTTTCTTATGGTCCAACTTTCACAGCCATACATTGCAACTGGGAAAACCAAGACCTTGACTATATGCACCTTTGTTGGCAGGGTGATGTCTCTGCTTTTTAGTATGCGTCTAGATTTGCCATAGCTTTCCTCCCCAGGAGCAAATGTCTTTTAATTTCTTGGCTGCAGTCCCCATCTGAGGTGATCTTGGAGCCCAGGAAAATAAAATCTGTCACTACCTCCATTTCTTCCTCATCTATTTGCCAGGAATTGAGAGGGCCAGATGCCATGATTTTGGTTTTCTTTTTTTAAAAAAAAATATTTATAATACAATTAAAAAAACATTGGATATAATGTGACATTCCAGTATATACATTGTTGTCAAATTATTCCATATTTTACAATTGATTCTTCATCTCTTAATATACATCTAAATTTTATATACAATACTTATTCTAAAATTACATATATTTCTATCTTAACGCTAGCCTATAATCCCAACCGTCCTCCTTGAATCTCTCCAGCAGTAAAATTTATCCCAGGTTTCGAAATAAATTGATCTACATTTGTCTTTCAATACCACTGTGAGCCTGTCCATTTCCGCACATGATAATATTTTATATAGTGTCTCTTCCTCTGTGGGAATTTCTTTGCTCTTCCATTTTTGTGCAAACGCAAGCCTAGCTGCAGTCAAGATATGTAACAACAAATAGATTGTTCCATTATTGTATTTCTCTGTAGTTATTCCCAACAGGAAAAGTTCAGTTTTTAACTCTAAGTCCAACATTAATATATCTTTCAGCCATCTTCGTATCCTATTCCAATACTCACAAGCCTTTGGGCATTCCCACCACATATGATAATATGATCCTATTGCTGTTTTACATTTCCAGCATAAGGGTGAGATATTTGGACCCATTTTGGCTAACCTTACGGGTGGGAAGTGTCATCTATAAAACGTCTTGTAGAGGTTTTCCTTGTACGAGGTAGCTAGAGTGAGTTTCCTATTTCTTTCCCACAGTTCTTGCCAAATATGCAGATCAATACTGAAACCAAATGATTTTGGTTTTCTTAATGTTGAGTTTCAAGCCAACTTTTGAACTCTCCTTCTTCACCTACATCAAGAGGCTCTTTAGTTCCTCTTCACTTTCTGCCATTAGAGTGGTATCATCTGCCTATCTTAGGTTGTTGATATTTCTCCCAAAATATTCTAGGAGCAAACATTTGCTCCTAGAAGCATGAAGCCGAAAACACCAGCCTGAAGATGACGAATGAGACTTCATCGAAACATCGCCAAGACACTTCCAATTTGACGCGGGAGAAAACCTGAATAACCAAAGACCTACATACAAACACCCGCAAAAACCTCAGAAAATATATATATATATATATATATATATATAGATAGATAGATAGATAGATAGATAGATAGATAGATAGATAGATAGATAGATGAATAGATATACATAGGGGGGCACATGATTAGGAAGTTCTTTTAATCTGTTCTATCAGCTGCTTCTGATAGTCAGTTCATTTAACATATCTACCTGGAACAAACAACTGTAATGTAGGTCCTTTTTTCAGTTTAAGTCCTAACTAGGATAGATGTTTAAATCTCAACTCCTGGAGCATCTGAGTCAATAATGACTGTGCATTCCATGCACAAGGGAACTATACATCTGGGAAAGCTTCGGGTCATACAAATTGCAGTAATGATGAACATAGGACCAACTGGACTGTAATACATGAATTTGCTCGCATTTCAATGTGTTCTAATTTAGCATGTGTATTTGCAGAAACAGAGATTACACATGGGTAAGATTCAATTTAGGAGGTTGGGATTTTCCTTGTCTGTGATTCATTGCTGTGATAGATGAAGTTGCATTCTACAGCAGAGTAGATTTAATCTGAAGATCTTACAATTATCCAAGATTCATTAGTTTAATGTAACATGCTGATAAAATTAGCATACAAAGTGGGTATTCAGAAAGTGGAGAAACCAATTAACTCATGAGAAATTGGAGAAAGTTGCATTGTGATTCTGATTTAATGAGGTCTGCTTTTCTGCAGCAGTGGAAAAACATGCATTGCAAAATAGTCCGTTGGCTGAAGCCTGATACTGACTTTTTAAGGATTCAATTCTGTAGTAAACCTCAAGTGAAGCAATCAATTGAATTTTCTTTGTGAGCTTAAACAGTTTCTGTCCAAGAAAAGTCATTTAGACTATGTTTATTGAATTGAATTGAATATTTTATTTGGCCAAGTGTGATTAGACACACAAGGAATTTGTCTCCAGTACAGAAGCTCTCAGTGTATATTACTACCCCTATACTATGATTAATTATGTAAGTAATAATTTAATAATTTAATTTATTAATAAAATAAAATAATTTCATTTAATGCTGTGCATTTCTTCAGATTCAAGCCAAAAGTTGCACTGGAGCTCTTATGAGCACAAGCATAGCTCTCTCTGCAACTTCTCAAAGCAATCTCCTGGTATTATGCAGCAGCCAGAGGCTATGGCTGGGAGAAAAAGATGGAAACTATGTGGCATTTTCAGGATGAATCTCCACCCCTTTTACATGTGTGAATGATATTGTGACAAATGCACAAAAGGGACAGAGCTTTCATCACAACAGCAATTGTGATGCTTTCAAACACCTCTGGAAGCAGCTGTGTCCAAAGGTTTTAGACAAAAGATATGGTTGTATCCTCATACATTCTAAGGTATTTTTTAAAAAAACAAATCGGAATATAGAATGTAGTTCTTCACTTATCTATAAAAGTAAAGGTTTCCCCTATCCACTCGTGCCTGATTCTAGGGGGCGGTGCTCATCTCCATTTCTTAGCTGAGGGAGCCAGCATTGTCCGAATACACTTTCATGGTCATGTGGCCAGCATTATTATATGCTGAGGTACACAGAATGCTGATACCTTCCCACCAAAGTTGTACCTATTTATTTACTTGTATTTGCATAATTTCGAACTGCTAGGTGGGCAGTAGCTGGGGCAGGTAATGGCAGCTCACCCTGACATGCAGGTCTCAGGTCTTGAACCCAACCTGTCAGCTTTCCAAGGATGCCTTGTTTTGAGGATTCCAGTTTTTGGAAAAGCTCCTTTTAGATATGTAGCAGCTGTTATATTTATGCATTTTTGGTGCCCAGCTAATATTTGTTTACAATGGTATTCTTGAATATCTAGTGTATTATGAATCTTCAGTCTATTGCTAGTGATCTATTTTTGCTGATAACTGTTCATGACAATGATTTAGAATATATTATTATTAGTTACTTTAATGTTGTTGTACCTAGTTTAGAATATTTCTGAAGGACAGAATAGTAATAAAATTTCATACATACATCTGTAAATACTTCTGATTAAATAACAAAATACAGGTTTATCAAAAATCTAGACTTTTGAAAATTATTTGACATTTAACATCATGGCTTGCACCAGTTAATAAGAATTGTTAGCTACTTTTATTCTTTTCAAAATTCTTAAGGTTAAGTATGAGGCAACTTTTCCTTCTGGCTGTATCTTGTTTTGTCTCTGTTGCATTTTTGGTTAGTTTTGAAGTACACACTGTTTGTGTAATGCCTGTAGCAATTTTTCTAGTTGTGTCTCCTCAGCCCATCTCAATGGGCCTGACTGTTGCTCTATTTTCATAGTAAATATCTCAAAGTGTCTTATCTAGGTATTGAATATTGCTGTTGGATGCTGTTTAAGAGTTGAGCATACCAAAGTAAAGAAGCTAATAAAAGACAAGTTTGAAAGCTTAATAGCATCAACACCGAATGCAGGTTAATTACATTTTCTAAAAAGAGGACATTCAGTAGAGGAGTTTTACCTACTGCACCATGCAGAATATGGCATGAACAATTTATTTATATAAATATGCTTATATTTTCATTTATACCTTACCTTTTCCCTATGGAACTTTTGTGGGTGAAGCAGAGAACTAATCCAATGAAAAAAAGTAGGAAACAGGATAGTATCCATGAAAAAAAGACAAGTGGGGTGTGTATGAGAATTAGAGGCTGAGACTATTCTAGATTATTTCATAATAAACGAGCAATCCAAATATTTTGGATTTCTTTAAAGTCCTGTCTGGACATAGTATATAAAACCTGCAAATAATAATGGACCTGAAGTGTAAAATCTCACAAGAACTGAAAAATAAGATCATGTAGGATATCTCCAACATACCAGAACCAGAGAGGTAGATTGGGTAACATCATGAATTAGGCCTCTTGAACAGATTTTTAAAAATCTGACCTATTTTTGGTCCTGACAAAATGGAGTACTGTCTAACCAATAAATAAATTATGCTAGAAATTAGAAAAACCACTAAGGAAAAATATGAATGTGTGAATGAATGAATGAATGAATGAATGAATGAATGAATGAAGGAGCAGCGAGAAATCTGAAAATATCTGATGAATACTATGATCACCATATTTTTTAAAATTGCTAACCTGGACTGGGTTCAAATATTGCCCTTATGTGCTTTGTTTGACATTAGCTTACTGTCTTACATTAGTATTTGTAAACCTTGTTTTATGTGACTTATTTAATAAATCCTGTTACATCAAACCCAAAGTTTGAGTTTATTCAATGAGACTACTACATTTTGATTATATTTATGCACTTGTCAAGGACTCACATGCAAATTATGTAAGTAATAGTTACAATGAGTGGAGCATAATTTTAGCATATGGTGCTTCATGGATCTAACTAGATGATAGTGCAGTGCTTAGATTTCCCTTACTGTCTAGGAAACCCTAAGAATGGTAATCCTAGATAGTTTTTAGAAGAGAAAATATTTTTCTAAGTATGCTGACTTTCCTTTATGGGGCCAGTTAGTTGTATAAATGTTTAAAATTAGCCACAGACTAAATAATCTTAAACGTATGAGAAAATAGTAATGTATTTAAAAAAATCAAACTCCCTGTAAAATCACATCTTAAATAAATCTGTACTATGGACACTTTGCTTAGGTTTTTGGAGCACTGATATTTCTCCATTATTCAACCAATTCCAAATTACATGTATTTTTACACACAATGTCAAATCAGGAATTTGCTAAGATGCTTTCGGCACATTATAATGGCTGAAATTAGCACCTTGCTAAATAAGACTCTGAATTGGTTTGACTTTGTGCTACTTGAAAATACAATGTCTGATCAATGCAGACCAACTAATTGGTCTGAAGTGGCTAAATGCCGCCACTGAGGAAAGCAAGAAGGAATGGATTTTGGTGGGTAGCTGAATGAAAATGACAATTTGCTGTAAAGAAAAGGCAAATGCTAGGTTTGGAATAATTAGGAAGAGAAGTGAAAATAAAATTGCCAAGACAATAATGCTCTTAGATAAATCCACGGCGGAAACACTAAAGGCTATTCTAATTGGCACACCTCAAAAAGAATATTGTAGAACTGGTGACAAAAGGAACTCCCCCATAAAGAGGTCTATTGTCTTTTTGTCTATGTCTGTGACCTTCCAAATGAACCAATATGTTGGCCTGATTCAAGAGTGTACTAATGTTTTATGAGAAGTAACTTTAGTGCAGTTATTGTTTTGTTATGCATCAGGCAAAAAAGGGCCGTGGCTATATAACAGTTGCCAGTTACTTATGAATCCAGACCCAGTGCTGAGTTGCATAGATTCCATAAATACATTTCAATATATTAAATAGATGAAGATAACATTACCCTAATGTATGTGCTACTTTCTTTTAATCTCTTATTTGTATTTCACATGGCTTCTTCATCTGCTTGTTTTCTTTTAAATGATATAGCTATTATGCAGCATACCTTCCTAACAATAAAATCCTTTCAGGCTCATAGAGGAAGTAAGACACTCCAGGGTGCATTGCTATTGTAAAATAACTGTATTTCTTTGGTACTAACAAAGTCACCCTTGAACTTTGGCCTCCTGCCTCACTACTTACCTTCAGCCATGAGGTCATTTCACAGCAGCCACCTGCCCTGTAATGTTTCTTACACAACATATCAATTGCCCTGAAAAGCAAAAGTATACATTTAAGAGCCTAGCTGTCATATTGTTCCCATATGTGAGTTCCTTGCTATGCAAAATTCAGTTGTCACTGCTGGGAAGAGGATACCCTTCCCATTTAACCTTTTAGTCATGTCCTGTGAAGTTCTTTCTGATGTGCAAAAGCTGGCTTAGATCAATGCAACTAATGCATAGAGTTCCGTTTGGCAAAGCCCACCCTGAAGGATACAGCTTCCATGACCCAAGAGTCATCTTCATTTCAAGTCGTATTTTTAAACAATTAAATTATTAAGGCATTGGATAGTCTTTCTGTCTTCCTTAAAACTCCATAGAATATTCCACAGTAGAAAGATCTATAATATTCCTATAGATAAATTATAATGCAACAATGTCAGGATTTTAAATTCTTCATTAGAAGGTCCATAAATATACTAAAACATATGACCTAAGAAAACAAAAGATGGTTATTAGCTATTTTCACAAGGCTAGCTAATAAACTGTGATCTATACCATTACAATAGATTGTATTCAGGAGGTACTACTACTCCCACTATCACTCTTAATATCTGTGTTAATCCTGATTTTATTTAATAATAGTAACCCATTTATAATTATCACATGGAGCTGATGGAATTCACATTGACATAATGTTAAATTGAATCTTCAGATCTTCAGATTGATGAACCTGATATGCTGTACTTTCTGTATCACAAATCTGCTTCTTGCTTTGCTTTGAGTTGTTTCCTAGCTTGCAAGAAGCCATTATTTGCAGCTATTGTCTGAAATAAAGTTTCATTTGGTGTGCAATCTTAGTTTGCAGACAATTACAATTCATTGTCTCTGCTGGTTCAAAAGTCATGCCATTATTTTCTGCAATAAACCACAAAGGAAGTATATGTGTCTGGGCTTGCATAAGGACAGTGAATATGAAGACAGAAACTACTTTTGGGTTCATTAAAATATCTTAGTATCATAGTCTGAGAATTTAAAAAAATAAGGCAATTCTCTGCTTTACCATGACTTTATCCTTCATTTCTATAAGTGGCATTCAGGCATGTCCTTGACACTGACAATGCAAATCCTTCCTCACTTTATCTTTATTTTATGGCTCTCTAGTGACTTTAATGAATGTTTTGATCCAACTGGTGATAGCAAGTTCAATTCCTAGGTAATGTGGATGCATCTTGTGTTAGATTTGGGGAGCCACTTTGTTCCAGTGGTTAAGGCACCAGGCTAGAATACCAGAGACCTTAAGTTCTACTCCCCCCTTAGCCTTGAAAGCCAGCTGGGAGACATTGGGCCAGTCATCTCACAGGGTTGTTGTTTTGGGAAAAATAGGAAGAGGAAAGTGGGTCAGATATGTTTACCAGCTTGAATTATTTGTAAAAATAATACAAGTAGGATACGAATAAATAAACAAATAATGTGGATGACATTTTGGGTTAGAATGGAGTTATAGCAGAAATTCCTCTTTCAACAACTTCCAATGAACATAGGTTTAGTGCAATTTACTGGTCTGAGTCTGACTGTAGGCTTCCCCAGTTTAGGGTTATAAGAACCAATTTCCACAATTTTCCAGTCAGCACAGCCTTGCTGAATTCTAGAAGTTTAAGTTCACATATCTCATGTGAAGCCCAGTTAAGGAAGATTTTCTTATTGGAATGCACTGGAAGTACTAAAAAAAATAAAATAATAAAAAGCAAAATTGGTCATGAAAGTTTACATTTTGTATTTGATTTAAAACAGGGTTTTCAATCCTATGACTTCCTTTCACTGAAAGAATAAAAATGTATATATTCAGTCAGTTTTAAAGACAGCTTGAAAATTTGTAAAGCACTACCCAAGTTCATGGCTTATTTCTTTGATGGTGTCAATGTTAATCCAGTGCTTTTAAAAAAATCATTTTTCTTTTCTATTCTATATTAGTAATATACGAGAACAAATAATAGAATACACTTTGTTGGTATTTGATTTTTTTTTTTAGTTTAGCTGCACTGTCTATTTCATAATGTATGGAATATGGATGCAACTGGTTAAAAATGCATTTCAAAGCATCCACTGCAATGAATGTAATAGTTAAATAATCCCATTTTAGCAAATACTTATCAGCAGCTTTCAAATGCAGTAAAGACAAAGTATAAAGGCTAAAAGCCTTCTGGATTGCACTCCATTTCATTAAATAGATGAAGAGGTATCCTGATGATAGTCTATGTGTGCTTTTGTGCATATTCACAGCCACATATAGTTTATCAACAGAGAATCAACAGACTGATTCCGAGATTTTACTACAATTCTGATATGTGGGCTTAAAACAATTTGGAAGGGGGGGGGGAAGTCCACTACATCTTAGAGGGACATTTTCTTGGTGAAACAGATATTCCATATGTGCTTTGTTTCTTCTGTGTTCTTTTCTGTCATAGTAGTTTATATTCCACTTATTTTGAAATGGAGGATCATTGGATCTAATCCTTTCCCTTCTGATTGTGTTAAACAGCCATTGGGGGAACTTTATAACCTTTCTGAAATAACTCCTGAGTGTTAATCAGTCTTTGTGCATTTGCCTGTTCATAGCCTCATGATTTAAAAACAGAATTTTGTGAAATTGCTAAAAATCTGGGATTGCAAGCAAATTTCACCTAGGATATATTTTGAATAGTTTAGTTTATTAGCATGCCAAATAAGATTTGTAAGTGAAAAATTATCTCTCTTTGTAAATGTATCTTCAAGTGGTCACCAAAGATAACCATCATTTCTCAACAATTCAGCAGGAAAAAATATTCTAATCTAACAGAGAATAAGAGATCTTTTTCCTTTTATCTGTCACTAGACAAATAAAAAGGCAACTCAGGGTTTTGTTGTTGTCCTAGGCAAAAAACATTTTCCCCTTCTAATGCAAGCAATACAATACTTCTCCTCCCTCCAAGATCCCTCTTTTCCTCTGTTTGATAGATAATAATAATATTAATAAAACAAAGGAAAATATTTTTGTCCCATTCACATGTTTGTTTTTATGTAGGACCACAGAGTCAAAGGACTGGAGCAGCTGACAAAGCTTGACTTCTTATTTCTCATATCTAGAGGGAAGGAATAGTTAAACTTTTGTAATATTGTTATATTAGATTATTATCTGTTATATTTTGTTATTACAATATTCCAGAGTGTTAAGTCCTTCGCGAAATGGCAATGACACGAGAAGCAGTTGTAGTTCTCAGGAACCTCTTTATTTCTGTTCAGCATACTGGTTACAAGACGCCGACAACACCCAAATCTCCCTGCCCCTTTTATAGGCGATTCCTGGGCCAAACTGCAACATTTGGCGCGCTCGCACCCACGCATGCGCACGAGTGCTGGCGACAGCCAGTCTGGTCCCGGGCAGCTTGCACCTGCCCGGGACCATTGCAATGCCCCGAGCCTGCTTTCACAGGCTCAGGACATAACACCCCTTCCCCCCCGGCTAAGACTATGATCCTACAAATAATAATATACAACCCAATACGAGTGTGGAACCCATACTAGCTTTGTACCCGTTATTCCTTTTGCTTCTATTGTTCCCCAGTGTTCTATTTTCCTATTTGTACAGGAATACTCTCTGTTAACTCTGTTTTGCCAGTAGAGTTACAAAATCTTCTAAATACTTAGGAGATCTTTTAGCTCTCTGTGACCTCCTGACTTCTGGGTACCTTCCAAGTACCCCTTGACTGAGGGGGGATGTATGCTTGTCCCCCTTACTAGGCCCTGGTGATCCCCAAGGATTGTGCTCCAATGCCTGGCCTGCTTGCTTGCCCACCGGGCTCGTCAGGCCAGGGCTTCTTTCTCTGTTTGACCTGGTTGTCCTGCCTGGCTGCAGGCTCTCTGGCCCTCTTAAGTGACTGTCACTGTTGGGCAATTCTGTAGAACCTCCCAGGTCTGTTCTAGACCTGTCAAGAGGTTGTCTTTCCCCGTGTTCCCGTTCTGTACCCGGGCTTGTTGGGATTTCAGTGCTGTCCCAAAACTCAGTTGTCCCCTGAGTGATGCCAGGGGATGTGTTGTAGTCGGGATTCGGTTCCTTGACCACCTCCCTGTGTGTTTGCCCCCTTCTAGGGACAGGGGTAATGTTGGGCCAACTAGACGGAATGTGTGCCAGCTCTCTTGCAGGGTGTGGGTTGTTTGGACGCTCCCAGATATCCTCCCTGACTGGAGTACTGAGTGATACGGGTGAGTAGTGATTATGCCCCCGGGGTGACTCCCTGGCTGGAGTAGGCACTGGTGCCTGAGTTCTAGTTGGGCTCCATGGATTCCTGTTTGGAGCACTCATGGAATCTCGGAATGAGCTGTCTGTAGCTCCCTTGTTAATGATAGGTGGCAGCCCGCACTCTTCCCTTTGCCCAAAGGGGTCCCCCTCCTCCCCTGGAAAATACCCAGGAGTCTCAGTGGGAAGGTCCCGTCTAGTGCGGAGCTGGTCGATGTGTCGTCGCAGGACACGACCGTCATCCAGGGAAACCTCGTAGGACAAAGGACCTGTGACCCTGGACACAGTGGCAGGGACCCATGAATGACCAGGCCCGTAGTTACAAGTCCAAACCGGGGCACCCACAAGCAGTTGTCTAGGTGCCCTGGGGTGTGTGATTGTGGAAGGTAGTCTGTCCGGGTGCAACCGGTCAAGCTTGGTAGTCAGTTTGCGCCCCCAACAAAGTTCAGCTGGGGTCCTCCCGGTAGAAGTGGAAGGTGTAGTGCGATAAGAAAGGAGGAAGTCAGCCAACCTGTGATGCCAGTCTCCATAGGTAATTTTCTTCAAAGCGTCCTTGGTGATGCGAACCATGCGTTCAGCCATACCATTGGTGGACGGGTGGAAAGGCGCAGAGGTGGCATGACGAATCATGTTGGCCTGTAAGAAAGCTTGGAATTCAGAAGAAGAGAATTGAGGGCCATTGTCAGATACGAGGACATCAAGAAGCCCGTGTGCAGCAAAAATCCCCCTCAGTACTTGAATAGTCTTTGCAGTGGTGGTGGAAGAGACAGGTACAACCTCAAGCCATTTTGAATGGCTGTCAACCAGGACCAAGAAGAATTGACTCTGAAAGGGCCCAGCGTAGTCAATGTGCACCCTAGACCATGGAGACTGTGTTTCCTCCCATCTATGTACAGGAGCTTGGGGCATTTCAGGGCGTGAGCGCTGACAAACGTGGCATGCATGCACCTTAGCCTCAATGTCTCTGTCTAACCCAGGCCACCACAAATGGCTGCGCACAAGCGCCTTCATACGTACAATGCCAGGATGACCCTTGTGGAGGGAACCTAAGACCCTAGTCCTCATTGAGGCAGGAATGACAACTCTGCTCCCCCAAAGCAGACAACCCTGGAAAGTGGATAACTCGTTCCTTTTGGACCAGAAACTCTGAAACTCAGTGCGAAACTCTGAAACTCAGTGCCTGGACAGCTCTCTGGCCATCCAGATAAAACCCAAGACAGGACACGAGAAAGTGTGAGATCTGTGGCTGATTCAGCAGCCACATCCCTGGCATCTAAAGGGGACTCAGGCAAGGCCTGAATGGAGAGGGTATTGATTGTTGGTGCAGGGTCAGCCTCTATTACTGGCAGGGGTAATCTACTGAGGCCGTCAGCGTGGCCCATTTCTTTTCCAGGTTTGTGAAATAAGGAAAAATCATAGGCAGACAGAAAGATAGACCATCTCAGCATTCTGGGGGAGATGATTTGGGGAGTTTGTTTATGTGTGGTAAACAGCCCCAACAAAGTGAAGACCGTGAAATGCCTGCCATATAGGAAATCATGGAACTTTTTGATTCCAGCAATAACAGCTAAAGCTTCCCTGTCAATTTGAGCATAATTTCGCTCTGCAGAAGACAAGGTTCTGGAGTAATATGCAACAGGAACCTGAGTTCCATCTGGTCTGAGGTGGCTTAGTATGGCTCCCACCCCATAAGGAGAAGCATCACAAGCGATGCACACAGGAAGGGATTCATTGAAATGTGCGAGCACACTGTTAAAAGTGAGTAAGGCCTTAACCTCATTGAAACTTGCTTCGTGTTTTTGTGACCACTGCCACACTGCCTGTTTGTCCAGGAGCCTATGAAGAGGCTTGGCTACACTAGCCTTGTTTGGAAGGAAGGAGTTGTAAAAGTTCAGAAGGCCCAGAAAGGCCTGTAGTTCGGCCTTGGACTTTGGCCTAAGAGCATGCATAATAGCTTTCAAATCTGTAGAAGGCACCCCAATTTTACATTTGTCCTTCTTAAGTTTGAGGCCCGTTTTCCTGAACCTCAGCAGGACAGCCCTTAATCTCTCAGCTAAGTTGTGTGTAGAGTCTCCAGCAATTAAGACATCATCAAAATAGGAGCAAACCCCTGATATACCCCGTAGTGTGTTTTCCATTATGCTTTAGAAAATTCCAGGAGCGACATTTACTCCAAATTGTAACCTCTTTACCTTGACTGCCCCCCTGTGGATCACAATGGTTTGAGCTACAGCAGCAGCATCATCAACAGGCAACTGTTGATACGCCTGAGCTAGGTCAAGCTTTGCAAAAATACGCCCCCCCTTGAGGGAGGCCAGAATATGGCTGACCACAGGAATAGGATAGGCATGTTGCTGCAATGCCTTATTCAGAGTGCATTTGTAATCTGCACAGATGCGAATGTCCCCATTTGCCTTAAGAGGCGTGACAATGGGGGTCTCCCAAGGGCTGGAGTCGACAGGTTCTAAAACTCCTTGCTGAATCAATTTGTCCAATTCAGTGTCAATTTTACCTTTCAAAGCAAAAGGGACCCTTCTTGCTTTAATTCTAATAGGGTGATAGAGGGGTCTAACTTCAGTGACACAGGGGGTCCTTTGTACGTGCCCAGCTGTGGGCTGAAAACATCTGCAAATTCTTTGCAGACTTCTTGTAGGTCTATTGTTTGCAAGCTATTGAGCCCTGTAACGTATATTCCCAAGGCCTCAAACCAATCGAGTCCTATGAGACTCGTTCGTTCACCCCCTACTACTATTACATCTAGTGGACCTTCAAAATCCTTATACTGTACGCTAAGGGTGGCCTCCCCCTTAACACACACTCTGGAGTTTTGAAAGTCTGTTAACACAATGTCGGAAGGCCTCAGCTTGGCCTGAAATCTGCTGCCAGAACAAATCTTCCTAAACGTGTGCATGGAAATGATTGAAAGTGCAGACCTCGTATCCAGTTCCATAGCCAATGGAACCCCTTGTAGCTTCACTTTAAGTGACAGCTTTTTCTTAATGGGCTTGTGTGTGCCTGTGCTATAAATGCTTCTTCGCGGGGGACCCTGGTACCTTTCAGGCGCAATTCTTCCCGAAGTTGTACCTTCTGACGGCCCAGACACACAGCTGCAATGTGTCCCTGTTTTCCGCATGCCCTACAGATAGCGGAGCGGAACCTACAGTCAGTCCTCTTGTGGCGACCTCCACAACTGAGGCACTTGGGGAGAGCTGAAGATCTTTCCTTCTGTTTCCCTTCTTTCGTGGGGTAGAGACGGTCTACTTCATCGTCAGGATCCTTCTCTGGGCTCCTTTGGACTCCTTCCTGGTGCACGGACACAGCTTCTGGAGTGCTTCTGATCGGTTTCATGTTCTTGATGGCGCCGCCCGCTGCCTCTTCTGCAGTAACCTCTCTCAAGGCATCTTGGAATGATAAGTCTTCTTTAGTGAAAAGTCTCTGCTGCAATTCTCTATGCCTCAGTCCGCATACAAATCTGTCTCTCAGCCATTCTTCTAGATCCTTGAACTCGCAGTGTTTAGCGGCTTTTCTCAGCGCAGCAATGTATTCTTTGGCTGATTCTCCGGGTTGCTGATCCCTCTGTTCGAAGGTGTGGTGCCAAGCAATGACGGACAACTTGGGCTGGAAGTGTTCCTTTAGTAGTTTTTTGAGATCTGTGTAGTTAACAGATTCTAGAGGTACAGGTGCTGCTATGTTTTCAGCGATTTCGAATGTGTCTTGACCGCAAACGCACAGCAGAGTGGCGGCTTTTAAACTATCTTCTCTTACTTGATTGACTTTAAGATAGTTTTCCACCCTGGCTACGTAGGACTCCCATCTTTCCGGATGCGAGACATCGAATTCTGAAAGTCTTCCAACTTTTGCCATTTTTGTAGAAAAGGAAGGGTCTATCAGCCAGCCTACCCCCGATGCTCGCTGGATTGGCGGGCAGCTGCTGAGTCAACGCCGTTCCTACTGCTCAGGACTCTAGGGTAAGCTTACACCTGTCTTCAGTCGATGTAAGGCAATCCCACCTTCGTCGCCAGTATTAAGTCCTTTGCGAAATGGCAATGACACGAGAAGCAGTTGTAGTTCTCAGGAACCTCTTTATTTCTGTTCAGCATACTGGTTACAAGACGCCGACAATGCCCAAATCTCCCTGCCCCTTTTATAGGCAATTCCTGGGCCAAACTGCAACATTTGGCACGCTCGTACCTGTGCATGCGAGCGAGTGCTGGCGATAGCCAGTCTGGTTCCGGGCAGCTTGCACCTGCCCGGGACTGTTGCAATGCCCCGCACCTGCTTTCACAGGCTCAGGACATAACACAGAGAATGTGCAGAGTATAGTTAGAGTGGATGGTCCCCAAATTTATAGGGTCCAAGACATATAGGTTTGTAGGTCATCACTAGCAATTTGATTGTACTCCTAAACCAAAGTTTTTGAGTAACTTTGAAGTGAGTCCCAAGTAAATTACACTAGTCACTTCTGTAGCTGAATATATGATCATATGAAGATTTCTAAGAATACTTCTACCATTTTAGACCCCAACTTTGGAGTCAAAGCTGTTACAGCCTTGAAAATCCAATTGACAATTTTCCAACATCTTTAAATTCTTGTTATTTGAAAGCTTAATTGCTTATATTATATTACATGGTAATGCCAATTAGTGATTGATGGAGAAAAGTTGGGAAATTAATATTCAGAAACAAAAATATGTTTACAATGGTAAAGTTTCCAGTTCAATCCCTGACTTCTCTGGCTAAAAGAATCATGAGCAGCAAGTCTTACCTGATTTTGTTTATAAAGCTACAAAATCTTGGCTGCAAAAATTTAGACTGTTAAATGGCAATGACTAGAATTGATACATCTCTTAACTACCATCTAATACCATTTATATTTTTGTTATCCAGATTTATACACCAGTATAGCTTTATGTATTTTGTATAAAGTAAATAACTGTTAAATTAATTGTTTACTTTTAAATAAATTCATCACCCAAATTGTTTACTTTTAAATAAATTCATCACCCAAAGGAGACATTTTAAAATTAGAAGACTATAGGCCCAAATCATGATTGTAAGCTATGTGTTAGGACAAAAAAGTTTTCTTTTTGATTCTACATTCCTGCACAGTAATATGCCAGAACCTAATAGTATATAAATGATAAGTTAAATAATAGTCTGAAAGATATGCTTTTAAAACTTGATTTTTATTATTTATAATTGAAATATAAACTGAATTTCAAATATTAATTTTTGGATGATAAATTCTAGCTATATTCTTCTGCTTTTTCTCTCTTTGTACTTACATTGTTTCTTCTGGACATAATTTCTTACTTTTTTCTGTTCATTTATATGAAGAGCAACGGTGGAATTTTACTTCTTTTCTTATCTACATATAGCTTTTTTATTCAAAAATTGATTTTGAAGGCACTGTATTACAATGATACGGGTTTTCATTAGCTGTGCATACACGCACAAACACACACAATCAATAAAGTTGTACTTTCTAAAAGGGCAGGTAATTAGATAAATATTTCTGATGCTGGGTCAACAATATCTGTGAAATTGCATCAAATTTATTTCAAAAGACAGATTGTATGAATGGCTTCCAATCTCTTTTTCATCCATCTCATTTATATTTTTAGACAGTCTTTATGTGAAAACAATGACTTCAATATCAAACATTTTAAATGATGCTTGAAATATCAGTCACTTGACTTTGATGTCACACACAATTAAATTCAAGCTATCTTCTCTCAGTTAATAACAGCAATCTCACCAAGTCTAGGGCCTAATTAATACAAGCTATTTGTCATTGAGAGGTGACACATGTATATCAGAATGCTTGAAACATTGTTTGGAGATGAAGTACTTCTAGCCTGCCATGAAATGCAGCTTTTAAAAAAAATGTATGATTGGCTTTAAACATTTTGAAAGGCCCAAAACTTTAGAGTGTTCAAGCTGAGACTCAACAGTCCATAAAAGATGCTATTGATGTAACAACTTCCTTTAGGTTGCTAAAGAGGTTATTTAAAAAGAAACACAACTAAAACTGAAGGGTTCACATTTGTTTATGCATTTGGATGATTGGCAAAATTAGTAACAGGTTGCCTTTGGTAATTTGCTTAACCTGCACTTTTTAATTGATTTGAAAAAAATACACAATTGTACTTTTTATTATCAAATAAGCACATTTCATTGTCTACACTTTTAAAATAAGACTATGTCATTCTGACTAGACTTTCTATGGTCAGGGAATGAGATTATCTCCATTTATTCTGAACGCATTAAGTAATGTTATTCAATATTCAACACATAAAGAAACCTCTGATTTTAGTAGCTTATTTTCAGAACATGTGAACATGCACATATAAATGCACACACTATTCTCTCTATGGTAAATTTGCCTAAATTGATAGTGAACTACTTCTGTGAACCATAGAAGATGTGAGCTTTACTTTACTTTACTCTTTGTTTAATCTCTGAATGACTATGGATCTTGAATTATAGTACACAAGCAGATATATTGCTTAATATATGGATTATAAATTATATTGGGACACAGATGATGAAGAATGAATCAACAATCGTTTTAACGGCAGAAGAGACCTGGTCATAATAGCATTCCACTTAGGCACTATTTCTTCAACAAGGTGTGGAAAGATCTATATATAACAGAAGAAGAAAGGGACAACCATAGAAGCAATTTCTATGTGGAAAAACAAGGAAACTATTTTATTGCAAAATTGTACCCTCTCAATTTAATAGTTTGTTCCTAAATTTTTCCTTTTAAAAAAATGTTTGCAAGTCAGTCTTGACTCCTGTGGGCAGCTTGGACAAGTCCATGCAGTTTTCCTGGCAACCTGGTTTGCCAGTGCTTCCTTTCTTGGCTGAAAAAGAGTGACTATCCCAGAGTCATCTAGCTTGTTTCATGCCCAAGGCAGGACTATAATTCAGAGTCTCCTAGTTTCTAGCCTGATATCAGGCACAAAGAATCAAGGCCATATAAGTTTCAGTTAAGAAGATTTTTTGCTCAGACCTACGCATAAGAATCTAACTAACTAATTGTCAGCACTAAATTGGGGCTAGATACAAGTCAATGGAATCCAAGGAAGGGGGGGGGGATGGACTTGGAGCATTTGTGGACATGTAACAATTCTAGCCTGAGTCTTCTTTTGACATCTAAGCTTTGCCGCTTCTTCTTCAGTTGGTGCCTTTAACAACTATACCACATTGGTTTTCAATATTTTACATATATAAGAGTATTTAAATATAAATTAACTCAACTCTGTGAAATGTGTTGCACCACTGGTACAAATCTGATATCTTCCTATATCTTCTTCATATAACTGTACAAAGAAAATGCAATAGAAAGTTATATGCGCTTAATGAAACTAGATAAGCTATCCTGACATGATATTTCTTTATTAATCAATTAATTTAAGGTAATCAATCAAATATATAATTTAGAAAAACAATAATATAATATCTTATAACAAAATTACCAAGCACCAACATTTGGGAGAGAAAAAATACAGAAGAGAATCCTAACAAGACAAACAAGTGACCTTGACCCAGGGTCTACTAAACAAGTTATCAAAGTTTGAAGAAGTACAAGGTTGGAGCTGTGCAGTATTGTAGAACGTGGATTAAGGATGTGAAAAATTCATTTAATTTCATTTATTAAATTTGAATCCTACTTTATGACCTCATTGATATTGTTTTTCAATTCCCATGTAAAGAAAGAACTAACACATACATTTAAAAATGTAAAAATGGCCATGGAATAAAATAGCTTGATAAAAAAAGTCAAGAATTTTATTACAAGTTCTTTCTAAACAGTACACCCTTACAAATTTACTGAAATTGTTGGTAGTGATTTGAATGTAGATGCTAACCATCCCTGATCTATCTTACCTTTTTCTAACAGGTGTTATATTCAAGTGACAATAAGAAAAATCCAGGTAAAGGTTATTCCTTGGATTAAACAGAAGGTCCATGTGTAGAGTTGTTATGCATTTGCCACTTCATAGAGATAAAACTGTCAGCCCATTAAAGTGAAAAGTGCTTTTAAAGAAGTAAGTTGCTTTCGCCAATTAGAGAAAGATGATCTCCTTTTTCTAGGAATCAGTTCTATTCTTTTCTGCATTTTTAATATAAAGTCTTAGCATTATCAGGCTGACCTATTCAAGTAGACTGTCTTCATCAGGACTGAAAAAAATGTGGAAAAACCTCAAGTCATATAAATATTATGTTGAACATTTTTTGTTTCATTTTAGTACCCAGTGAGAATGCACCCATAACAGAAGAAGTAGATAGGTCAATGTGTGTGCCTTTGCCTTATTGCCTCTATGAATTATAAAAGTATATTTCTTGAAAGGAGGGTGGTGTTTTATTTAAGATGGCCACTATTCTCCTCTTCAACCCAAAAAATTAGATAGAAAAAAATCTTACTTATTTCCATTACTGAATTCTTAGTGACCCCATGACAACCATTCCATTTTACAGATAAATTAGCTGAAGAAAAACCTAGTTTTCATTCCAGGCAAATATAGTTTAAGCCTATTTAATCTAGGATCTATTTATTTATTTATTTTACAGAAGGCAATAACTCTTCAGATCTCAGGTGGAAAATATTCCCATCACCTACTATCTGATCTTTTTATTGAAATTGTTTTGAGCACAGATAGAAAATACGTTCTACTGCTCATTTAAAGACGCAAATGAATCTCAATTTTCTAATTAGATGATATCTAGTGAAATTTTAAAAAGATAAAGGGACAGAATACCCAGACAGTGCTTAAGTATAAAAAGGGAAATGGAATATAGTAAAATATCTGAGCAAATGGAACTGAGTTCTATTTACAAATGAGATAATATATTCGGGGTTTTTAAACTTAGGCATAAGATATATACATAGCATTAATGTTAGTGCCTTAAAGTTAGTGACATGAGATGACCCATAAGACTAGATGTATGGGTTTCTTGGTCTAGCAGACTCAGCCTAATGAATTTCCTAATCCTTATTAGGATAGGTTAGAAAAGAATAGGATAGAATAAAATAATAATTTTGCTTTTTTGGATCATAGAATCAGCTAGATAAGATAAAATTAATCTTGTTTATTAGTTGGATAAGCTGCTTTGTTTGTACATTATATATGTATGGTGATGAATATGACTACAAAAGTATCGATAGATAGATAGGTAGATAGATAGATAGATAATTCTCTAATGCAGTATTTCTAGTACTATACTGAAGTATTAGAGAATCTATCTATCTATCTGTCTGTCTGTCTATCTGTCTGTCTATCTATCTATCATTTATCTATCTCTATAGGATAGTATATTGCGTGAAAAAAACTGCATGAAATACAATACAAATACCTAATCCTAGGCCATATCGTGCTCTTCAGCAAAGTGCAGACATTTTTGGTAAAACCAAATTCTTCATTATGAAGGCATATCTAATGTGTCACATATTGTAATTATAATATGCCAGGATCTTGAATCTAAATCGGATTACACCATCTTATTGATGCTAAGCAAGAGTCAAAGGAAAGGTTTTGGACTTGTCTGAAGGAAACCATGATTTATTGATGTTTAAAGCACAAGAAAAGCCTTTTATTCAACCCCTCCCCCTCCTGTCCATCTTTGCTGATGCAGTGAGAGCTCCCCCTCTTGTTTTAATCCATTATGTCAGATCTGCTGAGGGTAAAGTAGCCAAATAGAAGGTTGAAAGAAACAAAACTAAATTAATCAGTAAAAACTGATATATTCTTGGCAGAACCTCTTTACCACACACTTTAGTATTGTGTTACAATAGATGTTGTTATTTTTTTAAACAAGGATTTGGACATTACATGTTAAGTCTAAATATTGTGTGGTTCAGAAAAATGCTAAAATTTATACAAAAATATGGATTGAAAACTGAAAAATAAATCTGTCTCCCATTCCAATTTCAAGATACATCATTCATTCAAACACCAATAAATAAAATTCAACTATCTAATCCATCAAAGCTTATTAAATTTTGAATATTAATTTACTCAATGATTCATTAATTTTAATCTATTATGTACGTTGCTGATTTATATAATAAAAACAGTATATTTTATAGTTTATAATGGAATACATTGGGGCCAAATCTCTTATAAGTGAGTGGGGCTAGAAAAGATGTGGATATGGTCAAAACACCAGCAAATTCCAAGCTTCCTTTAGTTTGTTCCCATCGACTACAGGGAAAGACACACCACATAGTATCTCCACCTCCCATACATACTTTATCCTCTACTTAATGTTCTGCTCAAGACTACACATATTGCATAAGGATTGCAAATAGATTTGGAGTCTCATGTAGACATAAATTCTTTTTAAGCTGGTTATCCAACTGTAAGTATTTGCTAATTAAAAGGAATTATTTTTGACAAAAAAAATCCATGTTATTCGAAACACTAGGAAATCAGGTCAACAATCCTGTATTATTTATATACAATAAGTGATAAAATGCGTAGAACATGAGTAGCTCATTTAAAAGATTTTTTTTCATTTCATTTTGTAAGCAATTCAAATAGAGCCCTTACTATTTTTTAATTTCTCAGATCTGAGATATAACAACACATCGTTAGCAGCATATATATATATATATTCCTCCAGAAGAAATGAATTGATTCTGCTACTTTTTTAACAGAATCAATTATATCATTAGGCAGAAATCCCAATAGGCAGCAGATGCTGTGGTGAAGCTATGATAGCTTCTGGGCTGTTCCTTCTGAAGCTTATCGCTCTGCTGTAGGAGAGTGTTGTATATTCTAGCACCCGTGTTTTCTGTTTGAGATCTCAGGTACAGTGGAGATAGAGAATCCTTTTACTGCTAATACTGAATCAAGTTAAATTTCTAACTCAGATAAATTCTGAGCATGAAGAGAAGCCATTTTTAATTTCATACACAATACATTGTTTTGAATAACTCTGTTCTCTGCTTCCCCCACCCTTCCCCATCAAGAATAAGGCCCAAACCTTTGCGTTTATAATAAATGAATGACTCCAGGGTGGCACATTACAGCCCGGGTGAACCTGGAATGTTTAGGTAGAGAGCTTTTAGCTTCACAGTGAAACAAACTGACCTTCACTTGCCATCCAGCTTGGCTATTTTAATCATTCAAATATGATGTTTATATAATAACATGTTAATTCTGTTGCTTTTTTTACAATGAATGTGAGAGTTCAAGTATAGGCTGTCTCAGAAGAATTTGTGGGCCTTTTGTGTGTTTACTGCTTTTCTGGAGTAATTTCTGTTTTCCTTCATAAATATCATTTTCATTTTAGAAAACAAGCAAGTGGCTAGAATGTTAAAAAATATGACGTAATTCTTGAAGCAGATTGCACATATAATTTTACTTCTGCTAGCATTCATTTCCACCCACCCACTGAATTTATGGCCTCTGGAAGCCACAATGCATTGTTTCTCTTTTAAAATTAAGATGCTATAATATCTGCTATGCTTTTGCATTTTATGAATATTTTATTGCATGATGAACAAGAATGATCATACAAGCTTGTAAATGAGCAATATTTCATGTAAATGTTTTGTAAGGCAAACCCATGGAAATGCATTCTATTTTCATAGGTGGCCTGGTGGGCATCAGAGGGAAGACATGCAGAATATATAGTTATGCCACCCTGAGGCTTTATGCTTCACAAGTATAAGACAGAGGTTTGATTCACACAAAGAAGCTGCAAATTGCAGGGGCCACTTTAACTGCCAGTACACAGAAGCTAAAGCATGTGGAAACACTTTGGCCTGCAGAAAGCAACATGCACAATTTTAATTTCACACCTTAATCACAATACATCCTCCATTTCATGAGACATAGATATACATATATCAGTAGGTGTTTCCCTGCAATGTCAAAAAACATGGAGATAGTCAGGAACATTCAGTAAGGATTATGGGACCTCAAAATATGCAACCCAATAATAACTTTATTATCTCATAACAAAGAACCCAAGGATCAATTTCCTCTACTATATATTGTAGCAACACAATTGTCTTAAAATAATAATTAAGAAGTCATCCACAAAGGTCTGAATATTACAAATATATTTTCCCACACAAGTAAAAAAAAATCACCTTAACCCAAGGCAAGCCATTAGTCTATCTAGTTCAAGGTTGTCTGTACTGACTGACCATGGTATTCCAGTGTTTTGAAAATGAGACTCGCTTGATCTAACCTGAAAGTAAAAATTCTGGACCAATTATGGTTAACTTATATCCTTCTTGGTATATTTTACAATTGTGCAGGCTGGCTGGGATGTTGGGAGTTGCCATTTAGCAAAATTTGGAAGAGTAGAATTTCTTTCTTCCTAGTCAATTTGATAAAAATATGGAAAGATGCTTTTTACTTTAAAATGAAGTGCTCAAAATCAGTTCTATATGAAAATCACTTGCTCTTCCATTAATCTATTTCCCCTCTGAATTTTTTCATCAGCAATAGAAAAAGTATTGGACATGCAGGCTCATACTGAAACTGATAACTAGATAAATTGAATAGTTTTAGATAGGACGAAATTCCACTCTGATTGCCATGATTATACATAATTTAATATGAATTATAACCAGCTATTTAAAGAGATATAAAAATATCAAATTAATAATGTAAAGCAAATACTACCATCAAAGTGTTGCAGATATTTTATAGGTGCATAACATACTCACATTTGTTTCCTTTAAGGTGCTAGAAGAAATTTAAAAAGGATTCAGAGAGCAAATTCTCATAAATGTTGTCCTTGAAATAATTTATTTTTTATTCCTTTATAATATACTCTTCCTCCTAAAAGTTCTATTTTTATGTATGTATATGAATAATTATAAATCAAAGGTTAATTCTTTGGGTGGTCTTTGGGAAGTGTAAAGAACCATGACTATTCATGTAGGTTGCAGCATAAATGATTATTGAAGCCTATACACAAGAATTTGGTCAAGTAAGAACACTAATGTTGTAGGTAAAGGGCAATGGAATTCAAGGGAGGCTGTACTTGGATCTATTGTGGCACCACAAGGACTCTAAACTAATGATTCATTTTGCTCCGCCCCCTTGCTCTGCCAGCTCTTGCCCTACAGGAATTAAGCTTTTATTTGTAATTATCTTGTACATATGAATTCTTTATAGGAATATTGAAAATCTTGGAAACTAAATCTCAGTTTACTTTTATATTCTTATTTGTTTTATTTTATTTTAAATTGTAAGCCTGTAATGGAGTGGGATAAGTAATCTAAAACATAGCAGCTGATTTTTCTGATTCTACTATGGTAAGTGATTCTACTTTAGAAAAGAATCATTTTATAGGATCAATGGTAAGAGTTGGAAAGCCAATTTTTTGATATAGAAGAGAATATAAATAGCTCAGAGTTGAACAGTGGAGTCCTTGGTGCTATCTGATCTTGATTGTTTGCAGATGTTTCATTACTCATCAGCGTAATGACAATGCCTAGCTGAGTAATGAAATGACTTTTGAAAACAGTTTTTTGAAATCCAGCATGCTTCAAAAATTCTTATTTTACATCTAAATGAGAGCTTACATATAGCTTAGTCAAGATATTCTGGACTAGATTAGAACACAATTAGTCTTCCCAAACTTGCAAGACCAAAAGCTGGGAATTCTGGGGTGTGAATATGAATTCTATCACAAATGAGGGGCAGATGGATGGAAACAACTGGCATATCCTGTTCTTATTTTCCATATCTATAAAATAGAAGTAATAGTTGGAAGGCAGTTGTGAGAATAAACACTACAAATACAATATATTGGTAGCATGTACCAAAAGCAGAATTGATATTGCCCAATAATGGGTTGAAACTGAATCCTGGCAAGAGTAAGTGGCTCTGGGTTTGGGGTTCTTTGATCCATGGAAAAATTGCCACCTTTGGTCTTGGATGTGTGCGTAATCTGGGGGTTCTCTTGGACTTGCAACTCCTTCAGTGGCAAATGTGGTCAGGAGGGCCTTTGTACAACTGTGGGTTGGGTGCCAATTATGTCCTTTCCGGACCAACAATTCCCACTCATGGTCACTCATGCCCTAGTTACCTCCCATGTTGACTATTGCAAAGTGGTCTACATGGGAATGCCCTTGAAAAGCATCCAGAAGCTCCAATTGGTGCAAAATGCAGTGGCCCACATGGTTTTGTGCAGACCTTGGTGTGCACATGTACCACCTCTCCTGCTGGAGCTGCATTGGTTGCCGATTTGCTCGCAGGTGCAATTCAAGGTGCTGGTTGACACCTTTAAAGCCCTTCATGGCTTGGGAGCAGGTTATCTGAGGAACCATCTCCTGCCAGTCATATCCACCTGACTCACTAGAGCGGAAAAGGAAGGAATGTTGCAAGTCTCATCTCCTAAGGAGGTACATCTGGTAGGATCCAGAAGAAGGGCCTTCTCCATGGTGGCTGGAAATTAGACTGGCTGCCACTCTAACACTCCTTCAGAAGGCTCTGAAGACATGGTTCTACAAGTGGACCTGGGAATCCAGAGCAGGATGAAGCTCATTAAATGGCTGGTATGAGTATGTGTTGTTGCTGGGCTGGGGTTATTATTATATTATTATATTATTTTTATTTTTTATTAATTTTATTTCTTTTGTATTATATTTTTATTTCCTGTAAGCCAACTTGAGTCACCATGAGTAAGTAGGCAGCAATATAAAATTTCAAAATAAAAATAATAAAATAAAATATACTTCTATTGCAATTTTAAGAGGTTCTTCTAAATGTTTAGTTTTTCTTAGGGTGTAGGGCTGCAGATTGGGAAAAGGAGGAAGCTAAATTCACTACTGGATGCATAGAGCTAGATAATGCTGAAAACATGAGATTGAACTTTTTTGGAAAAGGACCGATATTTTATTCATGGCATTATATACTGGCATAGGTATAGACAGTTATTTTCATGATTGTTCTGAAAGAGAATCTGTCTGAAAGAGTTTGGGATATTGGGAAATGCTCAGACATTCAACACACGAGACCTTTTATGAATCTATTTTCTCTCTTCTTAATCATAACAAATCACCATAGGCTCATTTTCTGACTTTCAAGGCTAACTATGCAATAAGTCCCCTTTCAGAGTGTAAGGCAGTAGTGGGATTCAGCCGGTTCGCACCACTTCAGCATAACCGGTAGCTTTTTTGTTGCCCAGGCCCAGAATGAATTTCCGGAAGTGGCATCCATACACAGAGAATAGGTTGTTCACATATTTGAATCCTACCACTGGTGTAAGGGTGTTAGTTACACATGGTTGGAAATTTCTCAGCCTGGCAGAATGTTGTCTTCCTCAATCTTTCTTCAGAATCTGATCCACAACAGATAATCTCTTTCCTCTGAATAGGATCCTATTCTGATAATCCATACTCTTTTCCAATGTGCAGACGTTATATGTTTGGGCACCCAAACATATAAGTGTATGGGTGCCCAAACATATAACGTCTGTATAAACATTACTCGTAGGAATAAGGAGGAAAGAAAAGAGGACACAGAACAGAGGGAAAACATCGATTCACAGCCAAAAGAAACACGAAGAAATAACTGGAACCCCAGTTAGATTTACAGCAGTGGTAGAGGAGAATTAAACACCCCCAAAGTAGACAACAGGAAGGGGAATGAAGTGAGAGCTAATGCCATTAGAAGAAAGGAGGATGAAAGGGTATTAATAGATTTGGGTGTTAGTAATGGAGCAGTAGGAGGAGTGATCCAGAAGAACGATAGAAGGAAACACAAAGAGAGTAACAAAGAAACATCTGGAACACAAATTGACCGGCCAGAGCCAGTGACGCGGTCCAAGAGCCAGGTGCAAATGTCAGCCAAACCTATATGAGTCATCGTTGTTTACTGGCTTTTTAGCCCTGATGATGTTGGGAGTCCCCAACGAAAGCTCGGTGGTTTTTAGTAAAGTATATTTTTATACCTAAACTCTCCTGGTGATGGTATTTTTATATATGTTTTCTGAGGTTTTTGTGGGTGTTTGTATGTAGGTCTTTGGTTGTTCGGGTTTTCTCCCACGTAAAATTGGAAGTGTCTTGGCGACGTTTCGACGAAGTCCCATTTGTCATCTTCAGGCTGTTGTTTTCAGCTTCGTGCTTCGAGTAGCAATGTGTGGTCTTAGCTGTTTCTTCCTTTTAACTGCCAGTGGGGGTATGAACTGATTGGGTGGGAGCTTGGCTGTGTTCTGATTGGGTGGAGGTGTGTTCTGATTGGTTAGGGGCGTGGCTGTGCTCTGATTGGCTGGGGGGTTGGCTGTGCTCTGATTGGCTGGGGGTTGGCTGTGCTCTGATTGGCTGGGGGAGTGTTCTGTTTGGTTGTGCTCAGGTTAGTCTGAGTTGCAGAGGGGTTTAAGATTTTGGGCTGCCTTGCTATTTTTTGGCTTCGCATTCGTGGTCGTGCCTCCTCTTCATGGTGGGTGTCAGTTTGCTTCATGTATGGATTGGAGGGTTTTAAAGTGGCTAATGATGCAGCTGTGGTCTGGCTTCTGGTTTGTGGTCGTGGCTTTGGGTTTGTTTTTTGCGTGGATGTGTGGTGGTGACATCCTGTGTGGTTTTTGTGAGTGTGGGTCTGGTATCATTTTTTGTGTTAGGGAGTCGTTTGTCAATAAGGGCGGGTTTTCAAATGGCTGGTAGGCGGGAGGTATCATCTCGCTTGTTCATGCTGTGTGGGCGTTTTTCTATCTCGATGGCTTCTCTGATATATATATATATATATATATATATATATATATATATATATGTAGGTCTTTGGTTGTTCGGGTTTTCTCCCGCGTAAAATTGGAAGTGTCTTGGCTGTGTTCTGATTGCGTGGAGGTGTGTTCTGATTGGTTAGGGGCTTGGCTGTGCTCTGATTGGCTGGGGGGTTGGCTGTGCTCTAATTGGCTGGGGGAGTGTTCTGTTTGGTTGTGCTCAGGTTAGTCTGAGTTGCAGGGAGGTTTAAGAGGTTTATATATATGTGTGTGTGTGTGTGTGTGTGTGTGTGTGTATGTGTATGTGTATATGTATATGTATATGTGTATATATATATATATATATATATATATATATATATATATATATATTCAATAATGATGGTGAAAATGCGACTCCCGGGCATAATTATAAATGGAATAAAGCGCATTCACCAGGAGAGTTTAAAGTTAAAATACTTTAATTAAAGTATTTTACTATATTAAAAGGTTGCCAAGCTTTCGTTGGGAAAACTCCCCAACATCTTCAGGGCTGAGAGACCGTTTCTAACAAGGTGATTCAAACGGGTTCCATAGACGTCTGCGCGTGGTTTCTAGACTGTGCTAGCATTCCCTGCTGAACAGCTGATAGGTGGGAGGGGGAATCAGAGTAAAGATTTCTTCCGTCGTTCTCTCGAGCACTTTTGTTCACATTTCCGTCGACCTCAGGGGGTATTGTTAAAGTTATGTTCCGCCCTCTTCCGGCAGTACTGGCTCTCGTTGCATTTGATCCGGGTGTATCATCTCATTCAATACTCTTTTCAATCTATCTGCTACTATATTAATAAATATTTTGTAGTCTGCATTTAAGAGGGATATTGGTCTGTAATTACTGATTTGATTTTTATCTGTACCTTTTTTCGAAATTAAAGTGATATATGCCTCCCTCCACGATTCCGTATTTTTGCTTCATGTAGAGCTTCGTTACATATTTCCAATAATATTGGTTCAATAATTTCACTCATGTTTTTATAAATTTCCCCTGAGAGGCCGTCCTGTCCTGGTGTCTTATTATTCTTAAGTCTTAAAATTGCCCCCTCAGTTCTTCTAGTGTTATTTCTTTGTTTAGCATTGCCCTTTTCCCTCCTCTAGTGGTATAATTCCTTCTTCCAAAAAATAGTTGTCAATTTTATCCATTGCTATTTCATTTTGTTCATAAAAGTTCACATAATAGTTTTGTATAATTTTCTTTTTTTCTTCTTCATTATTTTGTAGGGTCCCCATCTCATCATAAAATTGTTGGATAATCCATCCTTCTTTTTCCTTCTTCAGTTTGTAAGCCAACCATCTTCCAGTTTTATTGGCATGTTCAAAAATAATTGTTTAGAAAATTTTAAATTTCTTGCAATCTCTGCTTGTTCTAGAATGTTTAATTTATGTCTGCCAAGTGTCAAAGTTTCTTTAACTAATTCATCTCCTGGTTTTGTCTGAAATTGATTCTCCAATTTTCCAATTTCTTCCTTTAGAATATTATGCTGCTTCCATTTTTCCTTATTTTTCTTTGCCATATAAGCTATTGTTATTCCTCTTATATAAGCTTTCATAGTATCCCATAAGTTTGTTAAGGAAGTGTGTTGTTTTTTATTTTTTTTAAAAAATAATGTCAATTCCTTTGTTATCCTTTCAATATATTCCTTTTCTTTTAAGATTTGGGGGTTTAATGTCCATCTTTTGAATTTCCCTCTTTGACCTCTTCATCTCAAGGGGATTATGGTCTGCCCATGTACTTGGGGAGATATCAATCTTTTCAATTTCTATAGCTAATTCCTTGTTCATCCACAGCATATCAGTTCTAGACCAGGATGCATGGGGGTCGGAATAAAATGTATATTTATTTTCTTTTGGATGTAGGGTTCTCCACATATCTAACAAATTTAGTTCATCTATCATTCTAAAAATGTTTTTGGTAATATATTTCTTCTATTCTTGTTAGTTTTATCACTTATGTAATCTTTTTGGATATCTACTATCCCATTATAATCACCTACTATATATTCCTATGTCCTGATACAATTATCTTTTCATGCAATTTCTTATAATACTCCTCCTGATTTTTATTAGGTGCATAAACAACTACCAACAAGATTTGAGTATGCCCTCGTTATTTCCATCATTAGGGTTCTTCCTTTTGGATTGGCATAAATTAGATTAGCCTTTATCCCTTCCTTAATATATACCACCACCCCTTTCTTTTTCTTCTCTGCTAGTGCTATATAAAGTGTCCCTAACTTTTTATATTCTAAATATGTTTCATCCTGTTTTTGAATGTGTACCTCCTGGAGGCAAACTATGTCTATCTTTTGTTTACTTAGCTTTGTTAATATTTGTCTCTTTTTTATCACTGCATCTAGTCTGTTAACGTTTATTGATATTAATTTCCAATCTTCCATTCTGTTGTCTGTCTACCAGATATTAGTCTCTGTTTGCCCTTGTAACTACTTGGGATCTTGTTTTAATACCTCTTAATTCTTGAATTTCTTTTTCTTTTTTGCTTCTCTCTTCCTGGGTTCCTTCTTTAACTTGGTCTTCTTCTTGACTTACAGTCTCCATCTCCTCCCGACTACTATGATCCTCTTCATTTCCTGTCAACTGGTCAAAGAAGTCCTGTACCATCGCTAAACTATCGATTTTAACCTTCTAATTATTCTAATTTATTATATAAATCCTGTGAATGGATGAAGGATAAATACATCATCTCTGTAATGACAATATTTCAGCCAATAAATATTTAAAGACAAATAATTTAGCAATTCTTTTGGATTACAGCACTTTTATGTTGTTGTTGTTGTTAACTGCGAAGTCGTGTCCGACCCATCGCGACCCCACGGACAACGTTCCTCCAGGTTTTCCTGTCCTCTACCATCTTCTGGAGTCCATTTAAGTTCACACCTACTGCTTCAGTGACTCCATCCAGCCATCTCATTCTCTGTCGTCCCCTTCTTCTATTGCCCTCAATCTTTCCCAGCATTAGGCCCTTCTCCAGTGAGTCCTTCCTTCTCATTAGGTGGCCAAAGTATTTGAGTTTCAATTTCAGATCTGGCCTTCTAAAGAGCAGTCGGGGTTGATCTCTTCTAGGACTGACCGGTTTGAACGCCTTGCAGTCCAAGGGATTCGCAGGAGTCTTCTCCAGCACCATAGTTCAAAGGCCTCAATTCTTTGGCGCTCAGCCTTTCTTATGGTCCAACTTTCACAGCCATACATTGCAACTGGGAAAACCATGGCCTGGACTATACACACTTTTGTTGGCAGGGTGATGTCTCTACTTTTTAGAATGCTGTCTATATTTGCCATAGCTTTCCTCCCCAGGAGCAAGCGTCTTTTAATTTCTTGGCTGCAGTCCCCAACTGAGGTGATCTTGGAGCCCAGAAAAATAAAATCTGTCACTACCTCCATTTCTTCCCCATCTATTTGCCAGGAATTGAGAGGGCCGGATGCCATGATTTTGGTTTTACTTTTATGTTATTATAGTGTAATTATATGATTAGAAGCCAGGAATAAGAGAAGAGATACTAACTTGAGCAAAGATCAAATAAAGCTGATCCTGGATGAAACATATAAGATCTAATTTCATAACCTAGATCAAATAATTAATGTTAAATGAACTAATAACATATTCAAAAGTTGTATTTCCTTCCTTCCGTCTGTTAGTAGAAATGGTCATGAAATTGTGCCAGGTATGTTTATAGCTTGGTGATTTCTTTTAATAGGTGATTTATTATACACTCAAAAGCAAAACAAAATCCACAAAACACCATTTTAATATGTTATAGATCTCTCTGTGTGGATATTGCTACTATGTTGCTTCTACATTACTCTTCTTGAATTTAACTATATGTGTGATCTACATAAGTATTGTGATTTTAAATTTCCAGAGTTATATTTCCTATGGCTTTGAAGATAAATAGCAGGAAACTCAGGATTGCGGATCAATCAGAAAGAAGATCAGTCACCATTTGGGATAGGCTACAAGTTTATGAAAATCCTAAAATTTAGACATACACTTGTCATGTATTTTAATATACAAATATTCAAAATTTCCCTTTCTTTCTGGATCCTTCCATTTATTTTATATTCCATATTGCAACAGATATAACTGAAGGCTCTCTCATACACCAAATATAACTAACTGGAATAAAATGCTGACAAATGTCACTCCAAGAATACAGCATTTTAATACTACTACAGGAGGCAAAAATAACCAAAAATATGGCCTCCAACACATTTTTTTTAATTGTATTAGTGATGTATTCTCTTTATTGTATTGTTCTCTGCCCAGAGTCTATTGGGAATGTAGAGGTTTAGAAAAGCTGTAAAATAAATATATCATAAATAAATTAATAAGCTAATAGATGATGGCAAGCAGGAGATTAAAAGATTAAAGTTGCCTGGGCTTCTCTGAGTCTATGATATGCCCTGATTTTATGTATGTTTATTCAGAAGAAAACCCACTATATTCAATAAGATACAGTGTCAAATTTGGTATGCTCTTTGAATCTAACACGCTCTGTGCAGTCCCACATAGATTTCCTTGGGGATAAGCCAAGTAAATAGGCATAGAATAAATGTAGTCTTGGTCTGAGTATATAAAACAGATGTGACATATGAAAGGAATGCAACTCCAGTGGGTATCTCTACAACTCATTCCCTTAAAGCCTCTTCACTGAGAGGCTCTTATATATGGTGCAGAAGCTGATAATGCAAAATGTAACAATGAAGTTATATAGTAGGTCTGGATGTTACCCTATCATCAGTGGTGGGATTCAGCCAGTTCGCACCAGTTCAGCAGAACCATTAGCTAATTTTTTGTTGCCCAGGCCCAGAATGGACTTCTGGAAGCAGCATCCACACAGAGAACCAGTTGTTCGCATATTTGAATCCCACCACTGTCTATCATGCTGGAGTTGAGAGAGCTATACTGGGTTCCAGTTTGCTATTGGGCCAAGTTTTAATACGAACTTATGAAGCTCTAAACAACTTGACACATTGTGATCAACAGTGGAAGGATTCCTGGTTGTGCTCTATCCTATGGTTATTCATTTGGCACCAGCTAAGAAGATAAAGCACGCATTACTTTATTTTTAGTTTATAAATGGTATGTAATGTATTTTTAATACCGTACACTGCTTGGAGATGCATAAACCAACTGATAATATATATTTAGTCCCACTTGAAAATAAAGCAGCTGTACCACCATGATTTTATGCATGCTTCTGCAGTAAATCTCTTTACATTCAGCATGCATGGGGCTTCTAACCAAATTACGATATTTGCTATTTGACATTATTAACTGGAAGGTTTGAAAATTGCATCATTTTCAATAAAATAGGTATATTGGATAGTATCATTTTCTCTTAAAGCAAAAAATCTTGTTTCTGTTTCTCTGAGATAGAGGAAAGAATCCAATACTCCC
Source organism: Crotalus tigris (assembly GCF_016545835.1). Taxonomy (NCBI): domain Eukaryota; kingdom Metazoa; phylum Chordata; class Lepidosauria; order Squamata; family Viperidae; genus Crotalus; species Crotalus tigris. The sequence goes on along the minus strand of NW_024097251.1, from coordinate 238,182 downwards.
TTGTGATAGTTACTTAAAAAAAATACTCTCATTTTTTTTAAACACAACTTCTTTGTGAAATGGTTGGTCTTCAGGAAAGTCCCTCTGACATGAAGTGTCTCTCTTGCAGATGCCTGCTTTTAAAATGCAACTCTTTTGGTAGATGAACAGCCTAATGTTCCATGTCTTGTACCAGGAGTAGAATTTTATGCAACATTGAAAGATTCAATTAATTTGCATAATTCCATGAGTATTACCATGACTACAAGGTAGGTTAGTTTGCTCAGGAATCTTGTCTACCATATAAAAATGCACACAGATACACAGACACCACCCACAGTTACTTTTTTTTTTTTTGACAAATTAATCATGTTGAAAAACAATTCATTATATATTTATGACAAAATGAACCTTATACCCATGAGTCTTGACTTTTTTTTTGGTAATATGAATTTAATCTAATGCATAGAAGAACAGTGATTTAGTGAATACCTTTACCATCAACACTGCCTAAGGCTGAACAAAATTAATATTTTTCTTTCCATCTGGAGATTTCACGAGAATTAATAACAGAGGATATTTATTATGATGTATTGTGGGAGGAAATTCAAAATATTGGAGCTGACAAAACTGTTCATATAATCTTTTGAAGTGAATTTTCTATTTGTAAATGTATATTTGTAATTCTGATAAGTTGTACAGTTAAGAAAAGCTGGGCTCTGTTTACATTTTATCAAGAAGGAATTATAAGTATGCTTCTTTTGTAACATTTAACATTTCATGTGTTTTTTTCTGTTCTTGTAATAGCAGGTCAATTTTTAAGTGGTTTTTAACTATTTAAATATTCTGTGTTTTACTAATGCTCTTTGCTCAGTCACAAAGGCAGTATAAAAGTGATAAGAAAAAAATGGAACATTGATAATGAACATCGCAGTAGCTGAGCAGTACAATAGCAACCAATAGCAATGAAACTATAACTTTCCCAAATTTCATTCCCTTAAGAATCATGGGTTCCACATTTTGGACACATACTTTAAGTTAGTTTATTTGAAGTTGCCCTTTGATGCACCAATTCATCCAGTTAAAGGTTGTGACAGGGAGAGTTTTAGAGATAGATGATGTAGATGGATAGATAGATAGATAGATAGATAGATAGATAGATAGATAGATAGATAGACCAGAGGTCCCCAACCTTTTGGGCATCAGGGACCGGTTCCGTGGAGAAAGGTTTTTCCGTGGATCGGAGGTGGTATGGTTTTGTGTGCTTCCTGCATCCTGTGGATGGGGTTTTGCTTGTTTACATGGCCCAGTGCCCGGCCCAGAGGTTGGGACCCCTGCGATAGACAATAGATGATGATGATGATGACGATGATTAAATGGAAACCTGCTTATAGATAGATAGATAGATAGATAGATAGATAGATAGATAGATAGATAGATAAGTTGCCAGTCTTAATAAGCACTTGAAATCTGATATTAGTATTGGCAATATAGGGTCTTATGCTCAGCCAATGAAGGGAAGTGTTTAAAAATTATGTGCTCAATAATAGTATATCTTTCTATATATTTTCAGATGTTAATATAAATTAGGTAGCATATAACAAGAAGAGATGCCAATGCTAGTTAGGGTATTGATGCACCAGAAATAAAAGTCTTAATAGTCAAAATTGAAAATTTCATTTTTCAGGCATGGCACATAGAGATGGTGACTAAAGGCAGAACACACACCCCCTCACCGCCAATTAGAATCTGCTTCTCCAAACAGCTGGTTCCTATTACTTCTTTGGAACCCGGTTTCTTAGGGAGAGAGAAAAGTTAAATGACAAGTTGTTTTGGAATAAAGAGAAAGAAGTAGAACAGAAAGAAAGAATGACCATGATAGGGAAAGGACCACTTAACACCATTTTTGACCATACTGTTGTTTCTGGGAATAGTCCAAATCACATTATATTGTTTGGGATGGATAGGGGATAATTTGACTCTTTCTCAAACCCAGAACATAAACCTGAGAACATAAACAAAGAGTGAACTGGAACTCACATAGTTTGCTTCTAATCTAGCACTTTAACACCACACCAAGCTAGTCAACTGATTCAATCCCTTGATATGTTAATTTAAACCACATAGAAACATATTGTGCCATTTTATCATTTTTAGATCATTTCAAATGCAGAAAAAGTTTGGTCTTTAACATGCAAGTATAGTACATTTCTTTCCACTTATATAAAACAATTCTCTTTGACAGATGCAAAATATTTTGACATATTTTTTGTGTATTTTTTTTCTAGTGACCAGAAAGCAGAAACATTAGAAGAGAATATAGAGAAGAACAGTTTTGTTTAGGTGAAGGGAATTCAAAAGAAGGAGAAAACTACGTTTCAAGATCAATGAGATATGTCCACACATGAAATTTCCCACCAAACCTTTGTGTTTTGGCAATGAATTGAATCATAAACTAATTCCCATAACTGCGTTCAGACTATATCCTAAACCCTATAAAATGTAACCAACATTCATGCTAATCATCTTCAGCATGTTGTGTGACTAGGACTTTTAGCAGAACTGGTTCAATGTACTTTGTGAACTCAAGTCATTCACTGTTTTGTTCTATATTGACTTTCCTACCAGTATGTATATCAGGAGAGAGATTCAGTGCTATGCAGACTTTCACATCCTGTAGAGATATCAGGATCAGTGGTAAATTGCATTCATACATTACTAAATCTTGAGTATTTATTCTCTGAGTTCCCCACCATCACCACCACCCATGATATTAGTCTCTTGTCTTTCAAACTTTTAGAACCCTGCTGCTGAAAAAACAAGCATCCTTTGCATATGCCAGTATACACGTATTGGCTTCCATTCCAGGCAGAATACTGAAAAATGGGATACATGGATATCATTTGAGTGACATATTTGGGGAACAATATAGAACCCATACTTCACAGAAGATTCCCAGGCTCAGTCCTCTCCATAGTTAGTAAAACTTAGGGGAAAAAATTATCTGAAAGCTCTTACCAGTTGGACCTGACAATACTGGGCTTTATCAAGGGAGGCAACCAGAGCCTCTAAAGCCACATTTAGTTTCTGAACATGTTTTTTTTTAAATATTTTTACAATCCCTGAAGCCAGTGTAATACATGGGTGTTTTCAGGCTCCTGCTCCTTTTGTGCTACATGTTATGCTCCTTTTAGGTACATATTATTGTCACACCTGATAGGAATAAATGAATGGTCTTCAAAATTTAATATTGAAAGGAAATTTAAAACTGAATTTGCTGCAGTGGAAACTTACTGCCTGGACAAACAAGCTTACCAAAAATCACAATGGATGGGAACTAGGAAAGGGTAGCATAAAGGAAGGATGTAAGATAAACATGTAGGCAAAATTTAGCTGGGCCTTAAAGTGGGAAAGGAAGAACACAAGTGTAAAAGCCATTGCAAGAGGAAAGGGTTAGCCAGGGAAAATTCACAATGAGAAAACAGGAAAGAACCTATTTTTCTAAGAAGTAATAAAAAGGGGGCCCAGAACTTAGACGACTGAGCATGTGCAATTAGTTGATTAATATTAACTGACACATAAATTATCTCCTAATTTTAATGTACATGTGATGTATAATTTAGTACGTAGCAGGAAATATGTAGGAGGTGGTCGGAAAGAGTGTAACCTCATAGTGTCTCAGCCAATGGGGAAAGAGAAGGGATGTGGCGACTGGGACAGGGTTGTATAAAGAAGGGAATATTTTGGGCTGAAACTTGGGAGAGAACCAAGCTTTGAAAGCTTCTCTCTCTGCTTATTGCAATAAACGAAACAAAAGCCTCCATTGTGTCTTCACTGTTTATTGGTCAGGCGAGCTTGCCTCTGGTCAACAAGGAAAGTAGCTAGGAGCACATAACACACCACATGTACAAAAGGGGCAGGGCTAGTATCACAGGGATGCAGTGCTACGTTCACTAGCTGATCTGGTTGACTCCCTTTCTGCAAACTCCAGTTATGTTCATGGTTTCCTGCTATTTCCAGGCATGAAACATGGTTGTTATAAAATAAATATTGATTTTTAAAAAAGAAAAAAACTCACAAATTCTATCTATCAACCCCAGAAAATACAGTAAATTCTGATCCTGCCCACAGTGTTGATATGATCCCTATCAAGCTTGCATCATTACTACAGAGAAGAGCAACAAAGATGATTAGGGGACAGGCTAAAACATATGAAGAAAGGTTGCAGGAATTGGGTAAGTCTAGTTTTATGAAAAGAAGGATAGGAGTGACATGATAACAGTGTTCCAATATCTAAGGGGCTGTCATAAAGAAGAGCAGGTCAACCTATTCTCCAAAACATCTGAAGGCAGGGCAAGACACAATAAATGGAAGCTAATCAAGGAAAGAAAGAACCTAGAACTAAGGAGAAATACCCTGGTGGTGAGAACATATACCAGTGGAACAACTTGCCTTCGGAAGTTGTGGGTGCTCCATCACTGGAGGTTTTCAAGAAGACATTGGACAGCCACTTGGGTCTCCTGCCTGAGAAGGGGTTAGACTAGAAGATCTCCAATGTACCCCCCCAACTCTGTTATTCTGTTATTCCTAGGTCATTGAGCTCATCCCTAGGTTAAGTAGACATATGTGTGGCAGCCTTCACTCTTCAGTAAGAAAGTTAGCTAGTTTTAGAATATTTTTGTTGTGTGAAACCTAATCTTTTTTACAGAATAAAAATCAATTCAAGTGTATCTATTACCAAATATATTATCAGCTGCTCAGTGTTGACTATAAAGATATAAGGATTCTTTATATCTTCCAGAGGCCCTGCACATTTCTACCTATGTAAGTACAGAGAACAGCGACTTCATCACCTGCCACTCTGTTAGGGAACTTCCATCAGGGAATGACCTATCCCTTGAGTGAGCCTTTCTAATCTCTACACAAAATATTCTGCACATTTTATCACTTCAAATGGAGCACACACAGACAACTGGAATGGACCCATTTTTCTGGTCAAATGATTTCCAGACCACAAGAAATTTTAAAAACAATTTTTTGTGTGTCATCCCCACTGCTTATGGTTTTTCTATTCATTTAAATTTCATATGGAATTATCCACATCCTCTGTGTGTGCCAATAGGAAGTGAAAGCCTAGGTTTGCACAGTTTGTAGGTTAAATATTATATGAATGCAGAATCTCATAGTGATATGATGCTAGTTGTGCAAGCATAGTTTAACTCTTAGTTTAACTTTGTATTGTATATTAACTGAATGCTAAATGCATTGCAGAGTGTTCTACTCAAATATAACTTTGAGTGGTATGCATTTCAGCATAATGCATAGTAGAATAATTAGCATTACCTAAAATTTGCCATCAAAGTGCTCCAGGAAATAATAATAATGAATGGGAATAGAAAAACTCAAATGGAGAAAAAGAACCCCTGACCAAAAAAATGCCCTACTTTCCTATTTTGTAAAAGGCAGTCCCTAATTTGCTTTAAAAATTAGGGTAAAATACAAATGTTTATGAAATATATGCAATTTATATTCTAACTACTTTTAAAAATGATCCTATTTCAGATATCTGTCTCTGATATCAAATACTTTACCACAGCTTAATTTGGGAAATATTAAGATTGCAACCCTTTGTGTTTTCAGATTTGAGAAATATATTTCCCCTGGTATTCAGTTTGAAAGGGTAGATCATTGATCATAATAAAAAGCATATACAGCAAAATTATCTGTGAGGGGCAAAAATCAAAATACATAGTTTAGTGAGATCTTGATTAGGGATAATCAAAACAGCATTAAGGATGTACAAGCTTTCAAACTGTCCAGTACTGTTAATCATGATGATATAAAAAAGTAGGGGTGAAAAAGGAATGAAGAAATCCCCAAATTAGGACAGATGTGTTAAGCCAACTCTGCAGTTCAATATCAGTCCTGAGAAGAAATTTATGGGCTGAATGCAAATTCATTCTCAGCACCAGACTGCAGAGTTTCGTGACAGGCAACTGCTTCCTTCTGTCCTCAGCTCTGGAAACTAATAGTCCTATTGCTATGGTTCTCACTGATAATCATCTTTATTTTCTCAAAGACAGAAAGGAAGAAATAATGGAGTTTTATATTAACCTGAATGGAGAAGAGTTTAGAGTTGTTTACTATATATGAAGTCGATAGTTACGGATTGTATAAAATCCTTTGAGGATTACTCATCCCAAGTAGCTAAATGCAGCTTCTTCCAAATAATGGTGTAAATGGTAATTTCTTCTGAGGTTTTGCAAGATTTTTAAAGTTGTTGTATGATTTAGAGGCTTATTTGATCAAATATTAGAATGGTGCAAGCCAAAGACATGCTAATTGTCAACGCTGCTAATATTGAACATTCTTGTTTTGACAAAATATGCAGAACTATCTGGTACTTTTAGAGTTAATTCAGATGAGGATGAGGGAGGAAAGAAAAGCCTGCGAAAGGGAATGGAAGTGAATCTTTGCCCTCCAGGTTAATTGGAAGATGTGAATCATGACCCCAAAATAGGGGAGGGGAAATGCCTGGAATATTATGTGCAAGGAAGGGAAATTCAGATCTTGGCATCCATCATGCCATGCTGACACGCCTCTACACTAATAAAGGCTTTTTTTAGGTTAAACATGCCTGAAAGTTCTTTGAAGTGTTTTGTTAGTCAGACACATGACATCATGCCAAGATCCACAAATTTTTTAAACCAATTACGAGGTCCCGGGCCTCGGTCACTATTCCTAAACTAAGGTGATAGACTGACAAAGATCCGGGGAAGATCTCATTATGGAAAGAGAAAGATGGTTTGAGGCCAGCACCTCAGCAGCAGCAGGTCCCCCAGGGAGTGGAGCGGCAGCCAGCCAGCCGGGAGAGAAAGAACTCTGGCAGATCTCCCAGCTGGGAGCAAAGACTTCAAAAGCAGAATGGAGAGATAATGAAGTTTTGGGTGAGTCACTGGAAAGATTTCAAAACCCAGAGGTGAAAAGCAGAAATCAATTCCTGGAGAGAGGGAAATCCAGTCTGAGGCATCTGCAGCAATGGGTAGATTGGATATTTACGCCTCAAATTGCCCAGCAAGAAATTGGGACCAAAATTTTTGGGGCCTTTCCCCATAGTAAGGATCATCAATCCGTAGAACTAAAACTCCCTAGAGTTTTAGGAGAATTCAGCCAGTCTTCCATTGCAGCTTGTTGAAACCTTATCAGGGCTCCACTTTAAGATCTCCCCCGAAGAAGGCACCTGGGCCCCTCGTAGTTGCAGGACAGACCCACTATGCAGTGAAACATATTCTTGACTCTAGAATTTTTAAAGGGAAATTGCAGTACCTAGTACAATGGAAGGGATACCTGTTGTCTGAAGCCACCTGGGTGAAATCCAGTGAGGTGAAAGCTGACAGGCTCGTCAAAAGGTTTCATGCGAAATACCCCAACAAACCAAGAACTAGTCATTAACATATGCTTTTATTTACATTACAGGATCTGTCCTTTTTGTAAGGGGGGCCGGATGTCAACGCTGCTAATATTGAATATTCTTGCTTTGACAAAATATGCAGAACTTCTGGTACTTTTAGACTTAATTCAGATGAGAATGAGGGAGGAGAGAAAAGCCCACGAAAGGGAACGGAACTGAATCTTTGCCCTCCAGGTTAATTGGAAATGTGAATCATGACCCCAGAATAGGGGAGGGGAAATGCCTGGAATGTTATGTGCAAAGGAAGGGAAATTCAGATCTTGGCATCCATCATGCCGTGCTGACACACCTCTACACTAATAAAGGCTTTTTTTAAGGTTAAACCATGCCTGAAAGTTCTTTGAAGTGTTTCGTTAGTCAGACATATGACACTAATATTCCATGAGCAATGATGTATTTGTCAAAATAATCATGTCTATTCAGAAATTATTCTCTGCTTTTAATTTTCCAGCAAATCACTGAATTCATCAGGACTTACTAATAAATAGAATTGCATAGAACTAGGCTAAAAACTTATTTTTTATTTCTGAAAGGAGAGAATTTCTACTCTCCTATATAATTAATAATATTGATTCTTAAAAGTTGCTCAGGAATTTCAAATCATTGGTTTAGAGTTAAGTATTTTGCATAACATTGTTTTTAATAAATAACAATAGCACTTAGACTTTAAATGAATATTAATGTAAAAGTAGTTTTATTATTCTAACTGTAGGCTATGTTTCACTGTTTTGATCTCTCTCTCTTTCTCTTACTGGAAAGGATATTATTAATTTGTCTGTCCATCCAATATAAATAAACAAATAAGAAAACAATTTAAAAATAACATTAACTCTCCTACAAGTACATCTGGCCTAATTTTTGATTAGGGAAAAACTCCAAAAAATGCTACAAAGAGATATTTGCAAACAAGATATTTTTGTGCAGTAAATTAGCACTCACAAATATAGATCAAAACTATATAAATAGAGTCAAAGATGAGACAGCTATTGGTGAAATCAAAAGCAGTAAGAAGTTATAGATCAAATGAAGTGTTTCCAAATGTTACAAAAATATTGGCTGTTGCACTATGTATACCATTTCTATGAAAATAATTAGACATCATAAAGGGAGGAAAAACTATTGTAAATCTTCATATCTGTGACTGAGGCTTGGAATCTAGATGTATTAATCTGCATTATTAATTCGCTGTTAAATATACCCAGTTGGAAGGCCTGGTTGTTTTTACATTAAAATTAGGCCTTTGATGTCCTTTAATGCTTCACTGTGGTCTCTAATTTGTCAGGATACAAATGTACCAGCAGCTGTTGGAAATATTACTTTTGCAGTCATGGCTCTGGCCAATAAAAAAAAACCCCAAGAAGTCATCTTCCTATCTGGCTGCACAAAATAGCACAGAGAAAGTAGTCATCTCTTTGAAGTATCACTCCAATTATAGGTTTTAACCCCACAGGTCACAGTTTGATTATTTACACAGTGCTTGTGTAATTCTGTCGCAATTCCAAGCTTTCTGTAGATCCAAAGCATTTGCCAGTTCCAATAGAGGAAATTTCAGGTGGCAGTTCTTATGCCATTGACCTGTATTTGATAGGGCTAGACAGGATTTGGATGATCATTCTATATCTGAGAATTACTTTTTGTTACACCATGGTTTAATGATAAAACCAAAATAAATTTGGCTTGCATTTCAGTCACCACAAAAACCATTTTAAGTATATTATTTATACTCCAAAATATAATATTTGTTATATTATATCAATTACCTGTATTGATATAATTGGGTTTGTGTGTATTTATGCATGGGTATAAAAGAGAAAGAACACATGTACACAGAGTTATAATATTTGCTTGGCAAATCTGGATTTGTCAAATAAAAATGTATATAAAATTTAGCTATGTGTCTCTTTATTCTGGAGTTAAGTGCTGGTACTGATGCTTGACAGACAAAGTGGTCAAATCCACCATGCTGGTTAAATTGTCTAATTTTATTACATTATACACTTCTTGGCAAATGCATCTGCCAGCAGGAATGCTAAATGTTGCATTTGGGTCAACACCTCAGCGTTGTAATTTCTGATTTTGCTTACTCTCTTCTTCTTTCCTTCCAAAATTCTTAATATTTGTGACTAAAACCCAGGATCTTTTAAAATTGTTTATCAAGCTGACAGCTAAATTAGAATAAAAACCATTCAATAGTTTTTAAATTATGTCAGAAAAATCACCTGCTTTTTCTATTTTTTTCCAGCCTTGATGGCCACAAATACCATCAGGACAGTTTAGAAAGAGAACCTGTATACAAACCAATACTAAGTACATTTAACTGAAGTACATTTTCCAGAGAGCTTACAGCAAGGTAAGTCTGTCTGTACCTCAATTTTGCAATTTGATTCTGTCCATATTATAAGCACAACCCACTCATTCAATGACAAGGCTTTTGATGTTGGTATCATCAGAAATCTGGTTTGTGTTGAGTAGGGTCAGTTTCTGAAATTGATAAAAATAATTACTGCTGAAAATTTATTTTAATTAGATTAGATTAGCCGAAGGCAAGTTGTTCCACTGGTATATGTTGTCACACCATGGTATTTCTCCTTAGTTCTAGGTTCTTTCTCTCCATTTATTGCTTCTTGTCCTGCCTTCAGATGTTTTGGAGAATAGGTTGACCTCCTCTTCTTTATGCCAGCCCCTTAGATATTGGAACACTGTTATCATGTCATTCCTAGTCCTTCTTTTCATGAAACTAGACTTACCCAATTCCCTTTTCACTTTATGAAAATGAACGAGGGGGGTAGATTCTGATTCTTGAATTGCTGAGGTAGGTTTCATTTCTTGCATACAGAACAACAAAAAAGGGTTTCACTTTCTATGAATATTTACAGATCCCAGTGGAATTTTTTAAGTAGGATAAATAAAAAGCAGAGGCATACAAGTTGAGGGTCCTGAAAATCTTAGCTGTGGCTTTAGCAACAACAAGTTGGTGGTTATTGGTAAACTTTAATGGTTAATATGACACAACTTGGGCAGTAATGCATTTACAATATTTCTATTACATTTTAATATAATAAAATAGAATCAAATAACCTTATTTCTATTGCTTTGGTCTGGCTTTGTCTACTTTAGTGTGTATAGTTCTTGATTATCATTTGCTCCAAATTTAAATTGGATCCTTGTCTCCACCAAAATTTCATTTCAACTAAACAGACAATTGAATTGCAACACAAGTTTCTAATTACTTCCTTTTTAAAAATTCAAGGACAGCAGAGAAACTCAATGGAGATAACTGTGGTGCCACCTTCTCTACTTTTGATTCCCAAATTCCATAGCATTCATTCTTATATTTATATCTCAAATATTTTTAACTAAATCTGTACCCAATTATTCACATGAATAGGAGTACAAAGTACTAAACAGCTATTGTATTTACAGTATACACACCCCAATAAAATGTTAATATGTTTCTCATTCTCCCCAACCAACACACTCTTCTGAAACTGAGAGGGCTTTCAAAGATATTTTATGATGCAACTGTGGAGCAAGTCTGCTATTTATAATAAAGATGTACCATTAGATTGGAGTAAAGATGCAGGGCAAACATTTTATACATCTCGCAGAACTGTTCGAATTCACAAATGATTCTGAAAAATTCTGAAGTTATAGCATATTTGCGATATTTTATTGTCCTTAATAATGTTGTTTTGCTATGAGGAATCTTTTAAGGGGCTATAATTTGAAAAATAACTTGACGTTCTACTGCACACCTGGTTTACTGGCTGCAATGTGTAACAACCTTTGGAATTTAATACTGATGTGAAAGAATGGACCTAAATAATACATAGTAGCCTTGACCAGAAAATGTTTGCTTACTCACATAAAGTAATTTACCTCTTAGCACAGCTGGGTTTCCTTTTCCAAGTGTTTTATTTTTTATGAAGTAAAGAAAAAACATTATTTTTGTAAACCAATGTTTTAATCTAATTGATGACAAGTCAATGGCCTAGAATAGCAACAGTTACTTCAAAACACCTCTCAATTTGCACATTTTAGGGCCTACTAAGCTAGAGAACTGAAGCATGAGGCAAATGAAAAAATATGAAGTTCATAATCTATGGAGACCTGCATGTGTATAGCCATAAAAACCACAACTGCCAGCTCAGGTGGAAAAATGTTGAAGTGAGAAATGTATTCAATAAATAGAAAACACAGCATGGAGCTGAAAAGTGTGCATGAGAAACTGGTTAGGAAATTCGAATAATGAAAATGGAAGCAGATGGAGGATGAGTGTACATTAAACAGTAGTGTTCATAGCTTGTGACATAAAGCATTCCTCCGGGGGCCTAATTCTTAACTATCTTGAAATTCATTCAATTTAAAATATCATGGTCTTGTTATCATCTCATTTTTTTGAAATTTTATTGAAAATATTATTGTGATGGAATACATTTCACACATGGTGAGTATGCCTGAGGAAGAAAATACTGAATTACCATTTAAATATGTATGCAAGTTTTGCTGTTTGAAGTTTTACTAACTTCTGGAGAACATGTTTCATTTAGGCAAGTTTCTTTTTGGTTGGGCTGGATTTAAAAATAAGACTTGTGGGCTCAAGCACACTATGTTTATGCATTTGCTATGTGTCAGAGGTTACCAGGACTCAAATCAGTAACCTTTGTTTTTCTGTATAACTGTCTCATGTATGACGTGCCCGAGGTTTTAGATTGGTTTTGTTTACCCTGTCTCATAGTATTAGGCATAACAACTAAGAAAGATTTACTGGTTCACTTATATCAACTGCGTTTAGCTCTGACTACAGAGTTACTACTATAGTTGTGGGTGCTCCAATACTGGAGGTTTTTAAGAAGAGATTGGACACGCATTTGTCTAATATGATAGGGATTCCTACTTGAGCAGAGGCTTGCACTAAAAGACCACCAAAGACCCTTCCAACTCTGTTATTCTATTATTCAATACTACTATTAATAAAAAAAACCATCCCTCTAACTGGAGCATAAAACTTCCTATTTCCCCCTCCCCCCAAGACTTAACAATCTCACAAGATTGAATGACTGGGAAATAGGGAGTGGTCCAAAGATCCAGTGAGTTTCTTGGCAAGGGTGGCTTATACCTAGATCTCTTTGATATCTTAATCACCCCTAGCCAGATAGGTGATGCCGTGGCAGTGCTGGTTGAGTACCTAGAGACTGCAAGGATCTGTATGGGGGCAAACCAACCTCAACTTAATCCTGTCAAGACAGAATGGCTGTGATTTTTTTTTAGGCCCAGATGATACTTTATCTTTGAGTCTGGATGGAATGGCATACAATTTGGGGGTCCTCCTGGACTCATGCCCCCTACTTGAGGAGCAAGGGGCAGCTGTAGCTAGTGGGTGCATTTGCATAGATTCATCTAGTGCACCAAAGGTTTTGCTTACAGTCCCTCATCCCAGTTGGATTACCACAATGGGATCTATATGGGGCTGCCCTTGAACATCATCCAGAAACTTCAACTGGTCAAAAATGCAGCAGCATACAGAGTAATGGGGCTCCAGGTTTGCCCATGCAACCCCTCTGTTGAGCAAACTGCACTTGTTTCTAATTTATTTCTAGGTGCAATTCAAAGTGCTGGTCATCACCTATTAACTATGGGAATTTACAAAATGTATACTTACGTTAGTCATGATTTCATCAAGCAGGAATGGTGGTCTTGTATACAACATATTACGTAGCAAACCAAGCTAAGACACTTATAATATGGTTTTTGAAAAGAAAAGAGGGACATTTAAAAAAAAATTAAAATGATCCAAATAAAAATAACAATAATATCTAAAATATTTAAGCAATAATTAATAACCAGAGAAAATATGGAGAAAAAAACAAGAGATACTAGAAAGATTTTTCCTAGAATGCATTGGCTTTTCTTTTGTCTTTGTTTTTGTTGTTGTTTTTAAATAAACTTTTTATAATTTTATTTGCACTTCAGCCTTCACACTAGTATGATGATTATATATATATATATATATATAAAATTATTCCTTTCTCATTTCTTTGTTTTTGTTATTTAGTTTGTTTATTTGTTTTTGCTACTTTTCCTTATAAAGGGACCAATGGTTAAAAAAGAGAGAAAGTAATGCTTTAGTATTGTGGTCATTAGTTAGAATACATCTATGTGTGAATAAAGTATGTGTTAAAATATAGATTGTTACAGTTTTAAACTATAACAATGATGCAAGAAAAGGATGTCACATAATTATATTGTAGATAGTAGATAACAATATTCACTTAATCCCCCTGTTAATGGAATAGCATAATAATGTTATTGCTTCTTACAATGTATATCTTTTAAAATCTAGTTGAAAGTACCTTGCACAGACCTCAATTTCACCATGCCAATTTGCTTTTTAAAACAAACAAACACACAGCTATATAACTTATATTTCTCTGTATGTCTCTCTATGGAAAAATACACAGTAATATCCACCTGGGGAAAAAACAAATACCATCAGTTTTATTAAAACACAGGAGCTTTAAAAATGTACTGTAAACATCTAGATTATTGAAAAAGAGGATATATTCTGTAGTTCTACGATTATGAAGGGAGTACATGTCTATGTTAATATACTATTTTCTAGGAATGTAAAAAATTAATATTTAGTTAAAATGTGTTCCTGTCATTAACTGACTAAAGTTTTTGTTTCAATTCATTTCATTCTCTGAAAATCCAAAAATTAAAACAATTGTATTGTGATGTTTATTTTAAAAAATCCTACATATTAATTCTAAGCAATTATAATATAGGTAGGTTGAGCAGAAAATAATTATCATACATCTTTCTGAGTCTTCTTCTCTCTGTAATAGAGCATAAAAACTTTTCAGGCCAACTTCTCATCAAGTTAGGATCTTATTTCTGATGTGAGCTTTTAGCAAGATGATCACAACTGGCAGCAGGTGTTCAGAAAATGCCCATTTTATTTAGCATTATTTTCTTCTGAAATGCTTCACAGCTGATGCTCAGCAACAAATGTTTCTCACTGTGTGAACATAGGGAATATTACAAAGTTGCAGGATTGTAACAGTAAAGAACTTGAGAAATGTCCTCTTTGCTCATTATTTTCAAATAAATTGCATTTATTCTCAACTCTTTATGGACAAAGAACTACACTGCACAATGGATTGCATTAAGAACAGTGTAGATTTACTTGCATGGTTAAGAGAGCACTCTTTAAGAGAGATGGGTGGTTTATAAATATGAACTATAAATAAGTCACTTGATGAATTAAACGCTTGTTAAGTATCTATATAAAGCATCCCCAAGCTTCCTCAGCAGGTACCAGAAATCAGTTCTGGGCATATAATATAATTATGTGAGAGCCAATTTGGTGTAAGATTAAGGCTAGAATCTAGTTTTGCTAGATTTTAGAATCTAAAACAGCCTAGTTTTAAATACCAGAAAAACCAAAGAAATCATTGTCTATTTCAGAAAAGGCAGACACAGTCACACTTCTCTGTGCATTATTGATTCACCTGTGGAGATGGTTACCAGCATCAAATTCCTGGGTGTGCAGCTAATGAGTAGGCTGGCTTGGTTGTTCAATAGCGAGACACTGGTGAGGTGGGCACAGCAGCGCCTGCATTTTCTGCATTGCATGAGAAAAGCACATCTTCCTTCTCCTATGCTTACCACTTTCTACAGGGGGACGATCGAGATTATCCTGTCATACAGCATCACAGTCTGGTTTGGAAGCATCACTGCTTCAGACAGGAAGACGGTGCAGAGAATGGTGAGGATGGCTGAAAAGATCATTGGCAGTTCCCTCCGTCCTATCCAGGACATAGCACAGAAGCGTTGCTTAAGCAGGGTCTGCAAGATTGTCTGGGACACTACACATCCTCTTTATGACCTGTTTTCCTTGTTACCTTCTGGGAGGAGGCTTTGTGGTATTCATAGCAGAACATCCAGATTCAGCCATAGTTTCATTCCATACAGCATTAACCTTGTGAACTCTCAAGCTTCCTCTTTCCGTTATAGTTTCAAGATGGACAGTGTTTAATATTTATTTGTTATGTATATGTAGGTTATGGGTCTATACATATGTTGTATATAGTATGTTAGGTGTGTATCATGTATGTGTTCACTTTGAGAGTGGGCAACTAAATTTCATTTTTGATGTGTGCCATTGTGCTCACAGTAAAAAAAAATAACAATAAATGTTATCTTATCTAGCAGGCTGTAAATTTTAGTCTACCCTTAGGCATGAAACCAGTTGGAAGATCTTGGGCCAGTACCTCTTTGGCCCAAGAGAAAGAGGCAACAGTAAACCACTTCTGAAACACCTTGCCAAAAAAAGGCTGCATAGCCTAGTCCACACTTCTCTCCAAGAATCAACACTGACTTAAAGGCATAAACAAAAACAAACAACAAAATCCATTTATGCAAATATCTGGCTGACTAAATAAAGTGGTAGTTTGAAATGGACCATTCTTCAGTCCTAAGGACAAGAATTTCTGGATTTGAATGTATTAATATTTTAACAGAGGACTTTTGTTTCCTGTCAAAGATTGCATTCCTGAAGAGACCCAGGTAGTAGGTGAGGAAAGAACCAAAGGGGGCATCTTCTCATTGGCTTCCTTTTTTCCCCATTTCTGAAATCCTCCTCTTATTTCCTCTCTGTCTTTCATCTCTCACTCCTTCTCAAACTGCAACCTGGAGAGAAGGACAAATAGTTCTTACCAAAAGCCTGAATGAACTCTTGCAGAGGGCTTTTGAAATAATGTTGAGAACTATATCAAATTAATGTGAGCACTGCATGTGCCTTAGGCTACAGGTTACCCACTGCTGGGCAATACTGTGTAAAGTGCAGTTTTCTATTATAGATCCTTTTATACAATATGGAAGAATATTCACTTTTTTTTCATAGTAAAACTCCACATACTTTTGCATTACTGGTATATAATATGAATAGTTTAGACCACGGTGTCAAACTCACTGCATCACATGATGTGTCGCGATGTATCACAATTTTTTTTCCATTGCTGGGGTGGGCGTGGCCCCTGTATGATTCAACCAGCCCACAGGCCAGCAGTTTGACATCTCTTGTTTAGACCATCCCAGGAAGTATTTGCCAAGATTTTAACTTCTGCAAAGTGGCTTGTCTCAGCATCCCTCAATGGAAAGGGCATTAAATGTGGTGCAGGATAGGACTTTCCTTTTTGCAACACTCCAGTTTGCAACAAGTTTGGCAATGACTGAATCTTCCCATGCTGAAACCAGGACCTCCACTTTTTATTCCATAACTGAGAACATTGAACTTGCGGTCCACAAAAAGTTCACTCTTGCACTGAATGTGTGCAATTTCACAAATCTGGCAATGATAATATCACAATTTCTTTCTTATGCTTTTTGTTAAAGTTAAATAAATTGTATTGTAGCAAATTATAATATACTTTTGAAAGAAAAATAATAATTTGGGTTTCTGTACCCATATGGCTACCTGATTACTTCCAGGCTATATAAAAATGATTTGAAATACAGTATACTATTCAATACCAAATGCCCCAAACTGTAATAAAACATCCAAATCATATATTTAAAATTAGAAATTAAAATTAGAAAATTAAAATGTCACTCAATCTCTGACCATTAATCTGAAAATTATCAGCAATGAAAGACTCCTTTAACACATATTTAAATAATGCCAAATTTGAGCTTCTAAGTACCAAATTCTAAATTTTGTTGGAATTTTGTGATGCTGGTAGCAGGAATTGGAGTTCCTGATCATGTGAAAAATTGGCTTCAGAGGCTCTTGGCAGAAATACTGCTGAAATGCCTTCTAAATTATTAAACAAATAAGGCAAATAGCCTTCATTTATTCTAAAGTAGATTTATGGATTACTGCCTTGTCGTGGCGAAGGGGCTTGCGTAACTCAATGAAGCTATAAGCTATGCCGTGCAGGGCCACCCAAGACGGACAGGTTATAGTAGAGAGTTCTGACAAAATGTGATCCACTGGAGAAGGAAATGGCAGACCACTCCAGTATCTTTGCCATGAAAACCCCATGGACAGTACTAAAAGGCAAAAAGATATGACGCTGGAAGATGAGCCCCTCAGGTCGGAAGGTGTCCAATATGCTACTGGGGAAGAGCAGAGGGCTAGTAATAGTAGCGCCAGAAAGAATGAAGCGACTGGGCCAAAGCCGAAAGGACGCTCAGCTGTGGATATATCTGGTGGTGAAAGGAAAGTCTGATGCTGTAAAGATTTTTTCTCCATAGGAACCTGGAATGTAAGATCCATGAATCAAGGCAAGCTAGATGTAGTCAAAAAAGAGATGACAAGACTGAACATCAACATCTTAGGAATCAGCGAACTAAAATGGACAGGAATGGGTGAATTTAACTCAGATGACCATCAGGTATACTACTGTGGGCAAGAATCCCTCAGAAGAAATGGAGTAGCCTTCATAGTCAATAAAAGAATAGGAAAAGCAATACTGGGATACAATCCCCAATTGATACAGAATGATCTCAATTCGAATCCAAGGCAAACCATTCAATATCACAATAGTCCAAATCTATGCCCCAACCACTGGTGCTGAAGAGGATGAAATTGACCAGTTTTATGAAGCCCTACAGCACCTTATAGAATTAACACCAAAAAATGATGTCCTTATCATCATGGGGGATTGGAATGCTAAGGTAGGAAGCCAAAAGATAACCGGAATAACAGGCAAGTTTGGCCTTGGAGTACAAAATGAAGCAGGGCACAGGCTAATAGAATTTGTCAAGAGAATAGAATGGTCATAACAAACACTCTTTTCTAACAACCCAAGAGACGGCTCTACACATGGACATCACCAGACGGTCAACATAGAAATCAGATTGACTATGTGCTCTGCAGCCAAAGATGGAGAAGCTCTATACAGTCAGTAAAAACAAGACCAGGAGCTGACTGGGGCTCAGATCATGAGCTTCTCGTTGCAAAATTTAGGCTTAAATTGAAAAAAGTAGGGAAAAGCACTAGGCCACTCAGGTATGAACTAAATCATATTCCTGATCAATATACAGTAGAGGTGACAAATAGATTTAAGGAATTAGATCTGATAGACAGAGTGCCGAAGAACTATGGATGGAAGTTTGCAACATTGTACAAGAGGTAGCAACTAAAACCATCCCAAAGAAAAAGAAATGCAAGAAAACAAAATGGCTGTCTGAGGAACCTTTGCAAATAGCTGAGGAAAGAAGGGAAGCGAAAGGCAAAGGAGAAAGAGAAAGATACACCCAATTGAATGCAGAATTCCAGAGAATAGCTAGAAGAGATAAGAATGCCTTCTTAAATGAACAGTGCAAAGAAATAGAGAAAACAACAGAATAGGGAGGACCAGAGATCTCTTCAAGAAAATTGGAGATATGAAGGGAACGTTTCATGCAAAGATGGGCATGATAAAGGACCAAAATGGCAGAGACTTAACAGAGGCAGAAGAGATTAAGAAGAGATGGCAAAACTACACAGAAGAACTATATAAGAATGAGCTTAACATCCCAGATAACCACAATGAGATGGTCACTGACCTCGAACCAGACATCCTAGAATGTGAAGTGAAATGGGCCTTAGAAAATCTGAGCAACAACAAAGCTAGTGGAGGTGACAGCATTCCAGCTGAGCTATTCAAAATCTTAAAAGACAATGCAGTAAAAGTGCTACACTCAATTTGCCAGCAAATTTGGAAAACTCAACAGTGGCCACAGGATTGGAAAAGGTCAGTTTACATTCCAATTCCAAAGAAAGGCAATGCCAAAGAATGTTCAAACTATCGCACCATTGCACTCATTTCATATGCCAGTAAAGTTATGCTTAAAATCATACAAGCTAGACTCCAGCAGTATGTGGATCGAGAACTACCAGAAGTACAGGCAGGATTTCGAAGAGGCAGAGGAACTAGAGATCAAATTGCCAACATACGCGGGATCATGGAGAAAGCTAGGGAGTTCCAGAAAAACATCTACTTCTGCTTCATTGACTATGCAAAAGCCTTTGATTGTGTGGATCACAACAAATTGTGGCAAGTTCTTAAAGAGATGGGAGTACCAGACCATCTCATTTGTCTCTTGAGAAACTTATATGCGGGTCAAGAAGCAACAGTGAGAACCGAACACGGAACCACTGATTGGTTCAAAATTGGAAAAGGAGTACGGCAAGGCTGTATACTGTCACCCTGCCTATTTAACTTATATGCAGAGCACATCATGAGAAAGGCAGGGCTAGATGAATCAAAAGTTGGAATTAAGATTGCCGGGAGAAATATAAACAACCTAAGATATGCAGATGATACCACTCTGATGGCAGAAAGTGAAGAGGAACTAAAGAGCCTCTTGATGCGGGTGAAGAAGGAGATTGCAAAAGTAGGCTTGAAGCTCAACATTAAGAAAACCAAAATCATGGCATCCGGCCCTTTCAATTCCTGGCAAATAGATGGGGAAGAAATGGAGGTAGTGACAGATTTTATTTTTCTGGGCTCAAAGATCACCTCAGATGGGGACTGCAGCCAAGAAATTAAAAGACGCTTGTGGGGATTTTTCTGGGCTCAAAGATCACTCAGATGGGGACTGCAGCCAAGAAATTAAAAGACGCTTGCTCCTGGGGAGGAAAGCTATGGCAAATCTAAACAGCATTCTAAAAAGCAGAGACATCACCCTGCCAACAAAAGTGCGTATAGTCCAGGCCATGGTTTTCCCAGTTGCAATGTATGGCTGTGAAAGTTGGACCATAAGAAAGGCTGAGCGCCAAAGAATTGAGGCCTTTGAACTATGGTGCTGGAGAAGACTCCTGCGAGTCCCTTGGACTGCAAGGAGTTCAAACCGGTCAGTCCTAGAAGAGATCAACCCCGACTGCTCTTTAGAAGGCCAGATCCTGAAGTTGAAACTCAAATACTTTGGCCACCTAATGAGAAGGAAGGACTCACTGGAGAAGGGCCTAATGCTGGGAAAGATTGAGGGCAATAGAAGAAGGGGACGACAGAGAATGAGATGGCTGGATGGAGTCACTGAAGCAGTAGGTGTGAACTTAAATGGACTCCAGAAGATGGTAGAGGACAGGAAGACCTGGAGGAACGTTGTCCATGGGGTCGCGATGGGTCGGACACGACTTCGCAATTAACAACAACAACAAGATTTAGAAATGATCCTAATCTCTCCACTCTTTCAGGCCTTTACTGACCAAACAGAAATCAATATATTTATACTTAGACATATGTACCTATACTCTATGTATGCTATTTTGAGTTGTATTTATTTTTCACAGGAGAATGTGATGAAAAATTAGAAAATAGAGTTTATTTAAAGATATTATATTTATAGTAAAATTCAGTTGTGTCATATGTCTATATGTGTGTGAAAATGTTAGGTGTACCTCAAGTTTTTTTTTAAAATCAACATTGGCAAAATTGGATACAATTTTTTAAAAATACCTGAATTCATAGATCTAGCCTGGGTTATACCTCCTTAGTAGCATTTGCCACACCACTTGTAAATTTTTAATGTATATATAGTCCAGCCTAAGTGAAACTCCTGCTTTTGGATTATTCATATATTAGGATTCACAACTGATATATCAGTCACAGCATAAAATACTATTATTCCTGGAGACCAACTGTTTACCAGAGTAGAACACAAACTCTCCTTCTGTGACTCATTTCACCACACTATTTCACATTGTGATGTTTCAATGTGAAATGAAGTTTCATGCTGTGCTTCTGAGTAGAAAAAAAGACAGGCAACATATGATAAATGGTAAGAATTCTGAGAGATCCCTAGCAAAAAACCAGTATGGAGTTATTATATGTGGTTAAATAATTTAGGCCACAAATGTGCTTGTTAACATTTTAGAACTAAATACTATTTATAAGACTTACATAGGAAATCAGTGAGATTTGGATGGCAGAACTTCATCTGATTTCCTATAAAGAAACAAAGAATAAAATCATCCCTGAAAAATATTCTGCAATATATTTTATTAGTAAAAACTTAGAACTGATGTTGTGTCACTATTCAGCTGTATATTACAGCCACATTTTTTTTTATTCAGCGCAGTTTTATTTCAATGCTGAGATAATCAGAAGTGGAACAGAGGAGATTTGCTGCTCTAAATTTGTTATTGTTTGGCTTTGTCCAACACACTTAATTTGGATTGCCAAAAAAATCTTTTGTTTAGGTTTGCATGCTATATGGAACTTTTATAAGATAAGATGGGCTATCTTTAAAGAGTGCACTACACAAACAAGTAACCAAAGTAAACCAGGGATAATATGTATGATAGTGATAATAAGCCTAGCATATTGTGTAATGCAGGCTTTGCTTAAAATCATATGAACATAGTCTTTTAGGAAATGGATAAAATTGCCTAAAATTGAGAGAGAGAAAAAACCAACATTGGGAAGTGGTTAGGCTTGTTGTCAAGTGTTCATGTACTCATAATCATAGTTCTTTCTTTTATTTTTTATTCCATGCTTGTGATATTCCTGCTCCTGCTCCTCACTTTATTTCACTCACCCTTTTTCATTTGAGACTTCCATTTATTTTCTTCTTTCTGCACTGAATCCTGTCTAGAAAATCAATGTTCTGATAGTGCCAATGAATGGTTCAGATTTTTGTTTTATAAACCAACCCTGTTAAAATTAATTTTTGGTTTTTTTGTAGACTAACATTATCATTAGCTGCCAAAAAAGAAGACAGTTTTTGCAACATTATCTTTTCCATGTCAGAAAGTCTAGGACTCATTTCTCCCTAAAAGGAAAAATTAAAGATACAGCAGCAACTTCTTCATTCTTCTTTTTATCTCATATAAATTTGCAAGTTGAAAAGCCGTGTTTGTTCTGTATCTTCCAGATTTTTTTTCTCCAGGAGATAATAGGCATTCTGTCATGAGAGACTTCCTTGAGTCAACCTTCTACTTCCTCCCAGCAAATATGCTTTGACCATCAAAGTCCTGTTTTTCTCTGTTTTCTCCAGGGGTCTCTTAAACAAGGAAATATAGATCACTCCAGTAGGTGTAGTGATACCAGAGGGACTTTTGGAACATTCTTTCCTTAACTGGGCAGTTGTCTAGAAAAACAAAAAAAGCACATGAACACTGTACATGAGTCTGCCTTGCAATTTTTAAATGTTGTCTTCCCTATGGAATCTGCTTATAAGGGAAAAAAATACTTGATAAAGAAAAATCACACTATATAGGTTTTTCACAGATATTATCATCTTATCTAAAACATTTTTTTCAATGAATTGGTTAAAAAATGCACAGTTATTTTGATGACTTTAGGGATAACCATTCCTAGAGATATTCGTCTCTGGGGAAAATAATCGAAAGCTATCATTCAATGATACTAATTATTATGGATCATCACACAGTCAGCCAGATGTTCAGACTGGATTTGGCATTTTGTCTACCTATTGAGTCCTTACCCAGGACCTGGGATAGGCAGATGTGGATGTTTGATGGTATTACAGATATCGTCGCAGGATGGAAGCAGTTCCTAATAAGGCCGCCTTTTGCAATTGACTAATAGCGAATTTGTCAATGCCAATGGTGTTCAAGTGGTGCTCCAGTTGTTTTGGGATTGCACCCAAGGAGCCTATGACTATTGGTACTACCCTTGCTTGCTTTTGCCACAGTCTTTCTATTTCTATTTGTAGGTCTTTGTATTTTGTTATCTTCTCCAGTTCTTTCTCTTCTATTCTGCTGTCTCCAGGCACTGCCACGTCCACTATCCAGACTTTTTTGTCTTTCTTATCGACAATTGTTAAGTCTGGGGTGTTATGTTGCAGGTGCTTGTCTGTTTGAATTCTGAAGTCCCAGAGCAGTTTAATTTTATCATTTTCTATGACTTTCTCTATTTTATGATCCCACCAGTTTTTGCTTACAGGCAAATGATATTTTTTGCAGATCTTCCAATGCACCATTGTTGCTACTTTGTCATGCCGCTGCTTGTAATCAGTCTGTGCAATCTTCTTGCAACAGCTTACCAAGTGGTCCACTGTTTCTTCAGCTTCTTTGCATAGGCGGCACTTACTATCTGTTGCTGTCTTCTCAATTTTGACTTTGTATGCATTTGTCCTTAAGGTTTGGTCTTGTGTAGCCAGAATTAGTCCCTCGGTCTCTTTCTTCAATTTTCCTGCTCTTAGCCATTGCCAGGTTTTATTATTATCTGCTTTCCCAGCTATTTTTTTCATGTATTGGCCATGTAGTGCTTTGTCTTCCCATGCCTCTATTCTGTTCTTCATTTGGTCTTTCTTGTAGGCCAGTTTGGTCTCTCCAGTAGTCAGTAAGCCTTCCTGATATACTAATTTCAGTGCATCTTCATCATTGTTCTTCAGATATTCTTCCAAAGCCATTTTTTCTTCTTCAACCATCTGATGTACTTGTAGCATTCCACGCCCACCTATTTGCCTTGGTAGATAAAGTCTATCAATGTCACTGCGTGGATGAAGGGCATGATTCATTGTCATTATTTTTCTGGTCTTCCTATCCATTGCTTTTAGTTCTGCTTGAGTCCAGTCCACTATTCCAGCTGTGTACCTAATGACTGGGATTGCCCAGGTGTTGATTGCCTTTATGGTATTTCCTCCATTGAGTTTGGACTTTAAGATCTTCTTCACTCTCTTGATGTATTCACCTCTAATCTTTTTCTTGACTTCAGTG
Organism: Crotalus tigris; assembly: GCF_016545835.1. Lineage (NCBI taxonomy): Eukaryota > Metazoa > Chordata > Lepidosauria > Squamata > Viperidae > Crotalus > Crotalus tigris. The sequence goes on along the minus strand of NW_024097251.1, from coordinate 214,054 downwards.
TGCTTGATGTTGTCAGCTTGAAGGATACCCAAGTATTTGTAGTACTCTTCCTTATCCAGACTCTTAATCTTATTTTCATGGGGCATCTTGATTCCTTCAGTTTTTCACTATTTTTCCTCGTTTGATAGTAAGTGTGGCACATTTGTCCAAGCCAAACTCCATAACAATATCTTGGCTATATATACGGACAGTGTTGAGCAGCGATTCTATTTCAGATGATGTTTTTCCATACAGCTTCAGATCATCCATGTAAAGGAGATGGGATAGTCTGGTAGATGTTTTTGATATTTGATAGCCATGTCCTGAGTTATTCAGTATTGTTGACAGAGGAAACAGTGCAATAACAAATAGTAATGGTGATAATGAATCTCCTTGAAATATTCCTCTCTTGATATTAACCTCTCCCAGCCTCTCACCATTGATCTGCAACTGTGTCTTCCATTGTGCCATCGATCTTTGCACAAATTTTCTGATGTTTCTACTGACTCCTGTTATTTCTAGGCACTTGATTATCCAATCATGTGGCAGAGAGTCAAATGCCTTTTTGTAGTCAATCCATGCCACATTCAGGTTGGTCTTCCTTCTCTTGCAGTTTTCCAAGATCATTTTGTCTATTAGGAGTTGATCTTTTGTTCCTCTGCTATTGGGGCGGTTTCCTTTCTGCTCAGGTGGAAAGAGATTGTTTTCAACTAGATGCTATTGTACTGCATCAGCTACCACACCAATTAGTAATTTGAAAGTTGTTGGTAAACAGGTAATTGGCCTGTAGTTGCCTGGTATTGCCCCTTTTGCTGAATTTTTCATTATTAGGTAGGTTTTCCCAGTTGTTAGCCACTTTTCAATTTCTCCTCCTTGTAGTATATTGTTGAACTGCTTGGAAATGAGTGGGTGTATAACAGTTAGATGTTTCAACCAAAACCCATGCAGTTCATTTTCACCTGGTGCTGACCAATTTTTGATTTTCCTTGCTCTTTTTTCTATCATTTTTGTTGTTATTACTAGTTCTTTCATTTCAACTTCTTTTATTTGCATCCACCTCTTTTAACCAAGCCGCATCCTTGTTGTATTTCTTTGGGTTATCCCATATCTGCTTCTGCACTGTTTCTTCCTTGTCAGGTACTAACTGATTCCTTGTAGTTTCTCCATTGATGGATTGGTAGAAACGTTTCTGATTGGATTGAAATTGGAAGTTTGCAAGTTTGCCTATAGTTTGCAATTCGAGCTTCATTTTCCTGGCTATAGCTGTTATTTGTTGCTTTATTATTTCCAGTGCTTTCTTGATCTTCCTTGTTTCTAAGTGGTATTTCTTGATTAGGTATTCTTTGGTCTTCTTGTTCTTCAGCTTCTTTTCTTTCATCTGTTCTAGCTTGCTTGCATGTGATCTTAACTTGCTGATCTTATTTTCTAGTCTAACCTTCCATTTTTCTGGTGCACTGTTTGTTTGTTTTTCTTCTTTGTTGATTTTGCATCCCAGGTATTCTGTTATAACTGCAGCTGTGCTGTACATTAGTTGGTTTGTTTCTTGCAATGAATTGGTGCTTATACTTGATATTGCAATATTTGCATCTTTTAATGCTTGTGCTAGCTGTTTCTTTGGAACAAGCTTCAATGCAGGTAGCCTTATTCTGTTGTTTTTGTGCTGTTCTAGATGCTCAGTTATTCTTTGTTTCAATTCTTTTATTTCTTTAGTTAGGGGGTTTTGTTCTTCTTGAGGTAGAGGTGCCTGGTTTCCAAATGAGAACAGTTGTATATCTCTGCTGGATTCCTTCATTGCCAACTCCCCCTGGTTTGCCTCTACATTCTGAATTACTTCTGGTAAGGCTTTGATTTCTTTGCCCTGGGTAAACCTTTGCAGTTCATCCAATTCTGTTTCTGTGAATACTTTATTTCATATTATAAATCAGCATTGATCTGTTAGTCTCTGTTCTGTTATTTATGATTCTGGATGTTGTTCTTTCCAGAACTGGTGCATTCGTTTTAGATATCCTCTTCTTGTTGGACTTGATCTATAGTAACAGATCATTATTTCTTTGTTTTCAATCACTGTGTAACTGCGATGGGTTAACATCTTTTCTTCCAGTAGTTCTGCAGCTGCTGCCCCTGGTTGCTCAGCCAACAGTCCTGAGTCCTGTAACCCATTTTTCACCAGAAATCCAGGAACTCCAATATCTAGCGCGGACCTTGTTAACCCGGGCGACGTCCGAGCCGGTATGGCATTCTGCAATTTACGTCTCACCATATTTTTTATGGGAGAGACACTCTTTGTCTGACTCCTCTGATGAGACCTGTCCAGTATGGTTGAACCTCTGGCATAGCTCTCATTTTCCTCAGAGTACACAAGCCCCACAACCACGTCAAGGTAGCGCCTATTATTATTATTATTGTTGTTGTTGTTGTGGATCATCGCACAGTCAGCCAGATGTTCAGACTGGATTTGGCATTTTGTCTACCTATTATTATTACTATTATTATTATTATTATTATTATTATTATTATTATTGTTGTTGTTGTTGTTATTGTTATTATTGTTATTTTGAAACAGGAACTTGCTTATTAATGTGTTCAATCTATTTCCACTTGAATATTGATTTAGAAAACTGCAAATGCTCTAACATGCAAACATCATGATTCTTTTCATGCAAGAGCAATTTAGGATGCAAAGCACAACAGTCTTTTTTGTAAGGGCAGGCTGTATAAGACATGTGAAGTTGAACAGGATTGTTTCTTTTTAAGGGCATTGAAGTTGATGTTGTTTGCATTTTTACATGTGTTAAACCAGTTGTAAGGTATTTGTAAATTAAAGTATTTGTATGTTCTTATCTCCAAGTGGCAGGAAGCTAGGTTTTTGATTTTTTACAAATGAGGTTGCTAGGAGCTTCAAGACCTCAAAACAAAGAATGCATGCAGGCTTAGATCTGATCTTGCTTTTCCATAGCCTAGTATTTCTATAAGACTTCTGGTTCGGTTCGTGGTGACTGCGGTCGGACGGAGAGACTCGTCTCTTCACAGGCCAATTCTCCTTCGCCGGTAGACCCCGAAGAGGGTTGAAAGTCGCCCTGAAGGGGCTGCCACCGATGAGGAGGCTTTCTGGTGACTGCGGGAGGGCAGCAGCTTCTTCCACAGCTCCAGCTGATTCCTTAGTCCGACGGAGCAAAGATCGTCCTGCAAGATAGCCGATCATGCAACTGCACCAGCCGAAAGTCACAAGAACATTCTAAGTGTTAAAAACCACCGTGGGTGATCTGGGTGAGACCCTTTCTTTTCCTCTCTTCACCCTATTTTTCTCTTTGCCTGTAAAAACCCTTTTAGAACTATTTCTCTGCCCTGAGAGAGCGGCATTTGTTTGTGTGGGAAGAAAAGTGCTAAATTAAAGGACAGAATAATTAACTTTAATGACTATATTTTACTTCTAACTGGGGTCACAAAAAAAACTTTTTATATTTCAAATGTTACCTATTTTAAAGAATGAGGTTAATTTAAACGAATGGCAGAAAGGTATTAATAAATTTATTTGGGCAGGGAAAAAACCAAGGGTAAAGTTCAAAATTATGCAGGACTTCCGTGAGAGAGGTGGACTCAAGGTACCGAATTTGAAATTATATTATGACACTGTGGTCCTAACATTAATTAGTGATTGGGTAAATTTAACAAATTCAGAGATACTCCACTTGGAGGGATGGGATTTACTTTTTGGTTGGCATGCCTACTTAATATTTAATAAAAAAGTGGATTGGGCCTTTAAATCTCATATTATAAGGATTTCTTTACTTAGGGTTTGGAGGAAATATTATAAAAGTGATTTTAAAATACCATTATTGGCTATACCTTGGCATGCGATAGAGGGGATAAAGAGAGGTGTTAAAATGGATACGGTGTCTTATACATAATTACTTAGATGGGATGGTCAAAATTGGCAGTTAAAATCTTTGGAAGACCTAGTATATGAAAATATTACCTACTCTTGGTTTCAATATAGACAATTAGTAGATAGATGGAAGATGGATCGTAATATAGGCTTGCTTAGAGAAGATGAAAATCTTTTTAAGCAAGTAAAGGATCAAAGACAAACTCACATTAAGAGAATTTATGGGGTGCTAGTGGAACTGGATTCAGAATCAGAATTAATTAAAGATTGTATGATTAAATGGGCGCAGAATTTTGGTGAACCAGTTCTACTGGATACCTGGGAAACTATCTGGGTGAGAAATGTTAAGTTTACACAAGCTCAGAATTTAAGGGAGAATTTTTATAAAATGTTTTACAGATGGCACCTTGATCCACAAAAGATGTCTTTCATGTATCCTGACTTACAGCCCAAATGTTGGAGATGTGGCTGCCTGGATGCCACTTATTATCATATTTGGTGGTCGTGTAAAAATATAAAAGCTTTTTGGATTAAGATATGGTGGAACATTCAGAGAATTTTTAGAAAGAGGGTAAAATTTACTCCACAATTGTTTTTGCTTGGCATTGTTACTGATTCTGATGCTAAGGAGGTTATATTGATGTTGAATCTGATTACAGCCACAAGGCTCTTAGTAGGTCAATACTGGAAGAAGGAATCTTTGCCTACTTTGCAAGAGTGGTTTTTTAAAGTATCTTACTTGGCGGAAATGGCAAAGATTTCGGCTTTTTTAAAAGAGCAAACGCAAGAGAAATTTTTTGATGTATGGGAAAAATGGATAAATTTCATACAATTTAAACTGGATTTGAAAAAATATCATTTAGCTTTTTTATAACCTGTATTTTTCTATTTTAAATATTTTCTCTTTTTAAGAATTATAACTCTTTTTTCATATATATTTTATTTTTAATTATTTTATAATTTTGTTAATTTTTTTCTTAATTAAGCCTATATTCTGCTCTGGGAAGCTCCGGGGGGGGGGAGGGAGGGGGTGGTTTGGGAGGGGTTGGGGGAGGGTTATATTGTTTTGTTTTTTTTGTTGTTTTTGTTATTGTTTTTTTTCTGTCTTTGTAAAAGTTTTTAAAAATTTTTCAATAAAAAAAAACTTTTTATAGAGCTTTTTTCTAAAAAAAATCATTTTACTGGTGTTTGGGAAAGATTCTGTAACCTACTGAGGACATCTTGTGGTGAAACTTAATATTGCAATTGCCTGCTTCTGTTTGGAGATGAGGTTGTCTTGACCTTCAAACTATTATAAAAGGGAAAAGATAAAGAAGTTGACGCAACTGTTAGAAATTGTGGGGGTGGACATTGGTTAACCCTTATTAAATATAGCCTCCACTAAAAGATAAAAGGACTGCTTCTAACTAATATTGAAATGAAGAAACCCTATTTACAAGTAAGAATGATGATAACTTTGATAACAAACTATTAACCATAAAACTGGATATAACTGAATGTGTTACTTAGCTGAACCAAACATTGAGACTTGAATTTCTAAAGCAACAAGGGTCTAACTACAAAGGAGTCAGGCTCCTAAAACAGAGGATGGGAAGTTTTCCATTGACCGAAATGACATCACAAGGAATAAAAGGAGACCTATCTGCTGAAATAGAGGCTCTGTTATGGAATCCTACTTGGCACAAAAAGAAAGCCAGAATAAGACTGAAAAAAAAGACTTAAAACTACATGTAATGGATTAAAAATGTCTTGTAGAGATACGGATTGATTTAAGGTTTAAGATTCAGGAAAACTCATGATTAGCAGAATATATATGTGAAACAGAGTAAGAACGTACTTTTTGAAATAATATCTTTAGTTTAGGTATGAAAATTATTTTGTAATGGAACGAGAATAAGAAAACTGAAGAGGCTTCAGAGATTTGGACTGATTTAATAATTAATTATGTTAAGTTAGTAAGATGATATTTTGTGTAATAATATGTATGTTTTAGATATGATAATTATTTGGATGAGATTTAAATCCCACTTAATGGACTGAAATGATTTTGTGTTTTGTTTTGTTTTGTTCTGTTATAGAAATAGATTGACTAATAGATTATATAGATTGATAGATTGACTAATAGACTATATAGATCTATATTTAGATTGGTTTTCAAGTGGTTTTTGGTTTGTATAATTAAATTATTCTTTAAGAGTCTCTATATTTTGTCTTTTTCTTTTTCTTCTGTTGTTCCAGGTTTTGTACTGGCTTAATTGAATTTATAGTTATCTTTTACTTTAAAAAAGATAAATAATAGAAATAATTGAAATATTATTTAATTACTCTGAAACACTAATTGTGGTATAAAAATGTTGCCTATCCCTCAGAAAAGCCCCCCCCCCATTCCTGATCTGTTGGAATTTTACACAGCTTTTCCCTGCATTTTCCTGCCTGCTTTTCCGGATATTTCCCTGACAAAGAAACCAAAAGAAGCCTCCCAAATATATATTCAACATTGTGTTATTCTCACAACAGTCCTGAATTTGGATTATTCCTTTGCCAAAATAAAGTCAGAATACTTTTCTGATCTCTACCTCCCTGGCTGATCCTGTAGACTGGCCTAAATATGGAGGCAATATGTGATATTCTGCTTCAGTCCCATTCCATTCCTTGGTACTTAACCTTGATATAAAAAAGAAAAGTTGAAATGTGTGTGTTTGTGTGTGTGTCTGTATAGTCATTATATAACTAGTTCCTTCTGCCTTTTCTATATATAGATACCTCTGTATCAAATGAGCATATTGGTTGGACTGCTTCTGAAATCAGTAGTTAATACCAAGTGCCATGCTGATATGCCCTCAAGTATTTATTGTATTATTATTACAATAGCTAATTTGCAGTTAAGACACCTTTTTATTAGCATATAATACAACAGTATGTTGAAACTCTGAGGATCATATTGCTTTTAAAAAATACATTCAAAAGAATAACTACAGTGGTTTGGAATGACATTTACTTCCAACTATTTCCAACACTAAGGATTGATTTATCACACACCTACTCCATCTGACATAAGGTAATAAACTCTGATGTATTAATCACGTAATTTAATATTTATGATATTTGCTGAAGACAACCATGATTAAAATTGTTGACATTTTAATAATGACACCCTAGAAGTAACTAAAAGATTTGCTATTATTAGACTCCATATTAGAACAGTTGGTCTCCCATATGACCTATCTAATACAAAGTGATATGCTCTTCTACTTTTCCTACTTGTTCTGAATAGCTGATGTAAGAAGCAATTGCTGTTCTAATTTCCTGTGGATTACTTGGCCTAATGTGCAAACTTTTTACTGAAAATGAATCATGAAAAAAGACAGTTGGAGTATGTGGACCTCTAATGAAATGACAGTTTTATTATGAATCATATATATATATTGTGAACTCAAGAGAAAGGACATATAGCTTAGGACAGTTTTAGCAAAGTTCTGTTTTCTCAGATGCCTGCTCTGCTTACTAAGAAAATATTACATAGGTCAAACTAGCAGATATAAAAAAAACAAAGTTAAGCTGACTGGGATCTGGTTAATATGTGGATGGGAAACTACTAAGAAACATCTGGTTGTAAACCAATTTGCATGACAGCAATAGTGAAACATTTCCATACTGCTTCCAAGAAAACTGTGACGATATGTCTATAAAGTCATCTGAATGTGAACTTTTGATGGACTGTTTCTGCATAAAGAAATGGTGCCCAAAATATGATCTAGCTTGTTATTTGCTAAAATATGCTTAAAATGCTCAAAAATGGCTTAACTCATCTTGCATTATCACAGCTTTCAAAAAATCAGCACTGATAGGTTTTACTTTAGCAATAAAACAGTGACATGATCCCTTTTAACAAACCTTCAATATGTCTGAAGAATTTAAAATGAAGACAGTGTGATCATATTTAAATGACTTTGCTCCTAAGAAAAAGTATAGCAGCTTTTCTTTATATTTAAATCATTATGTATACCACTCATAAATGATTAATATACATTTTAGGCAGAGATAAGAGACTTGGAACCAACCCATGTAAATATTATGCAGATATGTGTAGTTTCTAGGTATTTTTTCCTAGGCTTATAAATATTTTGAAATGTTAAAAGGACTTTTTGATGTCAAAAAGTCACATAACTGCTAAGATGACTTACAAAAAGGACATATTTAGCTTACTATGTAAATGTCATACTGTGTATCTCAAAAAATTTTTTTTGTAATTTCAGTTATTTATAATAATTATAAAGAGATTTTAGTCTTTCGTACACAGTTAGCGCTTCCAGAATTCTTTGATGAAAGGCAATGATCACTAAATCTTTGTGACTGAGGTCAGGTCTTTTAATTAGCATTCCTATTCATTTTTAAAAGTTTGTTTTCAGTTTCAGGCATAGTGTTTTTTTTTCTTTATGAGCCCAAATATAACCAAATAAATTCCACTAGCAGATCTACATTTTTAACATAATGGTACTATAACTCTCTCTCTCTCTCTCTGTGTGTGTCTCTCTCTCCCCCTGACACATATTAATTAAGACAGGAAAACAGTGATGCTTAATGAATGCTCAGAAGTAGCATTCCAAAATTATAAAGAACAAGCTCTTGCAGAGGAGGGCTCTGTGAACTTCAAAGGGTGCCTCACTGACAAAAGTTGTGCAAAGCAGCCCTTTGAAACTGCTCTCTGAAGCCCTGAAGTGAACTAGCCATGGTGCTTTGACTTAAGCTATTCCAAAGTTTTGTCTGGCAGTTCTGATAGCCAAAACATACTTTTGTACTTGGATAGTGCAATGCAAAATGTCCTCTTGAACAGAATCATGCTGCCTCCTCATCGTGACATGAAAACTTGAAAAAGCTTGTTGAGACAAATTCAAGCTATCTCATATAGACTTAAGAGAGAATATAAATTAGAATCTGTGTTCAGAGCAGAAAAGGATACATTCTATTTTCTCTCAGGCAGATATATATGTATGTATGTATGTATGTATGTATGTATGTATGTATAGTTCAGTTCTTTTCAGTGAATAATTCAATGAAAACAGCATAGTGGAATTATATCAGAGTTGTTTGTATAAGGATGTAAGGCCAATTCTGAAAATGAACCTCATAATTATTGATTTAGTCATATCAAAACTGATAACTGCAAAATTCATATTATCAGAAACAGAATACAATCCGATTTCTATTGACTTGTTTGTGTTCCTTGTACAGGTTCTTAAATCCTAGTATGAATGACAATTCCATGCTGATTTTATTTTCTACCCTGCCCTAAAACCTGTGGAAACATATGTGAAATTATGTTGTACTTAATATTCAGTGCCACTTCTCAGTTATGATTACTTTAATTCTTTAGGAAAGTAGAAGGAATCTATATTTGAGGAAAGCAACAAGATCATCTAGGCTAGATAAAGAAACTGTAGCTTCAAATTTGCTTTGCTTGTCTGCCCTGTATCTTTCCATTTAGCAAAAAATGTGAGATAGAGGTATGGACAATCTGAGAATCCACAGCTTCATGTGGTTATGAACACCTTTATCATACTTTACTGGAATCCACTGCTTCTACAATTGCCAACAACTGATGGCACTACTTCTGCCTTTTAAAAAGGAAATTATAATTGTAACAAGATTTGTTTTTAAAGAAACCCATTACAATATAGGAAAGGCCACCTGAACATCAATGAAATCTAGCCCTAAAAGCAAATTCTGTCTCAACCTCCATTTTGTGGCAACTATTATTTTCAAGGTAATAACTGATAATGGCAACATGATTTCCATATCTGAATGTATAAATTCAAATTTATTAGTAAATAGATGAAGTTTTTATGTTGTTATTTTATTGAATTTGTTTTGAGTCATAGATAATGTATAAAATCTAAAAAAGTAATAAATCATTCTGTGATATTCATTCCCACTTCTTTGTCTCCATCCACCAGTTCAGATCATTATGTCTGGATAATGATAAAACTAAAGCAATTGACATTTGATATTTAAATAAAAATGCTTTTATAATTATCTTAGGCAAAAATGTATTGCACATTTTCAATCAGCTCCATAGGCAAACTGCACTTACTAGGGTTAGGGAGAACCAATCCAAATAAATCATTCCTTATTCATAGTTACACATATGTCATATATCTTTGTTTATCTATGGAAAGAAATTGAGCCTACCTTTCACAATTTAACTACAGGTCATCCAAAGGACAGGGATCCTGTGATCCATGTAGGCTTCTTAAAGGAGCAAAACATAAGACTTGCTTGATCCAGAACCTGCTGGGAAATTAGCCCTTAGGTATTTTTCTCTCTCCTTTTAAAACAATGTTGCCAGACTCTGAAGAGAGGAGAAACAGAAAGTCAGATAGATGGCTGAACTCCGAAGTGCCATGATGAAATACTGAATAATCAAGTCAAGTCACTTCTGTCTTGATAGTTTTTCAAATCTGGGAATTAAAAATGAAGTGAAAGGCAGGCTACTATATAGAGAATCAGGCGTTAACACAGAATAGTTCTTTTATATTCTATAGAATTTGGACTTAAGCATTAAAGCAAAGTAGTTTGGGTTCATTTTCGTTCAGCAAACTGTTCATAAAACATTCAGTTAATAATCAATTAAGCCATCTGAGTCCAATGCATGCAATATATATATATATAAGCAATGCATGCTTCGAACTTCAACACATCATGGACTGAGTTTTGTCTTTCAGTTTTTTAAGAAAACTGTCAACATCAATACATTTATCAGACAAGATGAATATACAGTTGTATAGGTTTATGAAAAAAATGATGTTTTGGGAGGTTTTCTAAATTATTCAGACATTTATCTACTTTAATTTTTGTTTCTAGCAAAGAGACAACATTTCCAATAAGTAAAAAACAAGATACATGGGAGGGATATATCCACATGCAGTTTTTCACTAAAAACATTAAGACCAGCTGGTTTGTAGGCCCCAGGCTTCTACATTTTTGCAAATTCCTCATCTCTAATATTCAATGTTTCACTTTGACGTTATATATTTTTAAAAGGAAATCTCTTGCACAGAAAGTCCTCCAGGGGGAAAAATAGGGTTAAATTTGTCAAGCACGGCACAAGTACTAACTCAGTTCCTTTCATTGAAGACTGTTAGGAATTGCAGTAGATTGAAGCTATGGAAGTAATCAGCCATACAGGATTGTTCCCCCCCTCCCCTTTCCGATTTGACTGTAGGAGCAGAAAGCCCAACAGGCAGAAGAGTACATGAAAGTCTTGTGGACTTTCACTGGAATACATAAGCAGATGTTGGCACTTCTGAACCTAGCCTTTAAAACCATAACTTCAATATACTGCAGCAGGGTTTCTGAATGAAGACCCAGGTACTGAATCATGATATGCATCTTTCATATAGCGTGGCAACAAAGACTTCCAGCAGCAATATGATATGCTTTATTAATAGAAATCAGCTCCACTGAAATCTAGACTTGGTACAACAGGCAAACAAGATTGAATGGAAAACAATTAAATTTTAAGTCACAAGACTAGGTGTTTTGCCCATTTATTCCTTCCCTATCTACTTTTATCAAAATGCACAGAACAGGTTTATTCTTCTCCTGCCATGTGTCTTTCAATGTATTCTAATAGAGCTGCAGAAAATTATTTTAAAGGCTTTAAGGTCAGAACAGACAAGAGGAAAAAGTATGCTCTGGATAAGAATTTCTTATGGAAAAAATAGTGATGTGATGTTTATTAATTTATTTCATTACATTTATTATAGCTACCCACTCCAACTATGTTGCTCATGTCTCTATGAAAACTATATAAAATACTTTTAATTTTTTCTTCCATCACTCTTCAGGCCCAAGCATGATCAGCGTCATTATAAGTGATTAAGGAATTTCCTTTGGTATTCTGAATATTTGATTTAGGGATATGGAAGGACTGTCTTTGTTACTCTTTGAAGGCACTTCTTCAGTTATTCACATCCTGCTTCAAATGATATCCCACTGAGCGAACTACATGCAGGACTGTGTTTAAAAGCATCTTGTTCTTAGCAAGACTTTTCTTTCCTTTAAAAGTTCCCATATCCTACCAGTAATTATATATTTTTGTGAGATACCATTATAGCACTTCATGTATACTGTATAAAGCTCATATACAAATTAACCAGTGTGGTATAGGAATTAAGGTGTTGGACTGCTACCAGGAGACCAATGTTCAGGTTCACTCTTGGCCATGGTAGTTCCTGAATAAAAGGTAGGATATAAATCTAAAAAAAAAAGCAGATCTAACAGACTAAGAAGAGACAATCCACATTTAAGATTAAAGTTTCCATCTAATAAGGTACTGTATACAGTAGCACAACAGCTTTAGACTTTCACAATAGGAGACCATGCAGGACAATACTATTTTTATTTTAAGGTTACAGCATGCTAACAGAATATTTCCCCATGTTTTGTATATTTGTGAGAATTGCAGAACATCTTGTCTGAGATGTTTTTCAAATTACAGTGCTGCCCTAAACTCAGGTTTCTTTTATCTGACCATTATCTTGGAAGCAGCTATTCCTTTAGTTCCTTGAGGTATTCCCTATGCCAATTATAGTTTGCTGCAGTTATATTTTACTCTTTCTTGATGTTATTTAGAGCAGCATATATTTGACAACAATTAAGCAAGGCTAGTGAGTTGCACAAAGCTTCACAACAAAGCAGGAACTCAAACTGGAATATTCATATGCAAGGCTAATACTGTAACCATTTTGCTAATTTATTTATTCAATTTATTTATTTATTCACTTCTATAGCTGCCCATCTCAGTCAATGGCCTTGGGCAGCATTACAATTAAAAATACTAAAAACATTTTAAAACAATAAAACAGTAAAACTCTAAAAACATTCAGTTTAATCATACATTGGAGCAAGATATTTGGCCAGTTAGTAATACAGCCAGGAAATAAGGCCCTGACCACATTCAGCACCCCAGGTATGAAAACATGGCCAGGTTTTAGAGCCTTATAAAAGGCAAACTAGATTGGGACCATTCTAATCTCTGAAGGGAGGATGTTCCCCAGAACGGGGCCACTCAGAAAAAGGTTGTCTTCTGGTCCCCACCATCTGACACTCTTACCTTACTTACTCTGCAGCATGCCCATTCTGCTCAACCTGTTTGGACGGGTAGCGAAAAAGGTGATTTACCCATTCATGCCCTTGCAACCTCTAGGTTAGATTACTTATCACTCTCTAATGGGGCTGCCCCTGAAAACCATTTGAACTGGTGCAGAGTGCGTCTCTGCAGGTAATAAATGATCCAAATACATGGCACACGTAACACCACTTCTTCATGAACTGCATTGGCTACCTCTGTGTTTCCAGATGCCATTCATGATGCTAGAGATTACCTACATGGCTTGGCACTACTGTAATCTCTAGCATCATGAATGGCACCTGGAAAACAGAGGTAACCAATGCAGCTCATGAACAAGCAGTTTAACGTGTGCCATATATTTGGATCATTTATTACCTGCAGAGACACACTCTGCACCAGTTCAAATGGTTTTCAGGGGCAGTCCCATTAAAAGGTTACAGTAATCTAACCTAGAGGTTGCAAGGACATGAATTACTGTGACCAGGGCCTTCCGTTCCAGGTATGGGCGCAACTGGCACACCACCCAAAGGTGTGCAAATTTTCTCCTAGCCCTATCTGGGGCAGTGCAACCCCATCCAGAACCAAAAATGGAAGAATTTTGTCTCGGGGGGAGGGAAATACTGCTAGTAGTTCTTATATTTTACATGAAACGTGGCTCAGAAATTACGAAGGCTGTTTATCCAAACTATGAGGGCAAACAACAGTTCCCTCTATCAGTTTGAAGAGAACGCAAAACTTAGTGGAACCCTTTTCAACTTTACTTAGTTAAAAGAAACAAACAAAAAAAGTATAGTCTAGAATTCAGGATTTCTCTGTTGAACCTGTTTAAATGCATGTGTGCATGATTGCATACATACATACATACATGCATGCATGCACACATACATACATAAAAGCCAAGTCAATCTTTTATGGCAGTCAATGCAGCATTCTAGTACAAAATGGCTGAAAAAGCAGAGATCAGGGATTGTTCAGAGTGCATGCCAGCCAATTGGAATGGAGTCATTTGCATAAGGTATAATAAAGAATAGTTTGTGCCAATGAGAGGGGTAAAACACTGTTTTCAATGCAGAGTAAGATAATTCAAATGCTGGTCACTTTCCCAGCAGGCTAGGGATAAGCTGACATCATCATATCTTGCTTTCCATCTCTCCTCTCTTGTCACTGAGACAAGCAGAAAAGACATATCAGCCCATGTCTGAGTTGACCAAATGTGGATTGAAACTCAGATGAAGCTATTCGTGAAGGCTGAATCTGACCTTGCTTGCCTATTCAGTATACCTATTCAGTATACCTATTCAGTATAGCCATATCCTATACCTTTCTAATAATAATAATAATAATAACAACAACAACAACAATAATAACAACAACAATAACAACAAGAACAAGAACAACAATAACAATATCAACAACAACAATAATAAAGTTGGAAGGGACCTTGGATATCATCTAGTCCAACCCCCTGCTCAGGCAGGAAACCATATACCATTTCAGACAAATGGCTGTCCAGTCTCTTCTTAAAAGCTTCCAGTGTTGGAACATTCACAGCTTCTGGAGGCAGGTTGTTCCACTGATTAATTGTTCTAACTGTCAGAAAATTTCTCATTAGTTCTAGGTTGCTTCTCTCTTTGGTTAGTTGTATTGTACCTATTCTTTTTTCCCTGCTTTCTTGCTCTTCAGTTGTCTGGTCACTGCTGGGGTTTTCAGGTACGATGAGCTGATGTGGGCACTCTGCTTAGCTGGCCAAACATGCTGCTCTCAGCTGCTGCTATGGGTGTTGCTGCTCAATTGCTTCTCCTATATTTTTATTTGACATTCATTATTTCAATATATATTTGTTGTCTAGGGAGTTCCAGAAAAGCTAGGGAGTTCCAGAAAAACATCTACTTCTGCTTTTGACTATGCAAAAGCCTTTGATTGTGTGGATCACAACAAATTGTGGCAAGTTCTTAAAGAGATGGGAGTACCAGACCATCTCATTTGTCTCCTGAGAAACCTATATGCGGGTCAAGAAGCAACAGTGAGAACCGAACACGGAACCACTGATTGGTTCAAAATTGGAAAGGAGTCCGGCAAGGCTGTATACTGTCGCCCTGCCTATTTAACTTATATGCAGAGCACATCATGAGAAAGGCAGGGCTAGATGAATCAAAAGTTTGAATTAAGATTGCCGGGAGAAATATCAACAACCTAAGATATGCAGATGATACCACTCTAATGGCAGAAAGTGAAGAGGAACTAAAGAGCCTCTTGATGCGGGTGAAGAAGGAGAGTGCAAAAGTTGGCTTGAAACTCAACATTAAGAAAACCAAAATCATGGCATCCGGCCCTCTCAATTCCTGGCAAATAGATGGGGAAGAAATGGATGTAGTGACAGATTTTATTTTCCTGGGCTCCAAGATCACCTCAGATGGGGACTGCAGCCAAGAAATTAAAAGACGCTTGCTCCTGGGGAGGAAAGCTATGGCAAATCTAGACAGCATACTAAAAAGCAGAGACATCACCCTGCCAACCCAAGTGCGTATAGTCCAGGCCATGGTTTTCCCAGTTGCAATGTATGGCTGTGAAAGTTGGACCATAAGAAAGGCTGAGCGCCAAAGAATTGAGGCCTTTGAACTATGGTGCTGGATAAGACTCCTGCGAGTCCCTTGGACTGCAAGGCGTTCAAACCGGTCAGTCCTAGAAGAGATCAACCCTGACTGCTCTTTAGAAGGCCAGATCCTGAAGTTGAAACTCAAATACTTTGGCCACCTACTGAGAAGGAAGGACTCACTGGAAAAGGGCCTAATGCTGGGAAAGATTGAGGGCAATAGAAGAAAGGGACGACAGAGAATGAGATGGCTGTATGGAGTCACTGAAGCAGTAGGTGTGAACTTAAATGGACTCCAGAAGATGGTAGAGGACAGGAAGACCTGGAGGAACATTGTCCATGGGGTCGCGACGGGTCGGACACGACTTCGCAATTAACAACAACATTTGTTGTCTTGCTTTGATATAAGTACTACACATTTCAAGCAGGTTTTGCATCTTTTCCTAGTTAAACCCAGTTATGAAATTAGATTAGAAATCATTTTGAAAAACCACTTTCAGACTAGCTCAAGAAAAAAGAGTCATTTGTTTAAGAAAGAAAATAAAACTTCAGCTAGGTGTGTTAAGGACTCACACAAAGCATTAAAAAAATCAAGACAGTTGCACTTATATACTCAAAAACCCATATTGTAACTAAAAAGGGGTGTGAATCTTAGATTAAGTGGTTTTGGTTTCCATATTGACTTTTTTTTTTTTTTTGCTATTTCTTCAAATGCCGCTGGACTCATAGATACCAATCCAGGAATCTAAGAAATTAAGCCTCCCAGCCCCATTTTAGGTAACGATAAGCTATATAAGGATTTTGTGTATATGCACACACTATAAGCACTCTAACTAAAATTAGTGGCAAATATACTACAGTGGAAGTATACATATAGTTGTTTTGGGAATTAACCTTAAAAATGTTTAACACCATTTTAAATATATATTTTTTTGTTCCAGATACCTTCTTCCTCATAAATAAACAATAGAAAAAAACAAGGCATGGCCCATCCGTGTCCATGCTACCGTACACTTTGAATCACTGGCCTACCTGCTGCAAACATTTTACTCCCAGATTTTTGTCTTGTATGATACCTTTTGTTTACATGGTTCTGCATGATTCTGTTCTTTGTAAGTAAAGCACTACATTGCAACTGAATATCTTTTCCAAGTTGTTCATTTTTACCTCATTAAGTGCTCCAAGATGTAGCCCACAGCTTGTTGCTTGACTGCTATTTTGTTTACTATCGATCCTATTGATACTAAACTAATGGCTATAGCAATTAGACTTAACATTGACAATGAAAATAGTCAAGTGGTGAATAGCTTCTGACTTCTAGGATTTCTAGCAGTTAGAAGCTATCCACCACTTTAGTATTTTCATTGTCAATGTTAAGTCTAGTTACTATAGCCATTAGTTTAGTATTCTTTGTATTTAATCTTAGTTCTTTCTTTTCATTGTGCTTTTTCACTTTTATGACTAGATTTTATAGATCATTTGCATTTTCAGCTACCCAAGTAGTGTCATTAACATTTGCAGCCTATTGATGTTTCTTTCTCCCCAGATCTTGAAACTATATTCATCTTCTTCCAATTCTGCTTCCTTTAATAAATACATACATACATGCACAGAGCATATAATAATAAGGGGATTATATTTCCTCACTCTTTTGCTAACATGAATCCAGTCTTTTTCACTATATTTTATTTGGACTGTGGCCTCTTGTCCTATGTATAGGTTTGTCATTAGGACAATATCATGTTCTGAGAATTCCAATTTCCTAACAATATTTCACGTCTTGACATGATCATCACACTCCAAGGCCCTTCTATAAATAAATGAAGTATATGTTTATTTCTTATTAATATTCTTTATTTTTAATTATCAGCATGCATAATCTGGTATCCCCTTTCCAGACAGAACTCAAATCTGCATTGGATTTTTAACAGCTAAAATTAGGGATATTGTACAATAGTTTGCATACTTGGTTAAGCCTCTTTGCCTTGGTCTTCATTTGTAGACTGATCTCTTCCAATATGTTGGACACTGTCTTTCTCCCGGTTTGTGGGCATAGTTTGACTGGGATATTGATTCATTTTTTGTTTGCCATATTTCTGTAGATAAGACATCAATTATATTATTGACAAGGCTGCCCAGCTTAAATAATGTTAGGCATTATTCTATATTCTAGTATATAAAACGGCAAACTGACAAGAAGAAGGTGAAAGCTAAAAGAGAACTCTAGTCAACTAGAACTAAATACCTTAAGAAATAAGCCAGCTCTGATGCTTGAAGTGATTATGTAAGTTTGTCTTATGGTAATAGAAGTTCTTGTAAATAGATAATACGTTATAAGATACTGACATCTCTACTGTACAGAATTTCAGTATATTCCTATATTTGATTGACCATTTTTGAATAAATTACCATCTGTCCACTGGTGTCTTTTTGCCCCACCTTGAAGTTGGAGCCTCCTCTGTTGAGAAATTGTTTGGAGGACTTCTTTGTTTTTTTATGTCTGTTTCCTTCTTAAAGGTCTTTCAGATGCATTTTTCTCTTCTAACATCTTTATGAAATCCTTTGTTAAGTTCCTTCCTGAAATCTTTGTCTTTTTTTGGCTTTGGCCTCTCTTCTCTTCTTGGCTATTTCACTGTCTGTTCTGACATCCACTTTCCTGATATGTAAGTCATCCTTAGCACACACACATAAAAACACTTTCTTCCATTTCACAGTTCTGTGCTTTATCATGAAGGTTTAAGACTTCTAAGCAGTTTTTGATTTTTGCATGAAAATGCAGGTACATGCTCATGATCATAAAGTAGAAATCAGTTGGCTTTGTTCTTCTGATTTAGCTTGATTTGGAATGTGCACATGAGCAGTTCAGGATCTTGTCTATAATCAGCCCCTGGCTTTGTTTTTGATTTTACGTATTGTTATAACCTCAATTTTTTCTTTTATTTTCCGGCATGACAACAGCAGTAAATAGATGTCCTAATGGTTTTAATCTAGACCAGAGGTGTCAAACTGCTGGCCCATGGGCTGGATGTGCCATGGCAAAATCCACCCTATTGCCAGCAATGGAAAAAAAGTCACGCTATGTCACGACATGTGATATGACGTTGCAAGTTTGACATCCCTGATCTAGACACATTATCCCTGATCTAGACACATTATCTAGACACATTAGTACTCCAAAAAATCTCAAGCTCATCCTCAATAGCATTTAAGGTGAGGGCTATCTGACACTATCAGTCAATTTATCTTACCTGTCAGTGTAGTTTTCTCTGTAATATACAGGAATGGTTTACTATTGCCTTCCCCTGCATAATATAAAATGATATCTTTACCATTTACACTAAGATGATCATCTGTCTCCAGCTCTTCCTATATCACTGCGGTTCGATTTGGGTGCCTTTTTTTTAACTTGGCAGCTAGCATGATCTTCATGCCTTGAGTAAATTGTTGGGAATACATAGTATTGGCATACAGTCCTGATATTCTTTCCTCTTCCATTCCAGTAACTCCCCATCCTCCAGCAACATATCAGAATTTGAGGGAGTATTTGTAGATGGAGGTATAATTAAGAACAACAGCTTTTATTGTTGTTATTATCATATTGATTTATTTATTTATATTCTGTCCATATTCCTGATTTGTATCTTCATTTAATATTGAGATCATATATTCTCACTAGGGTTTTTATATAACCATTTAAAGATCTTGGATCAGGTCTTCATAAAAGCTGTTTTCTATTAATCTAAGAACTGGACATGCATAAAGGAAATGATAACCATATGATTATTAATATATTGTTACAGACCAAATTTTTATACTAAGTGTGTCCTTGTGCTGGCAGGTTTCTCATGATTTGGCAATATTGCTATTATTCATAAGTTACATTGATAAATGACATAGTTGTATTTTCATAGATAATTTTTCTTTTCCAACATTTAATTCACACCTTGGTCAAATTGTATCTTAACTTTACATTGAAATAATAAGTTAAATCCAACTGTGCCTGTCAGCCAATGAAAAAGTATCCGTCAACACAACAGGTTTTCCCTGGTCCCCACCCTGTCTACTCTTGAACTTTGGAAGACATTTGGAATACATTTTTGGGGTGACTGAAGGGTTTTCAGGGAGCAGAACAGAAGGTGTAGAAGGGAAAATCTAATTACATTCTAATAATGAATTATTTGCTGATATACTAATTTGCAGATGCACTAATAATTAAATTTAAATAAAGAAAACATTTGCATTGTTTAATTTACCCTGAAGCAGTATTATTATTATATTTTTTCTCAGCAGTAATTATATGCTGAAACCACAAAGGATCCTTCTTAACTTTACATAAATAACTTAGTGGTATAGAATAAAACCTAATACAAACACCTTGGTAACCATATGTAGGAAAATTTCAAAGGAACAAACTATCTCATCACTAAAATATCTGACCCATACAGTGTCTTGCAGATGTTTGGATATAATTTTTGGGATATAGCTCATTTCAGGCTCTGTATAGTGGAAACAAATTATGCATTTATTCAGCTAAAGAATAACTGAATTCCCCCAAGAATCTTCAAAAGGCTTTTTGTTTGCCCAAGCGCCAAGTTCTGCTGCTTTGGCAAAGAGATATTAACAATGACTTGTTAACAGTAAAGGACTCATACTTTTACCAGATGGGTTCCAGCAGAGACAGCAGTGTCATCTGCCTTTATTTTAATAGCTTCACTTTAAAAAAAAAAGGAATAAAGAAGGAAAAGTGATAAATGAGATCAACATGACCTGGCCTTAGTTGAAGTCATGGTTTAAACTCTTTCCTTTCATCTTCATTGATGCCTTATTAAGGAAACCTGCTACATGAAAGCCATTCAACTACAATGCATATGTATTTAAGGAGTTCATAGAAGTCAAGTCAATCTACCAACCAGCTTTGGATTTATAAACATGACAGCTGCAAAAACCTCAGACAATAGTTTTCTTTTTCTTGAGCTGAAGAGTTTGGTCCTATTTGCAACCTTTTGCCAGGCTTTTTGCAACACTCTACAGCTTCTGAGGCATATATAGGAAATATGAGATCTCTTCTTTGAATTTATATTACTACAGCTCTCTATTTGTGTGTATGTGTGTGTGCGTGTGTATATGAGAGAGAGAGAGAGAGAGAGAGAGAGAGAGAGAGAGAGAGAGAGAGAGAGAAAAAGAAATAGATATCAATATATCTAAGTATCCAAGATTATAAGACTACAGACTTTGATGTGAGTGAAAGAAGACATGGCAAAATGCATTATTTATTTATAAGACATATCCATTACTATTCAAATCAGCTAAATATTTCTATAGATAAGTGTATGTGTGAGAGTATATGTATATAGCAACAGCAATGACACTTAGACATATACTGCTTCATAGTGCTTTGCAACCCTCTCTAAGCAATTTAACGAATAAACTTATTGCCCACTACAACATAGGCACTCATTTTATTGACCTCAGAAGGATAGAAGGCTAAGTCAACCTTGAGCCAGTCAGGATCAAATTGACAACATTGTCTTGCAATATTATTTTAACCATTGTGCCACCACCTCTATCTGTCTGAGTCTCTCTCTCTCTCTCTCTCTCTCCCCCCCCCCTCTCTCTCTCTGTGTGTGTATGTATGTGTGTGTGTGTATATGTGCATGTCTGTGTGTAGGTACTTTTATGACATGATTCTATAAATCTGGAGACAGTATACAAATTGTTCAACAATGTAAGATGCTGGTTTTTTTTATTACAAAATGTTCATGACTTGTCCCACTCATATTGTTACTTCGCTGATATGCTTCCTCTGTAGGAAGGGATGGATCATTTCAACTGTCATGTAGCTGGGTAATAATTGAAAACTGACTCCACATACAGTACACAACTATAATAACAAATTTGGAAATCTCAGTATGCATCTTGATAGTCCTCATAACTATCCATCATGTTTAGAATTAAGTAAAAGTCCTATAGTTGTGTGTGCTTTAAAAATTATTTGGAAGAATTGCTTCAAACCCCACATGACTAGAAAAACAAATCTTGATGCTACTAACTGAAGTAACTTCATTTCTTTTTAGCTTGCTGTGAACAATAATAAAAAAAACACTGCAGCTTCTTTAAGAAGTGATTTTTTTTTTCAGTCTGAAAAATAACCTGTATTCTCTTCAAGGAACATCTTATATTTGTGATTCTGAATCATGTTAATTTTGGTGCAACTTAATTTCTGATACAACTTTCACAAAAAGATAAAAAATGTACACCTTAAAAGCAGGGACAGGCACAAGAAAGCCTTTTGCCTTTTCAGTGAAGCAAATGCATGTAAATTAAATGTGTTCAGATATGGTGTGGGCTCTTTGCTGTACCTGTCAGCTGTTCTTTAAAGGAAAGCCCAACAAAAGGCAAGTCCTTTAAAGAGAAGCCAAGGTTGCAGCAAGGTTGTTTATGCTGATCCAAAGCACCCTTGCCTATTGTACTTCAGATCCAAATATTGCACCTCTAATTCATATGACAGAAATATATTGTCATTGGCATACCCACAAAAATAAACATATAATTATAAATCAATTTGTGATATTCATCCCTCATATTACATTGGAGACAGAGATGAACAGGCACAATTGCTTAATTTGCACAATAAATGAAATAGAATGGAATGGAATTAACCTATCTAGAGTTTTGCATAGCACCCTCCCCCATAACCAAATAAATGACCTGGTTAAGACACAAACCATCAAAGAATACTAAGGTTTCAATTAATATAGTTTAACATATTATTTGAATTATTCACTTAGCTCGATAGCTGACCTTATTTCATATCCTGATATATTTTGGTGGATTCACACAAGAGATGAAAATATCCCATTCAAGTAGTTTTTATCCTCCCTAACAAATATTTTGTAAAGCTAATGGATGGCATTAAAATAGTCTATTTAATCTAGACCATTCATACAATATGTTTAATAAAGTGAAAAAAGTGATTATTTCCATTGCTTTCAGAAAGATTAATACAGAATCTTACACACACACAAACACATACAGGATGTGCAAAGCTAAATTCAAACTATTTCAAATTTATAACATCCTGTTTCACAATTAACATATTCAAAGCTGCTAACTCATTTTTAAAGTAGAATGTGCTGATTTCAAATGCTATATATTCTAAATAGCACGCATCACTCTCCAAAAGCAGAATCATGTTAATGTAATATCCATCCGAATTATTTGGACTGCACAGCTTTGAGAAACTGATAGAAGCATTTGTAGACTGTAACCTACTTTGTCATTGCTAACATACTGGGAGATGAAAAGCAGGATTGCAACAATGGGAAAGGAGACTGAATAACTGTATATGAACTTCCTATACTACATTACCATTGACAAATTAGTGCAGATAACAAATCATGTGTTGGTATGCAATTTAATACCTATGATAGGATAAAAACCCAATGTCATGGTTGAGTTTAGAGATGATGGAACAAAATGATTAAATTGAAAACTAATGGAGCTCTTTCCCTTGTCTGAATACATTATTTATTGATTTACTTATTTATTAGATTTATAATGTTATCTAGAGCAGAATATAGCAAGAAAACAGGCAATCAACCAGAAAAAAACATATAACATTAAAACATGTACAATATATGAATATAAAATTCAAAAGATAAAGTAGCAACCAAGCACCATAATGAAGCAACCAAAAGAGGCCTTTGTTCAACTGGACCCTGGTGCCTTGAGGAAAAGCTGGGTCTTAATGGCACAAGGCATGCAGAGTTAAGGGACTATTATATATTGGGGTGAGGGGTGGGGGAGATATAATTCTAAAGAACGGAGGCAATCATAGAGAATGTGTTTCCTGGGTCCCCTAAGATGTGATTTTAAAGAAAGAACCTGGATCATTGAAGCATTACATTATATTTTACTGTAAAAAGAAAACATAATGTAAATTTAGACATTTTCCAACTTTGTTTTGTTTTTCTCATAATTCTGAAATCACATCAACTGTTGAAACCACAAGGCTTATTTGCATTCTAATTGTCTCCAATAGTATACAACTATAATATATTTGATTTTTTAAAAATGTTTTTCTTGCTGAATTTTTAAATAGGTGGTAAATAATGCAAAAGTCTTTTATGGACACATGAAGACAAATACAAAGTGCTTATAATGCTGCTTATGTATTGAGACTTGTTATGGAAGATTGTAGCATATTTTATTTTTTAAGTAAAAAAAACGTGTTAAAAAGTTAATGTTTGGGCAATTTAAAGAGATATGTGTCTATCTACAAGGGAAAAGCTTTAGAACTGAAATGATTCAAAAATATATGGTAGATGGAAGTTCATGTATTTTAATTTCAGTAGAGAATAAATGATAAACCTTGATTTTTAAAGAATTTAAATTGAAAGAAAGGGAAGAAGATATATAATAAGCTTAGATGAAAAGTTATAGACCCAAGGAAAAAAACCAATAATAACAAAAAAAAAAAATTAAGCCTGTCTGGAGAAATTAATATTGAGGTAATATCCAAGTCCTGGAAGCAGAACTCTGCTACTTTTAGAGCAAACACCAAAAACAGATGCCACAATCTCATAAAATAAACATGCAATGAAAGGGTAACATGTACATTAACTGCAAACTCATTCAGTAGCCAATACAGTATGATGAGAAAAGAATACACAGTATGGTGTGGTGCACAATAGAAGTCATTAGCCATATGGTACAATGTGAACATGGTCTCCATGACGAGTAATGATTGTATACTGTGCGGTTTATAAAATAATTATGCAATAGCAAACAAGATTTTTATAATTATTTGAAATTTTAAAATATTTTTGCTACCCTAAAAGCATTTAGCAAGTTGAAGGAAGGAGGCAGAATGTTCATTCTATGTATCTAGTGTTCTTTCAGGCAATAGAGTAACATCTTACTGAAAATAGTGGCTAATTTACATGAGATTGGTAGAAAAAAGAAGGAGGGGGTTGGCATGCATATGAAGAAGCAATGGATATACAAATTTAGAGAGAGAAGATTCTTGGATGAATATTACTTGCCACCTGTCAAGAAAACCTCCGATTTGTATTTTCTATTTTCCCCCCACTGCTCTTAGCAAGTGAATATGTGGAAAAAGAAAAATAAGAACATAGACTTCTGGGATTATCATTGGCATGGCAACAGCTGAATTCTTTCTTGAAGGGGAAGAGCCTGGGGACACCAGAGGATTTTAGGTAACTTTGAGGAAATAACTGGCAACCTGTATGCTATAAAGAGACATATTATTACTATTCTGTTTTTAAGGGGAAAAAATAGGAAAACTTTGTCATTAGTGCTTCTATCTCTATTTACAGGAAAGGCATAGGAATTATTAATACTTATTTAATTCACAAGTTTTAATAATAGAAAGGATGCTTTGTTCATTCTAGATATTTTTTGGGGGGGACTGGGGAAATGTGGGAAGTGTGATTGTAAGTGCCATGAATCAATCCCCTCCCTTGATTGACACCATCATCTGCTCACCATTCTTATTGGACTTAACATATACGATAGTATTGAAGAAAAGAATTGACAGCAATAGCAATGGATCTGCAATGTGCGGGGCTTGGATAACATCTTAGATCTCTTCCAATTCTATGATTTTATGGTTCTGAATAAAGCTGAGAGGACTAGGGCATGTGTAACTGTAAGGTGGGCGTCCTGATTCAAGAATGGGCCCACGTGGCACAAAAGATGAAGGCTTGGAAAGATGGTGGAAAGGCTCTGTTAACCATGACTATCATCTGCTACACATGAATCTAGGAAGACCCCTAGTTTGTGCACTTGTCCTTTTTCTCATGGTGTAACCTAAAATTTATCATAAACATTAGGAGTGACCATATTGGGAAATCAAAGATCCTGATTTGTGTTATAAACATTTCTTTGTACTATGCAATTATTTAGTATTTTACAGTTCACTGTGAGCTACTATATGATAGTATTGTATCTTTTAAGATGTATTTTTCATTGTAAGGTGCTCGTAGACAGTGAAAGTCAGTTAATGGCTGTGTACATTTTTTTCAATAAACAAATAAAATAAATTCTATATCTAGTCTTCTATAATAAGTGTTTTCCACCTGGCTGGAAATTCTGCAATTATAATATCACTATATTTGGAGACATCAGATTGGAGACTAACTCCTCCAATAAATATCTTCCCTGCACCTGATCTCTAATTATAGCTAAATTAAATTTTGGGGGATTGAAAATGTAACTATATGCATACTAAGCATATATTTGGATTCTGGACTGAATATTTTTCCTGATGACGTAGCTTCACATTTGTGTGATGTACTATGTTAAGTTCTTGGCCCATCTACCTTACAGACAAAAATCCCATTTAACTGGAAATGCCATGGACTGAATTAGGGATATCTCTATGCAAAATATATGGTCTTCCATCTAGCTTTGATGTTTATTTGGTGTTTGTCTGTCTATCATTTATCAATCGTTATCCTATTGACTTTCCAGGTCTCCCAGCAGTTTACAATACAAATATGGTAGCTAATTGATATAGAAAAATCCAGCAAGTAACTATCTGGATGTATGGAGTTCTGCTAAATTATGCTCGTTTGAAGAAAAAAACCTAGGAAATACATTTAATTTTTCAATATTCTGGGTGTTCATTTATTATCATTCTTGGTTTGATTATTCTTCCCCAATGTTGTGAGCTCCTGATATATTAAACAATAAGCCTTCATAAATCTAGCTTTCAACCTTTTGGAAAACTGGATGAGATTTTTACATAATTTTTACATTAATCTGGGTTCAAATGATTAGGGATTAATGACTATTTAAGTAGAAAATACCAAAGCACTGAAATTGTTATATATAGTAAAAAAAACATATAGTGATGAAAAATGTTTTTTTTAATTGAGAATCTATTATATAATAAGGAATTGTTACCAACTAGTAAATTGCCTATTTGCTTCTGGAGAAATAGCACCGAAGAAAGTCCTTTATCCCCTTCAAAGGTTTATGAATATTCTGCAGAGACATGATGTCAACAGGTTTACATCTAAATAATTCTATATATAGGTGAGCATGCAAAGCATGATATGTCAGGTTCTATTGTTTCCTTCCAGATTCTTTTGTGTTTGTTTTTTTATTCAGTTCCTAAAAGCTTGACTGAATATAATGGATCTCATAGAGCTGCAATCTCTGAAGTGCAAAGTGGCAAGTAGACATTATATATGTGCTCAGAATCAGAGAGCTGTATTTTATATTTGAATAGATATGTATTCAAGCATAGATTACAGTACCGAGATTAGAAATAAGCCATTACCCTGTATCTTAGTAGGTGAAACAATGAATTGTCTTCTATGCAAGATGTTCTGCTTTTCCTCAGCCTCTTCCACATTAGCAAGTCAGCCAACCAGAGGATTTCCTTTTACATCCCTCAGCAAATACTGTGTGGATCTTTTTAAATGCCAAATGCATTAAAATTCATATTCCATAACTGCACTGGCATATGGGAAAGGATTGCCAAATCAGGCAATGCAAATATCTTTTACCTTGTGTCTGTTCTCCAGTGTATAAAATTTTTGTAGTCTCATAGATTGTGCTCATTCAAATAAGTGCCACAAAACCTATTTTCAACACATAAAGAAAATATTACTTTCCCAATAATGACATGCATTATTCAAATAGTCTGTAGGTTCATATTTGTTCATTAGTGGTAGCAATATTACAAATGAAACTGTAAAAAGTACACTATCTAGCAATAAGATGGTTTTATTAAGTATATTAGTACATTAAAATAAAATGTTGTCCTGCGTACACATCTAAAGTACTTCAGTGAAAGTTCATTTACTTCACCAGAATATGAAATGACTTATTAATATATTCACATACATACACTCACATAAGGAGAGTTAAAATGCCACAAAGCAGAAATACTGAGCAATATTATACAGAGATGAGATATAGGACAATCTAACTTTTTTTTTGTTTTTGAGTTAAAGACTGATTGTTTCTTGCTGAAAACAACTGGCATAAATACTGATGAACTGATTATTTTATTATTTTGTTATATTTTATCCAGTACTGCTTGAAAAGACAGCAGTTTTTTAACCAGCATTTGTAGTGTAAATGAGGAGCAACCTATTGTAAAATGATGCACTGAGGATCAAAGGAAGCAGTCCCTATAACTAAGCTGAAATCATTCTGGAGAACTGTTTTTGATTATAGTTAATGATGTAATCAAGCTAGTACACTGCCTAGAAGTTGTACCTCAAGTGGGATAACAAAATACCTAATAACATGGGCCAAAAATAAGAGTTAAAAAGTAAGATCTTAATAGTCACTTTAACGGCACACAAGATGAGAGCTTGTTGATTAAAATACTGATATGAGCTTTTCTTAAGAGAAAATAACTGAAATTTTAGCACAAATGAAAATGTCAATAATATATAGAGAGGATAGGAACGTAACAGTCATTTTTAACATCTTTGATTTCATTCTTTAAAGACCAATTATTTTTCTGTCCCCAGTGGGTGGAAAAACACACTACCTTCTTTCTTAATGGCAGACCCATTTGTAGAATTCTCTGATTCATTTTATATTTAGTAGATTGCAGTTTCAGAATCATCAGTCAGAAGGAACTCAGCCATCTGACAGACCTGAAATCATGTCCTTTGATTGTAATTGACAGGAAAAGCATTTAAGGTAAAGGGGAAAAAATATTTTATTCATCTTTGATTACACAGTGATGTGATTTGGTGACATAATACAACCGTGAACTGAAGCAAGAAAGGTAATAATTCCTATTTCAGGTTTTTGACATGATGTATTCCTTTAGTCTTCTTCAATCCTAAGCCTTCAGGTACAATAGTCTGCCTGATGGAGTCTAGACAAAAGCTGTTTAAAAGGCAAACAGCTTTAAAACAACATTTCTCAAGGCCACAAATTTCAGGGCTGTAGAGTTACACCATTTTTCTTTCTTCAAAGTACATTCGTTTACTCATTCCCTCCCAAAATAACATATTGTTGAACCCCTTTACTTTAATAGGGTCTTAAAAATAATCAAGGAAAAGTCTATTTGTTATGTTGTCACCTTTAAAATATTATCTCTAATATGTTGCAACTACTTCAGTTACAGGAGAGTTTTAAATTCAGTGTCAAACTGCCTAGGAGTGTATAGTATTGTAGCGTGGGGGTGGGTGGGTATCTTTCTTCCCCCTGTTTAATCCATTTTGATTTCAATAAGTACACTTTCTAATGCTGTTAAAATTTCTGGTAACATGTTTTATCATGACTACTCTTTTTGAGTCTGGCAGCAACAATCATAAGGAGTTGGTGAAACTTGAATATCTGCAGATACTTTTAAAATATGAAGAATGAATGAATATTTTCAAAGAAAATCTGATGTTGAGCTTATTATTTTAGTTATTTATTAAGAAAATGTATATGGCTGCCCAATTTACTCTCAGTGACTCTGGGTGACTTACAAATATAAAAATCTCATATAAAAACAAAAGCGATAACCTCTTGGCTACAACTATCAATCAAAGAAGCCACTTGATGGGCTCCATCCCACATTGGTTTTCCCAAGCCCATTGGCAAAGCCAGGTCTTCAGGGCCTTATGAAAGATTGTTAAAGTGAGGCCAATCTTATATCTTCAGGGATGATGTTCCACAGGGAGGGATTTACCATCATCCCACGAGATGTATCTTCTTAGGAGAGGGGAGCTGCGTCCCTGCTCTAGTAGGTGGGATAGATGTGACCGAGAGAAGACAGTCCTCCAAATAATATTAACAGAATTATTTTTAAAAAGTTTGTCAAAAAGCAATATATAAAATCTATTTTTATGTATCATGTTAAGTGTAAATCACTATCTACAGTAAGAAAGGCAGGAATGTTGTTGCTAAATAACTTGATGGACTGAATTACAATTTTGGTAATTATTGCACATTTAAGAAAATCCCAGCATTCCATGATAACTCTAGGTGGGAATGAAAGATGGGCAAGACTGATTTTGGTAAAAAAAAAAACACACTGTTCTTTTGTGTGTGTGTATCTACATATACATAGGTAAACAAAATTTCCTCCCTCCCTCCCTCCGTCCCTTACTTACTTAGTACTTACTTACTTACTTACTTGTCCTTTTCTTTTCCACCCCCCAAAATTCCCTAATGGATTTCCCTGCAGAAGATTTTCTTGAGTTACAGTATGTGTTATTTTTCTATGTAAATTCAGAAAAGGTAAACATTTAGTTTTCACTATCTTCCCATTTTCCTTGCATTCAAATAGAGATTTTTCTTGTTAAGCTTATAGGAGCTATAATTCTTCTTAAGCTATACTTGCTAAATGCCTGCTTTAATGCCTGTTTTCATGGCAATCTTTCTGAAATAGTTAATTTGATTGCCAGTTGAATAAGCTTGCTGCTCTTGTCTGTTACAGTATGCCCATACCTAAATACATTTTAAATAAATTTATAAATAAATTTAAATAAATACTTAAATACATTTTAAAATAGAAAACTTTTAAAATGTTTAAGAATCTATTTGAGTTTAAGAGCTCAGAAATTTTCTTCTTTTTCTATTGTTTTATTTTGCTTGTGTAGATATAATCTGTCACAACATCCTTCAACACATGGTTTCCTCTCACATAGTAATGAGCTATTCTCCCAAACTATTTCCATTTTAGCAGCAGATCAGATATTTTTATTTTCTCATAAACTTCTCATAAATTATATGGAAGTTTGTCAGAAGAGCATTTTTTAAAAACAAAGAACAATAGGAAAGCTAAACTACTTTTATCTTATTGGAAGGCATTTCTTACAATTTGATTCCTGTTGTCTTTAATTTTTTTTTCTTGCTGGCCCTTCCTTCTTCTAATTTACTATGCTGACCTTCCCTGAGCCATTAACTAACATTAATCCACCACAGTACAATAAAATAACATTAAAGTTGAACCTGAAATGATCAGTATACTATCACCTGCCTCAGAAAGCACCTGGAGAATTATACTATCCTTGTAAGTGGTTGCTATTTTAGGGATACAAATTAGATTCTGCAATATGCAATTTATAGGCTTCATTCCTGAAGATGGGAAACAACAGACTGCTGATAGCAGTTAGAGATTGTTAGAATAGAATAGAATAGAATAGAATAGAATAGAATAGAATAGAATACCTTGGAGGTCTTCTAGTCCAGCCCCCTGCTCAAGCAGGAGAATCTACACCATTTCAGACAAGTGACTGTCTAGTCTCTTCTTAAAAAGAGTGATGGAGCGCCCACGATTTCTGAAGGCAAGCTGTTCCACTGGTTAATTGTCCTCACTGTTAGGAAGTTTCTCCTTGATTCCAGGTTGCTTCTTTCTTTGGTCAGTTTCCAACCATTGTTTCTTGTCCTGCCCTCTGGTGCTTTGGAGAATAATTAGATGCTCTCTTCTTTGTGGCAGCCCCTCAGATACTGGAATACTGCTATCATGTCTCCCCTGTTTCTTATCCCCAGGTTGTATTAATTCTGGGCCAGGATCTATTTGTCTAGTGGCATTTTTAACACTTTTCAGGGAGCATTCCATAGAAGCAGCTGAACTGAGAAGATTTTGGTGAAATATCTTGTAAGATGTAATAACTTGTAAGATTATATCATAGACAGTGGCGTTCCTGACTGCATTAAATGAACTTCTCAGAACAAGTATAATTTTGCACTGAGAACATTAAATTGTTTGAAGCATGGAGAAGGACAACATGAATCTTGGTTGAGACTCCAGTGCTGGCATGCTACTAGTGGACCTTTGTGAGCACTAATGGTGACAGTTATGGCTTATGAGGAGTGTTGCCTCAGGAGCACAGTAACTTATTATACAGAATATTTGTGGATCCAGAAGTGCAAAATCCCCAAATTAAATTGGTGTTTCAGCAGTTTAGATCTATGAATGGTCTTTAATTATTTTATGGGCTGAATTCCTTTACCTGTTTTACAACCAGAGTTTTCATGGTAAAGATTTGGCCCAAATACTAATGAGACACCACTGATTTATTGTCTGCATAATGTGCTACAACAGGCAAACTGCTTTGATTTGATAACTATTAAAAACTCTCACTTGAAATGAGAATTTACCAGCACATTTATTTATTTATTTAAGTTTATTATAATCTCTCTTTGCATAAATAAAGTTGCATTGCAACACAGCACCAAATCTGAGGTAATAAAACATAGCAATTCAGAAATTATTGATTTATTTATTAATTGATTTGCTTTATTATCTCAGATTTTGCGCTGTGTCCCAATATAAAACATTTCAGAAAGTAGGCCACTATTTTTTTGCGGTGAGATAATTTTTATTTTATCCAAGATGCCCTAAGAACAGCAAAATGATGCCATTTAGATATTGTAAAAAATTATCAATTTGATGGCCATGGCTAGTCAAAACATCAAAAGTATAATCTGAAATTTCTATGACTTCCTTATCATTTCCTCTTAATCATGGCATGGAACATGTCATGGTAGCCATTTTTTCCTCCAGATATTATTTTTATTTCATCCCCAGCTCGTATCAAAGGCAATTTAAAATTACACTTAGTGATTCCCATTTTAAAATACTGTCTTCCCTCTTCTGCCAATTCTATTATGCTTTCCTGATCATTTGGCAGTTGATGCAGTTACAACCTAGGATCAGTTCAGCTCCTATTAGCCTCTTTAGAGTGTTGCCATCTTATCCAAAATTTCTTTTGGAGTTGGGAAATTAACTTCATGGCCATTCTGGTTGGGCTGCTGAGAAATAGGATCCCTAGTTTTTGCAGTGGCATCTGCCCATGTTTTGCCTGCCTAAGAACATGTCAAGAGGTTTTATGTAAGCTGCCTATCAATCTGTATTTATCTCTCTTCACAGCAGATATAGTGTTGAAAGAAGATCAATTTAAACAGAGAAAGAATTGCAATTGGCCAGCCATATGTTGGTAGTTCTGAGCATGGCTGTACTTTTTGTTTTAATTATTTTTACTTTATTATCTCTGATTATTTATACAAAACGATGCAGTTTTCATCCTGACTGGTCATAGCTCCCAAGTTCAATCTTAGTTAGCTACAATAGCTACAGTGTTCAGTGTAGCACGGCTACTTATTTTTCCATTCTCTTTTGACTTTGGTAACACTGATTGTCATGGCAATTGATATTACATGTGGGCCAATCACAATTACATGCTTATAAACATCTATATTAATGTATTTTTTCTCTATGGCTATAGCCTCTTTGGTAATCCACTGCCAGCTCTGCCACTTACTTGAGGTGCAAGTTGTAAATGGAGCTCATCTATTATTAATCATTCTGTCTGTCTTTATTTTGTGTCCCCTTCATGCCCGTTACCTGTCAGCCAGGATATTTTTTTAACATAATTGATCATTCTTTTTAAAAAGTGCTGTACCCTTATAAAGCATTAACATAACTGGCTTGTGATGAGTGTAGACTGGAGGTTGTGCTGAGCAGGGACATCAGAAGCATCTTGTTCTACATCTTGACTTAGCATTGGCAGCTGTCAAGCCATCTGATAGGTGGTGAAACCTAGCTTTGGTTAACCCCACCATATCCAATTTAAGTAAAATATTTTCTGTTTTCCCAATTGTATACAGGTAGTTTTTACTTACAACTGGTTGTTTTATGACAGTTCAGATTTATGATGGCAATGGAATGGGTGCTTTATACCCCATAAAGCACCTTCAATTGTCATAAATGGTTGTGCTGCTTCCTCTTGCCCCCTATGGTAACAAAAGTGCATGTCAGGTAGATAAGCTTTATGTCAAAGCATTTCACAGTCATGTGATCATGATTTGTTGAATGCAACAATATAATTCCAGGACTACCTGTATTCATATTAGTGGGAAATTAAATTTCAATAATATGACTTTATTAGCAGAACTAACTGTAGAGCACAACAAGTGCATTTAATTGCAAGGCTAAACCTGACCTCAATGACTATAAGGAAGATGGGAAAGAGTTGTTCAGAAAACTCATTAGACTGTCAGTATAGATTTTAAAATCAAATATATTTACACAGTATCTTCCTTGAAGTTATTCTCTGGAGAAAAAACAAAATATCTGGATTGGTTTCAAAACATCTCAGATTAACAAGTATACCTGAGGTGGCATATCATCACATTTTGTTATCTTTTCACTTTACCTTTAAAAAGATTGAGAAAAAAAGAAAGAAACCCCCAAATTTTGATATCTAAACTATTAAGCTTCCTTTTAAATTTGAATTATACCACAGTTTTTTTCTTACAACATAATGAAATCTTATATTTTATACATATTCATAATATTCATGGATGTGTTGCTTTTTAAAGCAATTATATACAGTGCAATTTTATGCATGTCACTCAGAAATAATTCCTACACTGTTCAACAGGCTTTGCTTCCTAGTAAATGTGTCTAGGATTGCAACCTTAAGAATTCTTTAAGTGGAACAGTTAATTTAATGCTTAATTCAGATTGCTAATCTGTCTGTCTGTGCAGTATAATAGCAGTCTTTTGGTTGTAGCATGGATTTAAAAATGGTTCGAAAAGAAATTATTTAGCCTGATTTTTTTTATCACTTTATTTCTGATGACTTAAACTGTCTTAAGACAATCAAATATGCAATACTGTTTCCACGTTTTACATATGCCAACATGCATCCCCTCCCCCTCCCCCAAGTCTAAGCATAATCCCTAGCTTTTCATTATTTGATACATTTATATACTGTCAATTGCATAGTTTAGGTGGAAAGTAATGGTTAAAATCACAAAATGCAGCAACATTAAAATTCAAATAATTTTAAAATCTTAAAATCAATTACATAAAAATATGAGATTTTAAAGCAATATATGTTAATGAGGGGTCCTACTCTAGCACTGATTATGTTACCTAGCAAGCTCAGAGAGTACCAAGGACCCCTCATTTTAACCCTAAGCCACAATATTCTCTTTTATTAATGTATGTTAAACCTTCTCCTGAAGTGTAAAAATGAGTGGGTCAAGCTGAATTCCTACCCTCTAGACCATGGGTGTCAAACTCGCAACATCACGTGACGTGTTGTGATGTATTGCAACTTTTTTCCCATTGCCGAATTGGGGTGGGTGCGGTTTTGGCGTGACACATCCGGCTCACGGGCTGGGAATTTCACACCCCTGCTCTAGACCAGTGTTTCTTAAACTTGGCAGCTTTAAGATTGGCTGGGGAATTCTGGGAATTCTGGGAATTGAAGTTCACACATCTTAAATTTGCCATTTTTCAGAAACAGTGAACTAGATGTTGGACTTCAACTCCCAGAATTCCTTTGCTGTCTGGAAGTTAGAACTTGCAGATTGAAGTAGGAGTATACCAGACTGCGACAGGTTGTCAGCATAATGAATGCCATGCCCGTTTGAGTGAATGTGCTCAGGCACAGAATACTTGAAAAATTGCTTGAAGAAATTTGCATGCATCATAGCCAGAACAGAGGCTTGATCATTTTCAATAAGGTATATGCCTGTTTCATTTTATAGCCAGATTGTTTAAATAATACCACCCGATGAAACTGCTACCTCTGATAATTAATCTGTGATGTGCTCTTCAAACATGCAAGTTACATGATTGATGACTATAACTAAGGAGTAACATATTATAAAGAAATGAGTAGACCAGTCCAAATTTTGATAATGGAAGAAATAATTGTCAATAAGTAAAATATATATCTGTGTTATTTCATCTTTTGCAACAAGTAATTTTGACTACATGTTATGTAATTATTAAAAGAATATTTTTAGTAGAAGAAAGGTAAGCTATAGTTACTGCAACACTATTGCTAAAATTACCATTTGAATGATAAGCAATTTGAGGAATAATTATAGAGCACACTCTACATTCAATACATTCTGATATATGGATAATTACTCCTGGTAATATGCTTTAGTTAGATATTATAACAACAATAACAATTTATTGCAAAATTAATTCCTTGGCACAATTTAACATTTATTAATGTGAAGTCCATATGAATTGCATTATTTAGGGGCTCTTGTAAGTTGCTTTCCTCTGTTCATTCGCTAATTGGTTATTATATGTCATTTTAGTATTTTAGTTAAAATTAAATTGGCTTCAAGGTGTACTTGTTTTTTCTAAAGAGGATATGATATGTATAGTTCATGTGGTTTTATTTAGGTTAAAAATGGAACAGTAATGTAATCATCTTTGGCAATAGAATGATGGATGAATGGAAAACATGTTTTTTTGAATCAGGTCAATGGTACTGATGATTAGTATATTGTTAATCAAGTTCTTTAGATTGCCATCAAAAGCTTTATCTTTCTCAGTCAGAGTGGTAAGAGGATCATAAATATTAAAGAGATTCAAATGGAGCTGTACTCATAATATGGAGCTCTACAAATGGAAAATTCTAAATGAACCTAGGCTGTGTAATGTACTGTTATACTTTTAAACTATATATGAATGCCTATTCAATTACCTATGATAAACTTAATATCCAGAAACTCACTGGAGATTTTAAGCAATTGTACATTTATATAATGTATAATATAGTAATAAAAATTACTTAAATAAAAGCTTATATCTTGATCCACATGACTTGGAAATGGCATTCATTGTAACCAAATGTTAATGAAGTTTAAATCTGGCTATTTAACAACTATTGTTTCAGCTAGGAAAAAAAAAGCAACATCCAACAATATCTTCAATGTATACTACCATATCTGGAAAATTTTCTAGATTGCAATAGTTTTATTTGGTTTTAAGATGACTCAATATATTCTAAGAAATGTAATCCACAGATAAATAAGAAAAATGTTCTTAACTGGGGTAGTATGCCTTATGTTCAGTATTACATATGATTTGTTATTACTAATGTAATTTTGACCCAGGATCTCTTCAGTTCTAATCTTCTACATTGAAGCTGTCTAATGGAAGTATTATAAAAGTCAATGAACATTCATAATTGTTGAAACAAAACCATATGATTGGAGAACATTGCCAAATTGGATTGTTTATTTTTATTAAATGTATATGCTTTGTTTCCTATGTGAGAATAGAATTTTTCTTTCTATAAAGTCACAACTACAGATTCATTTGTAAATCTCTCTCACAGTCTATGGAAGGCATGTCAAACTCACGATGTCACGTGATGTCGCATGACATATTGGGACTTTTTCCCCGTTGCTGGGAATTGGTGGGCGTGGTTTCAGCATGACGCATCTGGCCTGTGGGCCAGCAGTTTGACATGACTGGTCTATGGCCATCCAGCAAACACAACAGTCAAAGGGAATGAATAGTCCTTTCTATAAGGTTTTAGGTCGGGGATGCACATCCACATGTGGATCACTCCCAAGGCCTTGAGTGCGATGCCAAAAATCCCTTCTAAATGATGCCATAAGATATAAGATATAATTTCTAATGTGACAAAAGAAAAAAAACTTACATAAGTGTAGAATAATGTCTCATTATACATTTAATTCATTTAAATAAATCACATTTAGATGTAGTTTTTTTTGTTGGTCATATTTATGGAATGACTCCTTTAGAATGTATTAAAAAGCCAAGTATGTTTTTTTTTCTCACTCTCTCACTCTCACTCCTTAGTTCCCCATTACTTTATAACTATGTTGGCTTTCTTTCCTCCTGTGACCAAAATCCCTGCAGATTTTGCAGTTCCGCCCTATTATCATCAATCCCAGTCCCTTCATAAATTTGAAATCAGGTTTCTCACTAGAGAACATCTTCTATTTGAATAAAATTGCTTCCATATACAGTCGAGGTGAAGCAAGATGCAGAGCTTTTTCATTATCAACCTGTTTTCCTTGAACTTGCATAAATGAGGATAACTCATGCATTGTACTATATAACAAGGATGAATAGGGAAGTCTTGTGGTTTTGTGAAAATGTGGCTTCACTTATTAATATTTCTATATAATTTTTAAGTGGGATAAAGAAATGTAATATGAAAATGGACATTGAGAATGTGGAATTTTATTGGGCTCTTTTCTGACTGGAGTTCATGTGCAATGCTGCAATTTAAGGAGTAAATTTTATTGAATTCAAATGAAACTGTAACTTTTAACTTTGCATAATCATTAACAAACATCTAAGTGTTTCAAGTATCTTTATTTTTCAATGTCATTGCTAAATATTTTCATTTTGCCCTTCCAAAGAGTGAAAAAATACCAATGCACAATGTCTTAATACTATTTTTTACATTCTTGTTGTAAAATGTAGCAGTGACATTCACTTATAACTATCATAAATATCCTCCATTCCATTATAAATTCACTTAATATATAGCTTGCATTTTTGTATTACAAAATTAAAAATAAATTAGATGGTGTTGTATATTTTTATTAGATTAGATAGCAGAATTGTTAATCTAGTCTTGTTTTACCAATGTCAGTAACAACCTTGAAACTTTCTTAAGAAAGAAATGCCATTTGCAATAAGTATGTATGTATGTATGTATGTATGTATGTATGTATGTATGTATAAACTTGCAAGATTCATTATTCATGGTTCAGCGTATTATCTCTGATGATTCATTTAAAGCTATATATTTTGTTACCTAATGTCAGCTCTTTTCACAGATTATAGTTCTGAATGAGCATTTTCTGTTTACATGCTTACTCTTTTCTGCCCTCTAATGGCAGCATAATGAAACTCATAGAGTATATACATGAATCACCCTCAAGAAATTGTGTTACAAAAAATAAGATAAAACCAACACCAAAAATAGTATTTAAAGGAAAATGATATTTTATATGGACATGCTTATTGAACATAATCTCAGTTTGTATGGGAAAAAGCCACTGGTCCATACAGCTTAACATTGCTGATGTTTGACTGATAGAGACTACTTACAGTTTCAACAGGAGCAAGTCTTTACCTGAACCAGGAAATGGAACATTACAAACATAGATAGTACTATATATGGGTGATTGAAATGAGAAAATGGGAAAAATGGGTGAACATAGTGTGTGAGATTGATGTCACCAGATAGGCAATTTAAGAAACATGATATCATTGTATTCTTTTGAAACGTACAATTGATGTCAAAGAAGTGAATGTTAGGGATACTTTTGTTATCTTAGGCTCAAAACCTTGCTAGCTAAAGATTTTTGAAACAGATTTAATAGTTATATACTTTATATAAGATTCTCTGAAATTTAAGTCAAACTGATAGTATTTTGGTAGAATTTCAACTACAGGAATATCAGGCTAAGACACTGAGCCATGTTCATACTCCATAACAGCACAGTTTGGAAGAATAGTCAATCCTATTGGGCATGGGATTAACGCTCTTATTTTATTTTTTATTTTATTTTATTTTATTTCATCAGAAAGGTTGTGTAGGGAGTTGACACACAGTAGGTGTTTCAATTAAAAACTGGCAGAATCAATTGCTACACTGTTGTTTGGTAATGAAACAAAGTTTGCATTTGAAATTCTTGAAAGGCAGAATTTTCCATTCCTTTAATAACTTTTTTTTTATTTAGGGGAAAACAATTAATAAACCAAAGTCAATCTCTTTATCCTAAATCCACTGAGGTTAAAATAGATTAGTATTCATACAGTTTTTGTTGCATATTGAAAAGCTAAACAACACATTTTATTTCTAACAGCAGGAGAAAAATGAAGAAAACAAAACTTAATTACATTGGTGGTCTTAGGATTTGGGAAGAATTGAGAAACACCAGAAGTCCTGTTGCATATTTCTAGATTCAGGACATTTGTAAGTTAGTGAAATTCTCAAAGGACTGAAATTTATTGTAAAACAGCATGGAATCCAAATTGTTTTATTTCTAGAGTTAAAATTTTAAAAGAAGGCAGCCCAAATAGCAACTAGATTATTTTTTAGCGTGTATTCATTATATCAGATTCATTTTTTATTAATGTTATTACATTAGTATAATAATACAGCTTTAATTTTATAGAGCTGTAGGCATTTAGGTAATAGCAGCTGTAATACTCTGTATAGGCTAGATGATTTAATTTAAATCATTCTAGCTGTATGGAAGCTGTTGAGATTATGCTGAGTCGTACCAACTAAAAATCTGACCTCAACAATATTTTATGTATCTTTCCTATGAAGTTTCCTTTCTCCTTTCTTTTCTCATTAAACATTTATTTAGAAACAGCAGTGTACTAGGCACTGTATGGGATGCAAAATTAACATGACTTGGCCCAGTAGGTTCAAGAAGAAAAGCTGAGATTTTTATGCACTCTATTTAATTTCATGGAACTTATGGGACTTCGACCTAATAAAATCAGAATGCAAGTAATATGGACAGTACACAAAATGATGAAGGAGGGCAAGATTTGTTAATGGAATGTTGGAATTAAAAAAATGGAAATTGATTGGACAATAGAGAGGACACTCTACTCCAGGTAAAATATGGAACAAGGCAAAACATTTGATATGTAAAATAATAAAGTCATTTGGCTGATCAAAATTTTCAGTGGGATTGAATCTAAATTGGTTTTATTCCATTGAAATTAATAGGAATGAAATTAGTTGTGACTAGAATTCACCAATTATTTCACTCACATTCACATGTAGTTTTCATAGGACTAAATGCAATATGAGGAGAGTAGAATTCACTATGGTTATCTTCCCTGCTACTTTCAGCATCCACCAAATCTTGTGGCAGGTATTATTGCTATACTACAAAGGATAGCACTGGGTAGAATCCATTCACCTTTTTTTTAAAGATAAAGATATATGATTGCAAGAGGAAGATATTAACTTAGGCAGGCATTGGAGAGAAATTAATCATTTGTGCTATCAAATTTTATCTGCAATGATTTTCTCTTTACCTCACCAAAGTTCCTAGTCTATAGATCTAGTGCTCTACAAGAGAAGGAAGAGTGGCTGGTAATGAAGTGGGTATCATAACATAGTGATGCAACCTCTGCTCTTTATGTACTAGGGTGTGATGTTTCAACACAAATATGAAAGCTCAGGGCTTGCATCCCAGCACTCATTTTGCCATTTGGCTTCATTATAACTGGGAACAGATACTTGCCTATTGATGTGCAGAATGCATCTGATTTGCTTTTCATAACTACCTAAATCATATTTCTAATATTGTTCTGTGAGCAGTGCATGTCAAAACAACATAAATATACACTAACATAAAACAGCCATTTTCAGTATAAAAAATTAAAAACAAAGCACTTTAGCAATGACTCAGAATTCTGTAAACACATTTTTTATGACTTGGCAGAAACTTTTAAAAATCTTAACCAAAATGATTGTAAAGAAGATATTGAATGTGCCTTATAGCATGCTGGGTTTTACCACTGAAAAGATAGGGCCCCTCTTTGCTGACAACTTCTTTTTTTGATTAATTTACTAAGAATACTCTCTGAACCATTGGAACTCTATGATGGCCAAATTTCAGTTTCCAAATGAGACCATTTTCATATGTAGCTCTATGCAATCAGCAGTTTACAATGCAAGCACAGGTCTTTACATTATGATCTATAACACAGGGGCTGGAGCATATTCATTTTTGCTTGTTTTTTATATATTACTTTGATATAATCTGCTCCATGTTCTAGAGCAGTAGAGAGCTATCAACAAATTGCTATGCAATCACGAAAGGGCTGTAGTCTTAGAACTTGCTTATTCTCATTCTCAGGAATAACATTATGGAAATTTGTGGTGCTCATCTTTTTTGGCCAAGCTATGAGAAGGATCTTAAAAATTGCTAAAAATTTGAAGGACTCCCAAAGTCAAACTGACTTTATTTTGTTTAATTCATAAAGTAAATGATTAAATGTACACTATAAGTTACTCTTCCATAAACCATTATCCATTTTTTTGTCTGCACAGAGAGTCATGTATGATCCAAGCTATCCAGATGGAGTTCCTGGAGAAACCCAGATTGTATATGGGAGAATTTCTGCCCAGAACAAGTAAGATGATTATTTTAGCTACATTTTTCATATTCTGGTGGTAACTGCCAATACTGTGAAACACATCACTGAAAGCAATCCTTTAATGATTTGTGTTTGTTTTGCTTTTTTTCCCCTTTTGAGCATTGTACATCTTGTTTTTTTTTTGTTGTTGTTTTTTGGTTTCAACTCTTTCTGATTATTTTTATGATGAGAACTATGCTGGAAAGCATTCTATATTTGATGTTGATGCCCTTGAACGGATTCATTTAAACTGATAGAAATCCATAAGCATAAAAACCAATATTATTTCATGTGTAATATTGTCATTGTGGCAGGCACAGAGCCTCATTTCTGCTGGAATTGTTTCTCCTAATGCACAAGTTACCCGAATATATTACAGATGATTTTTTTTTCAACCTTAACCCTCTACTTGTACACGCATTCTTTTAAACACTGCAGGTCAAATGCTCAGAAGACAAAGTAACCAGTTTTATTATCCAGTTTATAGGCATTTTATAAAGTCTTTTAATTGACAACTCTAAAAGAATAGCAATATTTATTCAAAAACCTTAGCACAACACAGTTCTACGTATATGAGTATTCTAGGAAAAGTAAGCCAGAATCTGTCCACAACATAGTGAATAAAAACATTGTAATCCTAACATTGCAATTCTTTCAATGTATTGAACCCTTCATTTATGCATCATGTTGAATGTATTAAAGTACAATTAAAAATATCATAAAGCTAGAAATAACTCTGACTTTAAAATTTCCAACATTTATTTATCTGCTCCTTTTATGACAAGCATCATTAGGAAGGCATTTAATTTAAAAAAAGTATCACATAAAAGGTAGGTTAATTTTATACCAAATGTCAAAATTGTTCATTTTTTAAGAAGACATATCTGAATAGTGAAGATTTAGGATTTTTTTATCATTATATATATTTTTTTCCAGACTCCTGAACTGCTACTTTTATGTAGCCTGTAATTATGAACTTGGTATTTTGCAGGTGTCCTACTGACTGGTGGCAGGGTGGGGGAAGCAGAGAGGGAATCTCCATTTTTGAAATTATGGGATGCTGCTTTGCAATGGCAGAATTTAATCTGCTCCCAATTTGTAACAGCTTTTTGCATTAGAAAAAGATCTCAAATCCTCTCTAAAATTAGGAATCAGTGGAAGGTTTTTCCTTGGCTTCATAAGCCCAATGCAATTAAGCAGCAAGTGACTGTATGCCATATGCATTTATTGCTCTTCTTAGCATGTGTTACTTTGATGTGTTAGCCTGGAAAACTAGCTCTTTTTCTTGGGCAGCCTTCCTCCTGGGTCTTTATACTGCTTAGCAGTTGAGTGCAGACTTTGAAACACAGCCTAATTTAGAGGCAGATTGTGCAGCTGCTGCTGTCATTTCAGCGGTCTCCCCCCTTCCCCATTTTTGCTTTGATGTCAGCTTAGAGCCATTGTGGTTGCATTCAGTACTTTGGCTTCTTCTTCCCCAATTCACAAAATAGAAACTGCACAGTTTTTAACTGTATGTTTTCCCTCCCAAGTATTATTGAAGAAAACCCACTCATTTAATACAGAATGTAATTTTTTTGTCTATATATTGCTGCATATACTCTTTTATAACCACAAGATTTTCTTTTAAAGAAAGAAAAATTATATGTGTATACACTATACAGTATATTCACTAATTTATTTGTTCACTCACTCACTCTGCATGATGATCAGGGAATAGCATTCTTTGACTGAATTGGTAGCTATTCAGTACTTCCTAAATCCTTTATAAATTATTAGTCATTTTTCCATGGGACATATCAAGAATCACAGTATATGCTGTTGAGGGTGAAGGTTCATACTTTCAGCTTGTGGGTTTGTAACATTTGGTTACCAGGCTAGGTAACATCTTCAGCAGAGTTTAGGGGATGTCAGTGTCAGTGTTCTTCTGTTTATAAGGGCTTTGTGTGATCAGTAGGTCTTGTGATGGGTCAAGAGTGGATGTGCCAAGTAAGGGTCTTGTAATGGGTCTTGGGATGAGTCAGGTGTGAGTTGTTAATGAGAGTCTTGTGATGGGTCTTGTGATGAAGAGGTTATATCAGGTGAAAGTCACTGGGAGTGAACTGCTGATTAGGGGGGCTTGCATGGGTTGATTGAGGGTCAGTGCTGTCTCTGGT
The DNA here is from genome assembly GCF_016545835.1 of Crotalus tigris. Taxonomy (NCBI): domain Eukaryota; kingdom Metazoa; phylum Chordata; class Lepidosauria; order Squamata; family Viperidae; genus Crotalus; species Crotalus tigris. The sequence goes on along the minus strand of NW_024097251.1, from coordinate 170,401 downwards.
TGGCTATGTGGTTGATTTGGATTCTGAGGGGTTCGTAGGCTGGTTGTAGATCAATGTGTCTGTTGATGGAATTGCTTGTGGCATGCCAGGCTTCGGTGAACTCACGAGTGTGGTGGGTGATAGCATGACCGATGATTTTTATGTTACTCCAGTTGAACTGGTGCTGTTTGGTATCGTTGTGGGTAGAGATTAAGGATTTGGGATTCTGATGTTTGACTGCCAGCTAGTGTTCATGGATCCTGTTTTTTAATTGACATTTGTCATTTATACGTTTATTCCATGTAGAATTGGTTGCAATTGTTATAGCTGATTTTGTAGATTACATTGTTTCTTTCATCCTTCTGTATCTTGCCTTTGGTTCTGGCTGTGAGTTTGTGGCCTATTGCTATTCCTAGAGATTGGAGAATTTTGGCCGTTATTTCCAACGCCCCTTTTGTGTATGGTTAGTTTTTTCATGGTGGTTGACTGTGTGGTATATTGTGGTTTGGGTGTTGTGTGTTGGAATAAGAAGTTTTTTGGATAGCCATTACAGAGAAAGATGTCAAGCAGCCTTTTGTCTTCTGCTTTTCTTAGTGTTGTGGTGCTGCAGTGTGTCCTGGCCCTCTGAAGAGAGTCTGGACACAGCTTCTTCTCTGTGCAGTGGGGTAGTTGCTTGCAAAGCTGAGGATTTGGTCTGTGTGCATGGGTTTGCAATAGATGAGGCTTTCCAGTTCTCCATTGTCTAATCTCCTTATGTTGATGTAAAGGAATGGAAGTCTGTTGTTTTTCCTCTTTGCATGTGAATTTGATACCAGGGAATATGTTATTGAGTAAGTGGTGTTGTTGATGCAGTATGTCCAGAATTTTGTTTGGATGGTGGGTAGAGCTATGGATTCGAGTCATTGAACAACTGCTTCTGCTATTAGGCCTCATATGGGTGGTCCCATATATGCTGTTGATGCTGGGTTTCCAGTTTAGTTGAGTATGAATATAGATTTTCTTTGTACAGAATATTCATATAGATTGCTATTGCTATTTATTGTACACATGCATTTTATGTATAATGGGATCCTTCCCAGATAGATTCAGAGATTAAGCTACCTTGGAATGGAAACACGTATGAAAAGATCAATATTATTTGCTCCTTGTGGATACATATATCCACTGAGGCTTTTATCAGTACAATGGGTTACAAAAGTGTTATTATCATCACATCTGGCACCCATGTGTACATCATTCACATTGAGGGAGCCATTCATAAAAATGGCATCACCTTTCTATTGCTGTCCAGCTCTATTGAGCACCCTGTTGATTTATTGAATGTGGAAATGACTTGAGTAGGGACATGCAGATTAGGCTAAATCTGCCTCAGGTTGGTGTTGCAAGATATCATGCCTTATTCTATTCTGTTAATAGCTTCTCTTTTCTTCCATTTTCTCTCCATTCCTTTTTCTTTTTGCAATGTTTTAAAATACTAAGAACTCTTTGTTGGTGTACAGAACTTTTCCCATCAACACAGAGATCTATATGTAACTTTCTCTAACACATACTTTTAAAGCACAACTATCACTTGTATGCTTTTTTAAAATGCAGCATTACATGCTTTTTATTGTTATTCCAAATATGCTGAGTCTTTAGTATATGCTGTCCCCAAATATTGAATATTTAAGAAAAGAATGAAAGATACAATTATTATAGATACCATTTATTCCAATAGAGGAGAATATCTGTGGCTCAGCATTGAACTGTGGGATTCTTGCTTGTATCTGATCTTGATTATTTGCCTTTAAACTACACTCCCATCAACATTGGCAGGACAAGTTGCTGTGTAGCTGCCCAGAATCATTTGGTTGAGTTGGGCAGCTATAGAAATTGAATAAATAAATAAATAAATATTAACAGGCAGCAAACTTCACAGTCACTTGATATTTCTTAGTTGGGTAATTAAATGTCCACAAGCAAACAATTAAGCTCAGAGAGCACCAAGAACTCCACATTCCATTTACTGTTAGCCATTTGTGCTGTGACTAAAATAATCTTGATAATCATGCAATATCACTCTTGCAGAAATCTGTGGTAGATTTCTTTTACAACCCTATTCTTGAGTGTTCAATAACATTGCTTCCCCATCCAACAGATAAAACTCTTCATCTTCTTGGTGTACACTTGAGCAGAAGCCAGTGTGACTCTAGATCATACATAGGTAGAATGCAGGTGGAGAAAAACCTGCTATTCCTTTGAATGAACACTCAAAGAACTCAACCGCAAGTTTGCTTTGTGGCAATGATGATTCTGAAGAAATTACTGCTCCTGCTATGATTGCACTTTTACAACAGCTCTTTTCCATACATTTCAGCAATTCTTCTTTCAGAAGAAAATTAGAAGAAAGTGCGCTATAACATCTTCAGTAGGCATTCAGAGAATAACATTCCATCACTATTAGAACATTGTTTTTGTGCTTTTAGGATGGAGCATTTCATTTTACTTTATTGTGCCTTTGAGGCAATGTTGGCCCCTAGCAACTGAAGTTTTCTTGACAAGATTTTGGAAATGGTTTGTCATTGTCTGCTTTCTAGGGCTTAGAAAGAGTGATTGGCCCAAGGTCATCCAGCTTCCTAAAACTGGAGTAGAAGTTATCCTGATTTCTAGTCTGGTGCCTTAATTTGTACATCAAATTGACTTTCTGTTTTAATTCATAGATCAGCCTAAACTTTTTCATCTATTTGGCTCAAAATTTGATGCATTAATCTATTAAAAGTGTTATTCTATCTTAATAGAAAAGGTTAAAGAAAAAGGTTTGAAAAGGGAAGAGCTGGCATCATAAAATTATATGAAGCTCTAGTTATTGATGGAAATATATTTAATGAGTTCTGGTGTAAGCATCTCCTTTGTTGTTAGGGAACTGATACCTATCATCAAAATAAAGTTAGTGAAGCTGTCTCAGTCATCTGAAGTTTTGTGACATATCTGCTCCTGACTTCATTTATTGATTCATTTATTTACATTGGAGAGACTCAATCTGATTTTTGCATTGGAAAAGCATAGGATTTCACTATTAATTACTGATTTCTTCTCTAAAATAAGGCACTGTATATGGATCATCATTTAAACCTTCATATCTGCTTTTGGCTAATTTGGCCATATTCTTTTTTTTTTAAAAAAATCAAATTAATGTTGTCACTTAGATGGAAGATAGATCAACAAAAAAGAATGTGGGTAAAATAATTACTTCCTGAATCCTACAGCACTATTATCGTATTAATAACTTCTTCTATTACATATTCCTAAGCAGTCAGTAAATTTCATATAAAAGAAATAACAGTAAGAAATGGCATCTCTGAAATATCTGAAAGAACAGAGCTTCCAATTTATTGGAAGTTGGCAGCTTCCAATTTTGTCTTAGCTTTGCAATTTGATTTGCAAAAAGAATATGATGAAGCCCAGGGTCTTTGAAGTGGTAGCATCTCTTAGTAAAATAGAATTCTGTAGTTGAAAACTGGCACAAAATTATGTATTTCATTGGAGATGGGTGGCTAATAAATTAAAATGAATAAATAATAAAAATAAGAAATAATACATATCGGAGCTTCATATTTTATTACTCAGAATTAATTTAAAATACACAGAGGTAGCATTAGGCTTGAAGCTGTTTTTAGCAGACCTTGATGAAAAATAATTCATAAAAAATAAACATATTAGCCAAATGTTAATCATAGAGTTCAAAAGAAAAGAAAGGCACCAAGGAAAATGTGATTATTGTTCTTGTAGATGTTTATAGCATAGTTTCAGAGCCTCACCCACATATTTGTTGCCTGACTTTTTTTAGAAAAGGTCAAATTTTGAGTAATTGTTTGATAGTATAATTAAGCTTAATTAAGAAGTAATTCCAGGAAGACTGAACTGTTATAGCAGTGATTTTGTGGTGATAGGTTAATGGAAAAAGTTTTTAACTCCTTAATCACTTTTCTCTTTGAGTAGTACATAAGACGATAAATTCAGAGAGTTAAAAGATATGGCTCATTTGTTAGGCCAATTGAAGCAACTGGACAAAGCTTTTCAGCCCTGAAAAACAGCAGGAAAACATAGAAGACTAAAGTCACTGAAGGTATTTTTTAAAAGCATAATTATATTTTTAATAATATTTTCCTACTATTGTATTTAAAATACTAAACACTAATCTTTTAAAATTAAAAATAGCATATATAAAATTACCCTTAAAAAAAACCTTTCACCTGATCCTATCACATTCCTATCTTTCACTCCTTCTGCAAAGTCTTCAAGCATTTTCACCACTTCAATTCACATGTAACTTTCATCTCACCTACAATAGATGTAAACATTTATCAAAGCAGTCTATCCTCACCTGTTATGAAGAAGTAAGAGAGAAGGAGGAGGCCATAGTATTCGTTCTGGGGATGTAGCTGCACGATGGCAATATCTTGCCTTATATGAGAATTTCTTGGCAGGTTGTTCCACTGATTAATTGTTCTAACTGTCAGGAAATTTCTCCTTAGTTTTAGGTTGCTTCTCTCTTTCAATAGTTTCCATCTATTGCTTCTTATCTTGCCTTCAGGTGCTTTGGAAAACAGCTGGATATTGGAACAATATCATGTTGGCCCTAGTCCTTCTCTTCATTAAACTAGACATACCCGATTCCAGCAATCATTCTTTATATGTTTTAGCCTCCAGTCCCCAAATCATCTTTGTTGCTCTGTTCTGTACTCTTTCTAGAGTCTCAACATCTTTTTTACATCATGGTAACCAAAACTGAATGCAGTATTCCATGTGTGGCCTTACCAAGGCATTGTAAAGTGGTATTAACACGTGATCTTGATTCTATCCCTCTGATAATGCAGCCTAGCACTGTGTTGGTATTTTGGGTAGCTACAGCACACTGCTGGCTCATTTTAAGTGATTTTCCACTAGAACTCTGAGATCCCTCTCACGGTTACTATTATTTAGTAGTAACTGTACTTTGCACTTTCTTGAAAGCATTATTTATAGATGTTTCAAATAACATTGTAAAGGAAACATGTCCATGTGTGCTCTGGCTCATCCTTCTACTGATACTTTCTTTCTGTATGAACAAACAACTCCTATTTCCAGATGTCTTTTTCCCTTTTTCCCGTTTTTCAGAATCTGCATGTATGGCCAGCACTCAGTTCCTCAGTGGTTTTTTTTTTTAAATGCTGATGTTTGTCTTCTGCAATACTTGATAATTGTATTCTTCCCACATCAATTAAAAACCAAAGACAGCTTTATAGTGTTTTAATGGAAAAGTATATTGTAGTTTTTTAAATGCTGTAGTATGCTTAATGTGAATTTTGCATTCCTTTGGTTTTCTTTCTTTTGATTTAATCAACTTGTTTTATTTTTTATATTGATCCTATATATGAATCTAGTTTGCATTTAATTTAGAGCATTGGGTGCACTATTGGTGCACTGGGTCAAAATTACCAAATATAAGTGAATTGAAAACCAACCAACTATGTCATTCTTACTAAGTGCACCAATATACATTTGTGCTAACACATTCTGTTGACATTATCATTTTATCAAACCTCTCTTCTGCGATCAACAGAACAAGGCTAAACAAGGTGACCACATCAGCTTCAGGATGACAGTGGTATCATGCAGGACTTACTGAACTATAATGCTGGTTAAAGCTTTGAAAGGATGACTCAGTTTGAAAAAGTTTTCATTGAATCATACTATTAAAACAGATTTGTGAATGGAAGCAGAAATCCATTTTTATGGGTCAAATTAGTGGGTTTTCTCTGGGGATATTATAGAAAATATTCCATTTTTAAATTTTATGTCAATGTATAGTGGAAACTGGACTAACATAATGAACTCTTTGAAAATGACATGAATTCTACCAGTTCTTTTCAAGTGTTGAGATTAACATTACTTTAGATTCATTCACTTCTTAGTTTTTGATTTCTTTAATATGGCTAGTTATCAGCCTTTCTCTTCCATGAATGGTTTCACACACATGATGCTGGTCCTGACAATTTAACTGGCAGGTCAACTCAGCTCTTGGTAGTCTGAATATGCCTTGAGGTTGACCAACATCCATTATTGGGATCAAAACGTCTTTTATTTCCATCATACATATACTATACCTTCATGGACTGTTACCTGAAGAGGCTTCCTCCTACCAATACTACAAAAGGAAATGTTGTTGTTCCAAAGATATACTTGTATATATTGATGATTCTTCCATACACACACATGGAAGAATTGTGAAACAAAATAAAGTTGATATTGTCAAAGCAGAAATACTTCACAGCATCATGTGCAAGCTCCTTCACCACAATTGTCAAGATTTAACATTGACATTCTAAGAATCAGTGAAGTAAAATATACAGGAATGGCTCACTTCACAAAAGAAAAACATCAGAACATTAACCACAGATATATATATAAAAAGAATAGTCATCAAAGTCAAAGTCAGAGCTTAGATACAAACTTCCCAAATGACAGAATGACTTCAGTTCAAGTCTGAGACAAACCACTGAATATTATAGTAATCCAATAAATACTTGAAGCAGATACACATAGGATGTAGAGGTTGAACAGTTCTCTGGTGACTTACGCAGTACTGTAAAAATACATTGTTCTAATTATAGGAGAAGAGAATGCTAAAGTTGAAAGCAAAATAGTATTAGAATAATGAAGGTGGTTTGGCTTTGTTGTACAAAATATAATAGGCTGCATAGTAGTAAGAGTTCTGCTGAAAAAAAAATCTTTATTGTAAATAACAGGCAACTCAAAAATCAAATTGTCTACATGCTCTGCAAGGATGGAAAAATGTTATTTAATAAGCAGAAAAGAACTTGATCCTGACTTTGTCTAAGATTATAAATTTCATCTTGCAGAATTATAACTTAACATTCAAGAAAATACATAAAACAGAATATGGAGAAACTATGTGGTTCATTTTAAGAGATTAGTATACAATTTCAGTTTATATATTTATACAGTATGTAGAATATATCAAGATATGTTTTGGATAGGAAGAAATAAAAAAATGGAATTAAAATTTCTAGGAAAAAATCAATACATATATGCTGATGATACCATTCTTATGGCTAGAAGTTAGAAACTTAAAGAATTTCTTGCTGAAGCTAAAATTGGTCTATCTGCCTGACTAGCTAAGGAACTATCATTCAGAGATCTTCAGGTGCAAAGAATCAGGATGAAATGTTAAATAGCAGTTCAGAAGATTTATTGTTCAAGCCTATACTCAAGAATCTAGTTAACTAACAGTAAGCACTAAATTGGCCTTAGATAAAGCTCTGGAATTCAAAGGGTGCTGGACCCGGATCATTTATGACAGTCTAATGATTCTAAGCTGATGACATATTTAACTCTGCCTTCCCCAGATCTGTATTTTCTTCTCCTGCAGAGATGCAGTTGATTGTGTGAAGAACCTTAATAATTTGTCTATAATAAAAACAACATAACAGCTAGTGAAATCCATAATAATGAGTACAGAATATTAACATTGGTGGCCTTTAGGACACTAAAAACATTACTGGGATGCTTTAATTGTTTTAAAGTTATTTCTGCTTAAATGTGACTTACATAATGCACAATTATGAACATTGCTTTTATTGAAGAAATATTTTAAAATTAATAATTCACATTCAAAATTACCTTGTGCAAAATTCACAAAATTTGTGTTATTGTGCCTAATAACTTACACATTACAGTATTGTTGTTTGTAATAGCTGCTTCAAAATGAAATGTTCTTAGGGATGTGCAGAAATAAAGCTTTCCTGTAAATGTGATTAGGCATCTAAACATGTCATCCCATAAAGCAGACTTGTATCTGATTATTCTCAGGCTTATGGAAAATGAAATGTAAAGGCACTGGAAGTTAGGATCATACATTCTCTCTGTAACCAAAGCGGATTTAGAGTTAATGGCTTTGCAGCATAGCATACTATCCTAATCTGACGATTCAGCAGCTGCATAATGCAGCAACATAATTTATTAATGCAATATGTACATTCCTGTTATAATAAAAGGATTGTTGGAGTTTCCTTTAATTCTTCATAGGAGCACCTTGTAATTAGTAGCTAAGCCAATATTTCAGCATCTTTAAGTTTGAGCTGTTTGGGATCTCTGGCTTCAAATAAATCTATTTATTCAGAAGAAGCTCTATTTTATCTTTACATCACCAGAATATAGTTATTTGAATAATATCTTTTCGTGAAGCAGCTAAAATAAGGGAAATATTTTGTTATCTTTCATTTTGCAGGTTTATAGACCAAACTGCATTTAATATTAATTGTATAAATATATATAAAGCCTCTATTGTTTTATTTATTTATTTTCTCCTCTCTAAAAACATCTGGGAAGGGAGAATTGAGATTGACCATGACCTGCAGAGAGAGGAAAAAACTCCTATTCCACTTATGCCCCCTGCAAAAATAGCAATTAAGCTGCCATTAGCCCCAGGAAAAGCCTTCTATTGTGTGATGATGTCACACTGAGCCAGAATGTGTTAATTTTTTTTTTTTCATTTTTAATCAGAAACTCATAGCAATTTATCTAATATTGGAAGTCCCCTGTGAAGCTCCTGTTAGGAAATTACCTATGTTCTATTTATTTTGGCAAAATAATGGTAATTTTAAATGAAATCAGTTCACTTTGAAAGAAGATTGTGCACAACTCCAACTGTCAGCATTGTCACCATAAGTCCTACTGGTGTGCATGACTAGAATGAAACCTCAGCAACTTCCAGACACCACAGGTTCTGAGTCCTACTTTAGAATCTACAGCATTACTGATTAAGGACAGCTTTTCCTTTCTGCAAGATATATGTGGTGTATTGAGAACTATAACTGGATTCAAATTCCCTTGCTAAATTCTTTGCCAAACTGGTATAGCATTCTTCTAAATTTCTCCAGAGATGAAAACTAGCAATTTCTCAAGAGTAAGATTCTACCTTAGTGCTGACATGGTACTGTTACTGAAAAAGCACCAAAGGAGCTGTTGTCTCATAAGTGAGATATATGTTAAACCATGGATATAGTAAACTATTGAAGAGAGGGTTGTAAAAGGAAAGACTGGATATTTTCTTGGTCCACCTCATAACTAAATAAAATAAAATTATTCCTCTTCAGCTTTAAATTCGCTAAGCAGCTAGAAGCAATGTCTTTAAATTTTCCTTCCAACTGTATCCTCCTCTTTCTTGCCTTTATACAGAGATAATAACCTTAGTTTACCTAATCAAATTAGATAATAGTAGAATGATTTTGATTGGATTTTAATCCTTCTGGGCATGAGCAAAAAAGTGACTTTATGGAGTAAGCAATTTTTTTTTTTTTTTTGTATCAGCACTTCTGTGTCTCATGAGCTGTCATCTAAAAGATTCCCTGCAGAAATGCCTCAGTAACTAAAACATTGTGTCCCTGCCAGCCTATGTAAATGTGGGGGGAAATCTTTGTTTTTCTTTATTGATAATTTAGAAAGGGAGAAAATTATTATTGGCAGTACATGCCAATCTAATTACTTTAAATTATTATTTCATGAACTAATTAGCTACTTAAAGTTATGCTGACAAATAAAACAAAACTTTTCTTCTTTTATTTGTCGGGAAGTTATTAATATTTTAGTTGAATCCTCCATAGCCAAATTTAGAATTTTTTAAAATAAATGTTATAACTTCCAGACAAGTGGCAGTGTCAGCCTTTTCTGCAAAACAACCCTTTAAAAATTGCAGCACTTTAACAATTTTAATGGGTAATAAACTTTGATTGACTACAAATGATAATAATCTTTGTAGTTATTATAACGAACACAATATTTGCTGTCTTTACAATGCAGAAGTTAGTAGCTCTGAAAATGAATATCACATTTTCTGTTCATAAATGTCTCATGTTTCATACATATGAATCACAGACCTGGAAAGAACCCTGGTGATCTTTTAGTCCAACTCCCTGTCCATTGAGAAGATAGGCATGAAAGACAAAGAGTTAAGAGTACAGGTGATGTTATCATCTGTACTTCCAGTGGAAGATCAACATCCAATGAAGGAAGAGAGGATTCTAGAAATAAACCCCTAGTTCATAGGATGGGGCCACAGAGAAAACGTTGCATAGTTTACATTAGCTACAGCAAGGACTTGTCGTGGAATGGATTACACACCACAAGAACCAGATATATTGTGTTTAAAAAACAATTGGCTTAGCTTATCTAAATAGTTTTAAACTAAAACTCAAAGGGGAGAAGTCAAATCTTTAGGAAACATAAACCCCAAACATAAATCCCATGATAACCAATCAGACAATGAGGAAAGGAATGGTGAAAAGGAAGGGAACTCAGGTATAAAACAGAAAAAGTAAGAAACAAACTCAAGGTTAACCATAAAGGGTTCAGATGCCTATACACTAATGCTCGAAGTATGGGAACAAACAGAGTGAACTTGAAGTCCTAGTACATAATCAGGAGTATCAAAAAAGAAAAACAATCCAACTACTCATGGATAGACTTCCAGGCATTGGAACTAGTATAGGCTGTTAGAAGAAACACTCAAGCTCCCTGACAAGAAAAGACAAAACCCTTTCACAAGGAGTTTCAACTGGGTAATTGTGTAGTTGGGCACTCCAAAAACACATATCTCCATTTATGATCAGCTGCGGACAGGATAAACCATCCATCTATTTATTCATTCAGTGATGAAATGAGTAGTACATATCCTATTAGTATTATAATGAGTGGATGCAAGCAGAAGCATGATTCCTGAATGTGAATAAAGGGCAAAGCTAATTTGTTCATCAATCCACAGCTAAAGCAGGTTTTGAAATCAATCAATCAATCAATGAAGTTAATCCATGCATCAAAACAAGCTTTCAAATATGGATCAAGGTAGTATCTAAAAGAGAATATATGGGAACTTGTGTTCAAAGAATAGTTGCTGAATTAAGATGGCATGTATCATAGATAATCAGCACTGTCAATAAATTACAGCAAGATTATTTTTATACTAGATGGATACATAGATGCAGATAATTGAAATGTTGGATGTGTCCCAAAGTCTTTGAAAATAATTCACTCTAGCACTGTAACCATAGACACATAATGGAGCAAAAACTGCAAAGCAGTCTCTCCCTCCCTCCCAAGAATGAGATGCTTCTAGAAACCAGCAGTTCGGTGATTATTGAAGGTTGATTTTATGATGATGTATCTTTTTACCGCTTTGGATTATCAGAGACCAATTTCATGCTGGGTGAATTCACTAATCATGCAACAAGGTAGCAATCAGATGGTGGGTAGGTGATTAGTTTGCTCTAGGTTTTTACAGAAAGAAGCTGAAAACAAGGACTATGTGGATCACCTAATTGCCATCTGGAAATATATTTACTGTAAGGTGCAAAATTGGTCCCAGAAAGCCTCATGTTGGGTTAATTCAGAAGCAATTTTGATGTATATGAAACATAACTGAAATGCAAAGTCAGGCTAGCTTTGCACTGCATTATAGCATCCTGGCCAGTGCATCATATTTGTTCTTTCTGGTTTCTGTATTCCTTTATATACATTTCCCAAACAAGGCACTTAGGTAAATCTCTTACATGAATGTACACTATGCATATGAAAATTGGACTTTATTGATTCAGAGTACTTTATTATAAATAAAACAGTCCCAAAGCAGATATCTTTGCAAATATATTGGTAATCAGTTTAGATTATGTTTCAACGGGAGTTTAAAGACAGTGATAAAGAGCATTCCCATCAAATACTTGGAAATTAATCTGGCAGTTTGACCCAGTAACCGACATGCATACTAAAACACTGATGTGAATTGAAAATAAAATAACCACGCTTGACAGATATAATAGTTTAAGTGATTTCAAATTAACCACATCCCACTGACCGCAAGTGAAGAATGTGTTCATTCTCCCGCAATGAAACATGCTCCAGGGACTCATTATCCAGAGTAGAGTAAGTAAAACCAGAGTGGAGTAATTGATGCTGAGAAGGAAGAAAGAATGACAGCTATTTAATGATTCTCAAACTTATACATAAAGATATCTCATGTGCCTAATGTATTATTTTTCTCTTTCCAAACTGGCCATATTATAACCTTGCATCTGTATTGCATAGCAATTGCATCATTTGATATAGCTTTTAGGTTTAATGAATTACAATGCCCCTCCTGTCTCCCCAAGACATCAGCTGCTACATGAAAATCGCAAATAACAAGTACCTTGTGCCATTATGATTAATTGTGGAGATATATTACGTAGCCAAGATATGTGTATAAAGAACAAAGCTATCCATAAAGAATCCAGATTTTCTCTTTCTGTTCTCCATCTAGTTCTCTTAATTGATTTTGATTCTTTAAATGCAAAGTTTCCTATAACTTCTATCTATACCCAGAGAGTATACTAAGAGGAGAATGGTGAGAGTACTCTTACCCTTATAGTGATGCTACCTGGGCCAAGGGCTGGAGTTAATTGCAATTAAAGGGACTAACTTGCTGCCAGAGGATGTTCTCCCCTAATGTAATATACGTTGTGTTCATTTTGATTCACTTAGAAGCATTTTATTCCACACAGTTGATGCCAATGTTCTTCAATATGATAATTATTTCACTACTTATTCAGTTAGGTTTCAACATCAAATACTGCATCCAGTTTTGGTCACCACAATGTAAAAAAGATGTTGAGACTCTAGAAAGAGTACAGAGAAGAGCAACAAAGATGATTAGGGGTCTGGAGGCTAAAGCGTATGAGGAATGGCTGCTGGAATTGGGTATATCTAGTTCAATGAAGAGAAGGACGAGGGGGGACATGATAGCAGTGTTCCAATATCTCAGGGGCTGCCACAAAGAAGAGGGAGTCAAGCTATTTTTCAAGGCACCCGAAGGCAGGACAAGAAGCAAAGGATGGAAACTAATCAAGGAGAGAAGCAACCTAGAATTAAGGAGAAATTTCCTGACAGTTAGAACAATTAATCAGTGCAACAACCTGCATCCAGAAGCGGTGGATACTCTAACACTGGAAGTTTTTAAGAAGAGACTGGACAGCCATTTGTCTGAAATGGTATAGGGTTACCTGCCTGAGCAGGGGGTTGGACTTGATGACCTCCAAGGTCCTTTCCCTCCTCCTCCTCCTCCTCCTATTATTATTATTATTATTATTATTATTATTATTATTATTATTACTACTATCTTTTCATTTCTAAATTGTCCATTAAAAAGGATTTATTCAAAATTGGAAAACCTCTGCTGCTAAGTGGGTTATTGAATGTAGAAAATCAAATAAATAAAATAGTAGCTGATTAGGGAACCAGGAAATTGTCTTCCACAATTTTTAAAGAAATCATGTGACTCCTCCTTCTCTTTTTAAGGCTGGCTAGTATTGGGACAAGGAGAGATTTGAATGACAGTAAGCTCTTCAAGAAGCTGATACAGTTTTCTACTAGGGCTAATTGCTTTCCTATTTCTGATAATTCATTGAGAATGTGCAACTAATCAGAGTTCTAATGATGTTTTCTTTCTCTGATTTTGCCATTTCTGAGTTTTGGAGAATTATGAAACATTGTCTGAGCTGGATTGTGACATGAGAAAATTCCTTGGAAGGGAGGTTAGGTCTTCATCTCAGATTTATTTAGGCACATATATTTTTTCACATTAAGAGGGCAAACTTAACATTTACCCAAGGGCTTCTATTAAACTTTAATTCTCAAATATATATTAAAGTGCAAGCATGAGCAGCCCCCAAGAACCAACTGCAAAGGAAGCATTTGGATAATTATGTTTGTGGAAGAGAGTGAAATACCCTATTAGCTCCATCTGTGCACATTGGCTGCAGGTGAAATAAATGCAGTTTTCAGATTCAAGTGAAAATATCGGTCTTCCTAATATTGCTTTTAAAAAAATTAACCAATTCTGTCTCTTTTCTTATATGCTGTCCATTGCACCAGTGCTGTACACCTTAGGGCTCAACATGATCTCTGATAGGTTGTCACATGGTTCAAAATATTATACATGAAATCCTTCCAGGAGCAGCAGCTGGTATATTTTGTAAGCTACATAGTTATTTGGCAGTGATGGGCTACACATGTGCCTCAGGTTTTGTTTTTTTTCAGATGGTTAAGCTTCTTTTTCTCCAAGCGCTCTCTTTCTCTGTTTTTAATTCATCTTTGATTGTGAGGAATTCATGCTCTACAATATATGTTTAAGCCCAAAGCCTAACAATTATTTTGCATTATCACCTTTTAAAACCTTTCCATTATAAATAAGAAATTTGAAAGCTGGCCATTAATATGTTGAGTGGGAACATATTATTTTAAAAAGGAAAAAAAAAGCACATTAGTCTTTGAAATGCAGAACAAATTCTATTACTATATTCTCCACTTCCGACAAAAAACATGCTTTGTCCATAGATTGAGAGAAATTAGAGATAAAATGACTGGGAGGGCAATCTTTTCTAGTCTCCTCATTAATGTGAAATTATACCCTAGAGTATACTCTCAATTGCTTTGTCCAATTTCTTTTCAGAGTATCTAGACAGACAATGGGTTTAGTTGTAATTCATCAGAAATCAGTGCAAACATGTTTATTTCACTGCATATGGGAGCATGAGGATTGCATGCATGGTACATGTTGGATATAGAGGAAAGATGCTCTTAGGTTCAGATGGCCCACCTGTTGCTGGATGGAGAGGTTCATTCAGAACATTCCCTTCCCTCAAAGACCTAATCTGATTTCTTTGTCTCATTACGCTTTGTTGTGGCTGATGGTATCTATTATGGATGTTCCCCTTTCCTTTCACAAAAGTTGTCTGTGCAAGAGAAAATGTCTCATTTGCTGCACTTGTGGTTCTTTAACAGCTAGTGCTAGAAACAGAATAGTGTGGATCATCTCTCAGCAAAGAGAAAATGGAATGAAACACACACTTATCTGCCTTCTGCCATGTGTTCCATGCTGACAACACTGAACACTCATTGTCTCTTTATAGGGAAGAGACAGTCGTTCCATACTCTTTCTAAATGTAGTCTGCTGTATTAAAATATCTCATTCATTCAGTCATTCAGGCACTTCTCTTCCCTCTTTCTGGTGCAGAAGCATCATTATTATTGCAATATTATTATTGCAGAAAATTACAATAGGACCTTCTCTGATTCTATTTAGAGAAATATATATAGATTGCTCTTAACATACTGTATATATTGGTTTAAATAGAATCATAGAAGATCCTCCCCTATTCTTTGAGTTTTGACAGAAGATTAATAGGAAGAGGCAGCCCTTAAGGGTAAGCCATAGTTTTAAAAGAACCAACAATCATTTACAATATACTTTATGTAGATATAAATTGTATCTATATTGGGCCTAGGTGGCTTAATATAATCCCATGGATGAGCTCACATGTAAATTCCAACAACATTGTTTTGATTCAATTGACTTTTTGAAAATCTCTCCTGATATATTTATGAATAGAATTTCTTGCCCTAAGTTATATTAAGTGTACTTAATCCATGGATGAATATAACTGGAACTGACCTCCTAATAAGAATAGAATACATAAATAGAGATTTATATTTATATCTTCACAACTTGTATATATGACATATTTGCAGGTCATGGGCTTTCCATGGTCATCTGGTTGGCTACTACAGGAAATAGGTTAATGGGCTATATAAATCTGGGCTAATTATGTAAGATTATTCTTGTATTCTTAATAAAACATTTACTCCATCATTAATATATTTACTTTAGTGTAACATATTTTTAACCATATTAATTGCACTTATCTTTGAGGAAGAAATCCTATTATATAATTTTTACCATATGGTTGTGCCCAAAGATTTTAGAAGGAAGTTTGGATTTTAAAAGGGCTCATATTTTAGCAATGAATTTTCAGAATTTATATTAAACCAATCATTTTAGGATACTTTTAAAATCTATTCCAGGATACTAGGCAAGTCATGTGTAGTATTATTAAATTTTAATGGCCCTTTGCCTTGCATATTTTTTTCTTTTAATAGTAATTTTATTAAAAATTACAACTAACACAAAATTTAAAAAAACCTAGAAGGTGCAGAAAACAAAAAATGGAAAAGAAAGAAAAAAAACAGGAATATAGTAAAGAAAAAGAAAATATATAAATTACATCCTCCTTCATCACAAGTATCAACAATTTTAATTTCTTATGGTCTTCTCTTAAAACAAAACAATCTTTTTCCATATCCAATCTCTTATTTACTGTATGAACACCTTAAAACCTCCTTTTAGTTAAAGCCCTTCAAGGGTTACCAGAGACAACAGTATATCCTATTTTAACTTTGATCATATAAACCAACTGTACATTCCAACTTTTTAACAATCTTGATCTTCTTTGAGTCCCTTCAAATATTGTCTTAAAACTTGATTTCTTTTCCTCCTTTCTTTATCCCTTCTCAAAAAATTCTTCAAAGCTTTAACAAATCTCTTTTGTAATTTTTGCAATAGAGAAGGATTATCCAGGTAACTCTCTTGGTTTTTTTATTTGTATATTTTAATTATTAAAAAAGTGACTGGGATCTTTTGTAGGTCCAGGGTAACATCTTTTTTCATAGCATTCTTGTTGCTTGCTATTATTAAATCTACCTTCAGATCAGTCTCAATGTTGTCCAGAAAAACTTGCTCCTCTTTCATAACATCTGTAAAATTAGGCAGACTTTGGCCACCCATCAGTGGTCTCACCACTAATTGTAATATACTATTAAATTCAGTTCTATTTTATTTCAATATTTTGATTTTTAATTCTGGCCTGTGACATGATAATAGCTTAAATTGAATAACATTTTTACATATTGTTTGTAGATATGATACTCTTAAGAAATACTCTTAAAATTAACTTCTGGGTCCATAGTTCAAAAATAACCTTCAGTCTATACGATGCTAAAACATTTTGTTCCATTCTGTATTAGAAAGTCAAAGTTAAGTGATTTTCTCTTTTAATTACAATAATGATTTTCTTTTAGTCTCTGTAGTGTCCAGTCTTCAAAGTTTCATCCCATATTTTTTTTTGACCTATTCAAAACAAAAATATTTTTCCATGGGAAGGATTCTTATAATCAATTTCAAAATTTTATTGTGAAATTATATAGAATCTTAGTCTGTTTGAACTTTCTAAAATTAAAATTTTGATCTCCTTTTTGTTATTTATTCCAGAAAAATGTCCTTAAACTTTTACCTAAAACTTCTTTGATTAAGGACTGAAGCTGTGCTGCTGCTGTAAAACCTGTCAAATCTGTTTGAACTTTCTAAAACTAAAGTTTTTAATCTTCTTTTTGTCTGAACTTCTCAGTTCAAGATCCCTAACATTTAACAAACATTTACCCAGTGTCCATAAAGAAAGGCACTGAATTATTTTCTCATCTCTAAATGAGCTCTAAATCTGCTGAAGACAGATTTTCCTGCAGTCTCTTCATGAGGAGCAATGGTATTTGGATTATTTCCTTGTCCACAGAGGAATTATGAAGAGCGGTTTATTTCCCATGTCTTCATTCTATTGCACTCATTGACTCTACCTTTAGTGGAACCATTTTCAATTCACCATTCCTTCCCTAGAAGTTGGTTTGTTTTCAACTACAGAATGCACTGTCAGAATATGCATTTTTTGAAAACTTTTTCATGGTAGAATACATGTGATAGACCCCCTGATATCCCTTATTAAAAGAAACATATAACAAGAGAAGGAAAAAAGCTCATCCTGATACTCTGGAGAACCATAACAAGTCAGTATAGTCAATACTAGACTAGATGGAGAAATAGCCTAATGTGATGTAAAGCTACTTACCGTGTTCCAAGGTCAGGTCTCTTTAAAAATTCATATGCAGGTGAATTTTATCTCCTTATATAAATACTGCATTTTCACAGCCAGATTGCTGTTTAATGTAAATGTTCCCAACTCTGCAGGTCAGGTTGATAACATCTCCCAAATTAGTCTTCAAGATAGGAAGATAAAATTGTGCTTAGCAGTTTTCAACAAAAGAAACTTCTCCAACAAAATTCTAGAAAAAAATTCAATTAGCAAATGGGTTATATAGAACTGGAAATATTATGGAACGCATAGCTTTAACAATGAGAAATTGTGATGTCATCACTCCTAAATTAAAAGCATAGAACAGTAAAGTACAGCTAATGCAATCTGCATAGTTCCATTGCTGCTATTCACTGTTTTTAATGTTTAAATCTTAAAACCTTTCAAACAGAGAACAATTCCACACTACAGCCTATGCTGCTTGACTCATATATTGTTTCTGCTGTTTCTTAAACCAGCTTTACAAATTTCAGCCCTTATTGCACTGGATTTACAATGTGATTGGACTAGTGCTCAATGTAACCTGCATCTACACCAACGCCTGATTTCCCACTCCCCCATTTGTTGTTCTATTCAAACATTTCAATTCCGTAGTATGTCACAAAGAATTTGTGCAATTGTTGTACAATTCTGATCTTTGTAGGCAAAGGTAAACCACAGCATCTGACTATCTTTTCTAAGGCCTTTAGTGCTACTCTATCAAGTGTTAATATGCAGATGCTTATTGTTTCCTTCATTGTGGATAGTCAATCTTAAAAAAGCGTTTTATGTACTATTTAATATTATGATTGTCAGTTTTAAGACTGGTTGCTCTACATGGTGTGTGTGTGTGTGTGAGTATGTGCATATATACCAAGCACATATATGCTAATTAATATTTCTATAAATTATAAATCATGTAAATTAATTTATTATAATGGAAATAAACTTATATATTATATAATGTCAAGCTACTTGACTATGCTTATTAGAGACTGCAGATTATTTGTATTTTCAGATTATCAGCATAGTATCATCAACATAACACAAATTCCTGATGTTTCTTGCTCCAGTTTTAAGACCATGCCTGCCTTTTTCAATCCAGTTTCCCTCAGTATATATTCTGTATACAGATTGAATAAATAAGGTGAACATATACATTTTTGTCTCGCTCCTTTGTCACCCTGCAGCCAGATTATTTCAGTTGTTTCCTTCATATGATCCCTTCCTCCAATAAGCTTGTCAGTTATGGTTAGGTTACTTTAGCTGCTAAATATGGAACCCAGATAACATTTTCTGTCACCAGAAGAGAATTTGAAATCCCCTTTCATGAATGAACAACACGTATCATGGTTAAGCAAGACCCTTCATTTCAGCAAAGAAACAATCAGGAAAGTAAACATAATGATTTCATGCCAAGACTATAGTGCAAATATACATTTAACCATCATAACCTCCATCCATATAATAAATAAAAACATCTGTATTGTACTAATATATTATATGTTGCATTTTAATGAGGTAAGTACAAAATGATTGAATTGGACTCAGGGATTGTTTTGGTCAGTTCCAGTCCTGTTTTATTCTAGTCCATAACATTTTTATTCTAGTCCTTTGGTTTGCTTTTCCAAATCTTTGCACATACAGATACCTACACATACACACACACACACACACTTTCCCATATTACCTGATGACACCAATGCAGAACATTTCTGTTGTTTTTCTATAATAATAATAATAATAATAATAATAATAATAATAATAATAATAATAATAATAGTAATAGTAATAATCCCCCAGTGAGGCACTACCTTGATGTGGTTGTGGGGCTTGTGTACTCTGAGGAAGATGAGATCTATGCCAGAGGTTCAACCATACTGGACAGGTCTCATCAGAGGAGTCAGACAAAGAGTGTCTCTCCCATAAAAAATATGGTGAGACGTAAATTACAGAATGCCATACTGGCTCAGATGTCGCCCGGGTTAACAAGGTCCGTGCTGGATATTGGAGTTCCTGGATATCTGGTGAAAAATGGGTTACAGGACTCAGGACTGTTGGCTGAGCAACCAGGGCCAGCAGCTACAGAACTACTGGAAGAAAAGGTGTTTACCCGTCGCAGATACACAGTTATTGAAAACAAAGAAATAATGATCTGTTACTACAGATCAAGTCCAACAAGAAGAGGATATCTAAAATGAATGCACCAGTTCTGGAAAGAACAACATCCAGAATCAGAAATAACAGAACAGAGACTAGCAGATCAATGCTGATTTATAATACGAAATAAAGTATTCACAGAAACAGAATTGGATGAACTGCAAAGGTTTACCCAGGGCAAAGAAATCAAAGCCTTACCAGAAGTAATTCAGAATGTAGAGGCAAACCAGGGGGAGTTGGCAATGAAGGAATCCATCAGAGATATACAACTGTTCTCATTTGGAAACCAGACACCTCTACCTCAAGAAGAACAAAACCCCCTAACTAAAGAAATAAAAGAATTGAAACAAAGAATAACTGAGCATCTAGAACAGCACAAAAACAACAGAATAAGGCTACCTGCATTGAAGCTTGTTCCAAAGAAACAGCTAGCACAAGCATTAAAAGATGCAAATACTGCAATATCAAGTATAAGCACTAATTCACTGCAAGAAACAAACCAACTAATGTACAGCACAGCTGCAGTTATAACTGAATACCTGGGATGCAAAATCAACAAAGAAGAAAAACAAACAAACAGTGCACCACAAAAATGGAAGGTTAGATTAGAAAATAAGATCAGCAAATTAAGATCACATGCAAGCAAGCTAGAACAAATGAAAGAAAAGAAGCTAAAGAACAAGAAGACCAAAGAATACCTAATCAAGAAATACCACTTAGAAACAAGGAAGATCAAGAAAGCACTGGAAATAATAAAGCAATAAATAACAGCTATAGCCAGGAAAATGAAGCTCGAATTGCAAACTATAGGCAAACTTGCAAACTTCCAATTTCAATCCAATCAGAAACTTTTCTACCAATCCATCAATGGAGAAACTACAAGGAATCAGTTAGTGCCTGACAAGGAAGAAACAGTGCAGAAGCAGATATGGGATAACCCAAAGAAATACAACAAGGATGCGGCTTGGTTAAAAAAGGTGGATGCAAATAAAGTTCAACAAGGTGAAATGAAAGAACTAGTAATAACAACAAAAATGGTAGAAAAAAGAGCAAGGAAAATCAAAAATTGGTCAGCACCAGGTGAAGATGAAATGCATGGGTTTTGGTTGAAACATTTAACTGTTATACACCCACTCAATGCCAAGCAGTTCAACAGTATACTATAAGGAGGAGAAATTGAAAAGTGGCTAACAACTGGGAAACCTACCTAATAATGAAAAATCCAGCAAAAGGGGCAACACCAGGCAACTACAGGCCAATTACCTGCTTACCAACAACTTTCAAATTACTAACTGGTGTGGTAGCTGATGCAGTACAACAGCATCTAGTTGAAAACAATCTCTTTCCACCTGAACTGCCCCAATAGCAGAGGAACAAAAGATCAACTCCTAATAGACAAAATGATCTTGGAAAACTTCAAGAAAAGGAAGACCAACCTGAATGTGGCATGGATTGACTACAAAAAGGCATTTGACTCTCTGCCACATGACTGGATAATCAAGTGCCTAGAAATAACAGGAGTCAGTAGAAACATCAGAAAATTTGTGCAAAGATCGATGGCGCAATGGAAGACACAGTTGCAGATCAATAGTGAGAGGCTGGGAGATGTTAATATCAAGAGAGGAATATTTCAAGGAGATTTGTTATCACCTTTACTATTTGTTATTGCACTGTTTCCTCTGTCAACAATATTGAATAACTCAGGACATGGCTATCAAACATCAAAAACATCTGCCAGACTATCCCACCTCCTTTACATGGATGATCTGAAGCTGTATGGAAAAACATCATCTGAAATAGAATCGCTGCTCAACACTGTCCGTATATATAGCCAAGATATTGTAATGGAGTTTGGCTTGGACAAATGTGCCACACTTACTATCAAACAAGGAAAAATAGTGAAAACTGAAGGAATCAAGATGCCCCACGAAAATAAGATTAAGAGTCTGGATGAGGAAGAGTACGACAAATACTTGGGTAACCTTCAAGCTGACAACATCAAGCACACTGAAGTCAAGAAAAAGATTAGAGGTGAATACATCAAGAGAGTGAAGAAGATCTTAAAATAAGTCCAAACTCAATGGAGGAAATACCATAAAGGCAATCAACACCTGCGCAATTCCAGTCATTAGGTACACAGCTGGAATAGTGGGCTGGACTCAAGCAGAACTAAAGCAATGGATAGGCAGACCAGAAAAATAATGACAATGAATCATGCCCTTCATCCACGCAGTGACATTGACAGACTTTATCTAACAAGGCAAATAGGTGGGCGTGGAATGCTACAAGTACATCAGATGGTTGAAGAGGAAAAAATGGCTTTGGAAGAATATCTGAAGAACAATGATGAAGATGCCCTGAAATTAGTATATCAGGAAGGCTTATTAACTACTGGAGAGACCAAACTGGCCTACAAGAAAGACCAAATGAAGAACAGAATAGAGGCATGGGAAGACAAAGCACTACATGGCCAATACGTGAAAAAAAATAGCTGGGAAAGCAGATAATAATAAGACCTGGCAATGGCTAAGAGCAGGAAAATTGAAGAAAGAGACCGAGGGACTAATTCTGGCTGCACAAGACCAAGCCTTAAGGACAAATGCATACAAAGTCAAAATTGAGAAGACAGCAAAAGACAGTAAGTGCCGCCTATGCAACGAAGCTGAAGAAACAGTGGACCACTTGGTAAGCTGTTGCAAGAAGATTGCACAGACTAATTACAAGCAGCGGCATGACAAAGTAGCAACAATGGTGCATTGGAAGATCTGCAAAAAATATCATTTGCCTGTAAGCAAAAACTGGTGGGATCATAAAATAGAGAAAGTCACAGAAAATGATAAAATTAAACTGTTCTGGGACTTCAGAATTCAAACAGACAAGCACCTGCAACATAACACCCCAGACTTAACAATTGTCGATAAGAAAGACAAAAAAGTCTGGAGAGTGGACGTGGCAGTGCCTGGAGACAGCAGAATAGAAGAGAAAGAACTGGAGAAGATAACAAAATACAAAGACTTACAAATAGAAATAGAAAGACTGTGGCAAAAGCAAGCAAGGGTAGTACCAATAGTAATAGGCTCCTTGGGTACAATCCCAAAACAACTGGAGCACCACCTGAACACCATTGGCATTGACAAATTCGCTATTAGTCAATTGCAAAAGGCGGCCTTACTAGGAACTGCTTCCATCCTGTGACAATATCTGTAATACCATCAAACATCGACATCTGCCTATCCCAGGTCCTGGGTAAGGAATCAATAGGTAGACAAAATGCCAAATCCAGTCTGAACATCTGGCTGACTGTGTCATGATCCATAAATAATAATAATAATAATAATAATAATAATAATAATAATAATAATAATAATAATAATAGTAGTAGTAGTAGTAGTAGTAGTAGTAGTAAAGTTGGAAGAGACCTTGGAGGTCATCGAGTCCAACCCCCTGCTCAGGCAGGAACCCTACATCATTTCAGACAAATGGCTGTCCAGTCTCTTCTTAAAAACTTCCAGTGTTGGAGCATTCACCACTTCTGGAGGCAGGTTGTTCCACTGGTTAATTGTTCTAACTGTCAGGAAGTTTCTCCTTAGTTCTAGTTGCTTCTCTCCTTGATTAGTTTCCATCCGTTGCTTCTTGTCCTGCCTTCAGGTGCTTTGGAAAATAGCTTAATTCCCTCTTCTTTATGGCAGCCCCTGAAATATTGGAATACTGCTATCATGTCCCCCCTTGTCTTTCTCTTCGTTAAACTAGACATACCCAATTCTAGCAACCGTTCCTAATCATCTTTGTTGCTCTTCTCTGTTCTCTTTGTAGAGTCTCAGCATCTTTTTTACATAGCTCCACTGCATTTCAAAATTACACACGTAAATTTTGGCTCCACTACGTGGATCACCACTACGTGTCATCATCAAAAGAAATCTGCTGAAAGACTTTCATGCCCTACTGAATTCCATCTTCCTGGACATATAATTCACAGTGGAAAAAGAAATGGCTAAAAATTGCTATTTTTAGATGTGCTTGTCAATAAACAGGAAAATGGAAGCCTAGAAATCAGAGTATATTGCAAAGTTACCAACACTCCATGGATTCAGCAGTAACCATCCACTATCATATAAAAAGAATTGTGTAGGAATACTATATAGCAGGGTGAAAATCCACTGTAGTATCCGCTAAGCAAAACAACTGGAGAGCAGGTACCTATGTGAACAATTTATACAGAAGGTACACACGAGCTTTTATTACAAAATGCCTGTGTAACATGCAGGGGAGAGAAAGGAAGAAAGAAGGATTGAATGAAACATGAAATTTCGTGATTGAAGATAATCAAAGAACATAATAGTTTTATAGTTGAAAATAAAATGGTAATCTACTGTATTGAAGAGGCTGAATGTAGAAGGCAATGGAACAGTGGGATGTAGACATATTGAAAGACATTGAGATATCCTCCTTGTTTCTATAGGAGAGATCCAACCTTAAAAAATATTTCTTGTTTCCAACCCCAAAAAACTGCTGCTGGAAATATCCGAATTCTTGAAATATTTTATTTTCCCTGAGATAATTGTAATTTATTTTCTCATTCCTGTTCTTTATTTTATTACAATGGTCCTAATTTATTTTATTGGAGGAAGAAGTTTGTATCTCTGGGATATTCAAATGTTGAAATGAAGGGGTGGGGAAAGGATGGAAATATCCAAATATTAAATTACTCAGTTTCACATTTATTATTTTCTAGAAAGTCTCTCCTGAATATTTCAGCAGAAACCAGAACATTGAAATGTTATGCATAACAGATGAAATTACAGCAGGCTCAAATTGCATCTAATTTATTGGATGCAAGATTGTTTGCAAGACAGGAATATGTATATGTTGGAAATGTATCATTTCTAATGATCTTTATGCATCTTCTAACATTCTTCCCATTAGTGAAAAGACACAGGCCATTCTGGGATCCCCGGAACATATCCTTGAAAATTATACAATGAAATCCTGATGTTGTATATTGACTCTGAACAGAGAGCCCATTAAAAGCATAACATATCATTTATTAAATTTAACCAGGAAACCAAATGGAACACATTCTTATAGATATTAAGATAAGTTCTTCTGCTATACATAAGCAAACATCTTGATTTGCTCTCTTTGCCTTATAGAAGTCATGTTAAAATAATAATTACTGTATTGTGGCTGGTTAACTGGAAATATATATATATATATATATGTATAATGAATATGAACCATCAAAAATATTAAGAAATAAAAATTGATGTCTTAGGAATGTTTTTCATTTGCTTTGATGTGCTTTTAAGTATTTATTCATTGCTTTTAAAATGTAGAGAATTTTGTTCATTTATTTTTATATCAATATTTAATGTTCAGTACTTGTTTTTTTTTTGTATAAATGTATATTACAAGCCTAATTTCCATTCATGATGGAGGGGTATTTTCTCTTTAGAAAAGAGAAAATCTTTCAACAGAGAAAACAGTCTGTTCAACTCTAGGAAACATAAATCCTATAGTCTTCTACCTGGGAGAAGGAATTAAAAAGTAGCATTCTGATAAGGAAAGTCCACTTAATATCTAAACCAAGCATCTAAAATTAAGCTAAAAAAGGCTTTAAATTCACCATATGTATTTGATGAAGGCCTTTTCATGTGTGTTTAGGAGCCACAAAAATAATCTTTATTCAACAGTATCTTTACTAAAGTTGTAGGAGTTCTAAGTACATACAGTAGTTGCAGATGAAAGCCTTTTCATGTCCATACATAAGGTATTTGCTAGGGAGGAGTTACAATAGAATATGGATCAATAGTTGGTAGAATCTGCTTGCCATTTTTCATATGTGGCATACCATTTTAGAAAAAGCCTAACGTTCCATACTGGACAGTTATATTTAATGGAACCATAACTCCCCCCCCTCCCCCCGCAGAGATCCATGAGACTGAGAGTTCATTGTATACAGTGTATATAATGTATAGCAGATTGGTAGGCAAACCTTTTATTTTTAAGAGCTAACATGGATTGTCACTCAAAAATACATGTGGTCTTTGATGGTATCAGAATAAAGATTAAATTTGATTGCATTGAATTCAAGTGTAAAGAGTAGCAAGATGGACGGCAAATAAATTTAATAATTATAAGCAAATTTTATAAAAATAAAATATAAATTAATTATAGTTAATATAATTGCTTCTTACATATTTAACAGTTTTTATTTCTTTCAGTCCTGTGGCTGAAAAAAGAGTAACCAAGCTAACACAACATTGCATAAACTGGAGATTTGAGCTTTACCTTGACCTAGTTCTGTGAGCATTGCATTTTAGTAACTTTGATTATCTTTTAAATTTGCTTAATATATGTTTGAAAGCCAGTATGGTATAGTGATTAAGGCATCAGACTAGAAACTAAAAGTTTGTGAGTTCTGGTCCTGCCTTATGCATAAAAACCAGCTAGGTGACCTTGGGTCACTCTTTTTTCTCAGCGGGAAGGAGGCAATGGCAAACCACTTCTGAATAATCTTGCCAAAAAAGCTGCAGGGACTTCTCCAGGAAGTATCTAAGAATCAGACATGAGTGAACAGAAAAGGAAAAATATGATTAACTGAACTTGTTTAATGTGTCTGAAATTATATGAATTATGGAAAATTGATATGTAGTTGCTCACATCTGGGTGAATTCTGGAAAAAATAGCCTGGTAACAATAAATAGAAAAGCATGGGATAATTGTCTCATATTCCTTAATATACAATGTATACCTATATATTACAGATACTTAAGTGTATGAAGAATGAGATGGCAGTTTTAGGGTAAGTGCAGAACTGTGACAAAATTGAATGGCTTATGATCAGATTAGGGAATGTGGGGTGGTAAATGTAAAATATTATAAAATGTTGCACTGAAGCTGTGCAACACCCTCAGAATAAGTCAATACCAATAGATGGTGGTTGTGATGTCATTAAAGTCTTACTGCTTTGCACATGTATGAATGCAATGCCAATGCATGTTGCAGTTACTACCTTGCTTATTTTGAAACATGCTAAATATGCCATGGCTTGTCTTTTTTCATAATTATAAATAATTGCTACCCCTCCCAAATAGTTCTTCTGGATCACAACTCTGCTTATTCCAGAAAAAAAGATTTGTCTTGTAAAAAATAGCAATTTTAGAAGGATTTTTACTTAGTATGAAAGGAAAAGTGCTATAGAAATAAGCTAAAGTCTCATAAAAAATTGCTCTATACCGTAACAACTCCTTATACTTTTTTTAAAAAACAAACAAGACATCAGGTTTAGTTTGTATGTAGGTAGGTTGAATTGGGTTTAGAAACAACCGCATGTATGCTTGGAAATTTGTGTATATTAGATAAATTCACACCAGAATCTTTAAATTGTGTATTTCAGAGTAATCTCACTACAAGATTGTGTGTAGTATAATAACCAGGAGTGGTTTATAAAATATGATGCAAAATATTGGCTAGATTGTGTTTGATATCAAAATTTTATAAGTAATATGCGTGTAGAAAGGAAATGATGCTATTATACAAAACCAGAGAGTTTTGTTTGTATTGGTAGTTGTTCTGCACTTATCTTGAGAGTAAAGAAATTAATGCTGTTACCCCAACTTCAGTGCACCTTAGGATAATTTTTTAAGCAGCGGGTAGCAGGACTCTCTGACTGAGTAGATAATGATATCAGCTGCTTCCTTCCAAAACAACAGGTGCCTTGGCATCAAAATGTATATCATCATACTGAGATGATGACATCAGATCATACTTTAGCCTAATTGTGAACTGCATCCATTAATCCTCAAATAATTAAACATTTGATGAAGATTTCAAGGTGAAAGGTATATATATATATAGGAAAAATATAGTCATTAAAATTTATATTGGAGTGTCAGCAAATCAGAATTGATAACTTTTAAGGAAATCCATTAAGGGGCTGCAGAACTAAACAAACTTATGCTATTTGTATATGTGTCTAATCTGAAGTTTATTGATATTAAGTTTGTTTACTTCCAGGTGGATAGAAATACTATGTAAAGTTTTCTAGTAAGGAAATTGTTTGAAAAAATATTCCATCTCTCTGTCTTTCACTGTCTTTCACTCTCTCTTCTCTCTCCCTCCCCCCCTTGCTCACACATACATATACCAAGTTTATCTTTGCAATAGGCTTTAATACTCATACACAAAGGAATGAGAATGTGATCAATTGTAGCCAGAAATAGGAATACCCTGAAAATAATACTGTTTATATACTGTTAAAAGAATAAATTTAAATCAAGATCATTTGGGAAACTCCATCAACAAATGGAAATCTTGATCCTCAAACAAAGCCTACATTGGCTTAAATCTCATAAGCATATTTCAAAAAGTCTTAACAAGTATTTACTCATTGCAATGGGTCTCTTTATTGTGGTTTTAAAATTGAACAACAGATTGTACAGCTTTTGATTTGGTATTATAAAAAAGTAGGTACAACTGAATGAGATTTAACTTGTATTCCTAAAATGGAGAGACAGAGAAGCATAACAAATAAAAGAGAATGTTCTCGGCCTTTCATTTTAAAATAAAGTACTGACCTTCTTTAAAACAGATGCTATCTCCAGGAACCAGATGTGTCTCTAAGCAAATTGGTTATAAGAAATACATCCAAGGACAAGGCCATTTAAGGATCAATAAATTATTTATCCATCATTTGTTGTTGCGCAATGCTTAAGCTTACATCTTTGACATGAACAAAAGTGTCTTCATCCACAGTAATAATATTAACAATTTAAGAGCAGGGAGGTTTTGTTTTGTTTTGTTTTAAACAAAAGTGAAGAGGCTGGAAGAATGGCAGTTTACATATACACATCTTAATTATTCATAGCACATCCACTTGACAAGCCTACATTCCATTATGTAAGTTGTTCAAAAAGAAAAGTTAGACCCTTGTTCCATTAATTCAGTATTCAAAGACTAACTATAAGGAGGATTCTGTAATACTGATTGTCAGTGAACCATTCAAGAGCACTTTGTTTATTAGATTCATCCACTATGAATTTTCTATCCTATAAGCAAGCTCCTACTAGATTTTTTTTCCAGTGGGCTCAGTTGTAACATTTGGATGACCATATGGAACTCTTAGAGGCATCGTGGGACCATGCAGCTATGAAATCTGATCACTATCTCCCCAGTGACAGCTGGAGCTTTTACACCATCAGAAAATTTTCAGACTTCTAATTTGTCATAACTACCTCCTGTGGAAAGGAAATATGTTATGTACTCACATGCAGGAATTTGACACTATATTAACTACAGTGGTTGGCTCCTTTCCCCTCTTTCTGAATGTAAGCTTCCAATGGATTGCTTAGCTGCACCTTATGACTTCCTTATACAAGAAATAAAACATGCATCAAATAATTAGAGAATAATAATTCTGAGAATCATATTGATTTTGTAAAATCACAGCTAATGGTTTTCAGGAACTGATAGGGGATCTAACAATGTAAAAATTAAAATGTCTACATCATTGTTCATGAAATATAAATATTTTAAACTATATTTTCTGTAGTTTAAACAATTTTGATATTGTTGGTTAGATGTTAATTCTCAAACTATGACTTTGTACAGAAAGTTTCAGGGATCCATCGTCTGTCTGTCTGTCTGTCTGTCTGTCTGTCTGTCTGTCTGTCTGTCTGTCTGTCTGTCTATCTATCTATCTATCTATCTATCTATCTATCTATCTATCTATCTATCTATCTATCTATCTATCTATCTATCAAATTTATATAGTCATCCATCTCACCGACAGTAACTCTGCATGATGAAAAATAATCAAATAAAAACAACAAGTAAAAACAAATATGCAATATAAAAAACTTATTAATAAATGAAGGAGTGGGAAGATAAAAATGGTCACCTCAACAATGGAGCCATCAGAGCAATTCTCTGGTCGCCTGGGCGTTTTAGGCCAGGCAACATTGCTAAAACTTGAGGGCTTTTCAAAATATTAAAAAGGATGGAGGTAATCTAGTTACATATGAAGGATGTTGTTTAAGGCAGCCAAATGTTGAATGATAAGCATGGAATGGCCATGTATTCTTTGTAATGTATGGCTTGAATATACTTTTATAGGAGCGGGCATTTTAATTTGTATAATAGGGAGCCTAAGCAGGTAAGAATGCTTAGTAATGGGCTAGCAAGGTTAGTACTGGACTGTAAAACTATCAGGTGCTATCAAACATGTGGGCTAAATTGGGAAATTAAAGTGCATGTTTGTGTTCAGATAACTACATACCCCACATTCTAGAACAGGGTACTGGCCAATCTTCTGTATTAGTGCAAAAAATACAATAATTTGGGTAGATCTATGAAGTCATTGAACTTGGAGGAAATATTTTTTAAAAAATATAGAACTGTAATGTGCTCAATATACTGTGCAATGATTCACATAACAAAATCTTTATTTCATGATGAAATAATAACTTCCCCACATGACACCCAAGGAATGAGAAATCTAAAGAAGTGTGATGTGATTGTACACTTGGATTGTATACGTGGAAACATGATCATTTTATACTTTTCTGAATAATAAAATGAGTGATTCTGCCTTATGTGGACATATCTTTTGTGTATGGTGTCTTTGCCAAATATGGATGGTTTTAGTTTGCATCTAGTTATCAGGCTAATATAAGCAAATATGTTGATTGTGGATGTTATGAAACTGAAAAACATATGAAATAAGTCTGGGTCTTAAAACCTGATACTTCAATATCTTTATATATAGACATAAATAGATAAAATATATCATAAAATTGAAATTACTCATATTAAGTATGGGAATTATATTTCATTACATATAATTCTGGAAAACACTATAACAAAAATTAACCTACAAAAACATGCAATAAATCCAAAATAACGAAGGAGCATTTGGAAGAGAATTGCTTACATTATCAAAAATGATAAAAGACTTTTCATTAAAAAGCAATAAGAAAAGAGCATGCCTAACCCTATGAATAAGGAAAGAGACTGCAGGAGTAGCATCATGCTATGTAACAACCTGCCACCAACTCTGAAACGGACAATAATGACAAATGGACACAAGGATGAAGCCCAAAACACACAGAAAAATGTTATCTAGGGCAGATGCTAGATATATAATATCTAACACTGACATATAAAGTTTGTGTTTTTCTAGAGTTTCACAGTATCGTAGAGCAATAAAATATTCGGATTTAAGAATTTATGTGCATCATTATTTCATCACTATTCTGGTAATGGTAGTACAAAACAGATGTACTTTTTAGTTCAGCTCAGTTATCTAGAAGGAAAAAGCTATAAATCTACTTTTTGTCTCTAAAAGAAAAATAGAAGTATCTGAACCTAGCTATTCTATTCTTGAGAAAAGATCTGCTATTAATAATAAAAATAATATTTGTTATTTTTTTAAAGGGAGTACACCAGTTTGGGGTATCATTAAAAGCTCGTGATACCTGTCAGTCCCACTCGGTAGACCAAACCAATTGCATAGGAAGGCTAAAATTATGTCTTAAGGTGGCTTTTAATAACAGAACCTTGCAACACTGATTATGCTGTATCTCTCTAGGATACCAAATTATACCTTTTCATTCCATGTGGTGAAGTAAGTTTGTTGAAATCCTATCCCCATGCCTGGAGGCTATGCAGGCCTGGATAGGGAGGAGCTGATTCAGACTTCAAACCTACCAATACCTAGTGTCTATGGATATTAGGGCCCCGTGGATCTGGGATATTTTCAATTTATGCTTTTGGGTGGGATAACAGTTTTCCATTCAACAGTGGTGTGCAATTTGGAGGTCTTTCCAATGGGGATTTTGCACATTTCCATCTAGTGCACCAATTGTGTTCCTTCTTGGATCAGGAAAACTTTCTGATAGTTATTCATGCACCTCACAGCTTGTCTAGTGCAATGTATTCTACATGCTGGCAGGTTTAGCATCGTCTGAGTTGCTTTGATTAAACAGTGTCATTTCTATTGGGGCGAGGTAATCTGCCCCTGGAATGTGGTATCTCTTGAAATGGTTCCTGCTCTTTGAGGATTTTATAAGGTTGTTTTCCAGGCTTCGGTTAAGATGGATAGAGTCCCTTGTTGGATGTATTTTTGTCTTTGTTTTTTGTATTAACTGAACAAATTCCTTCTTGTTTAATATTATATTGTGTTTTTATTTCTCATTATATTATGAGTTGTCCAGACTCAGAGTTACTACCTATAAGAATTCTCGAGATTCCTTAAGGAGAGAATTCAGAACTCAATGGTAAAAAATAGCAGTCCTTGATAGCTTTAGTAAAAAAGATAAATAATATGAAAGATTTCTGCCAGAGACTCTGAAGAAACTTTGCTAGCTGGGTAGTATTGGGTTAAACCAAACAGTGTCTGATCTAGTATATCTAAAATAAGGCATTATATCTTTTATTGCTGTGTTTTCTTTCATTATTTGAAGATTGTAGTATATCTTGTGGACATCTGTGAACAAAGTCTGCAGCTGTTGAAACATGGGCAAAAAAATACCTGTTTAACAAAAGTCAGTAAGTGTTCAAACCACCCTGCCAAGTGTTTCTAAAAATTTTTTAAGTATCTACTTGCACTTTGGCATGACTACCTCTTTCATTCCCTGAAGAAAAAAAAGTGATATTATCACTTTCCCTTTTGATATCTGTTACTGTCACTTGTCTTTTTTTTTGTAAAAGTTTTATTATTTTTTTAAAAAATTACAGTCTTTATTGCTTAGTAAATAACATGTTGTCTGCGTTCAAATATTTAACATTAACTTCTTCAATATAAATCTGTTCAATGTTATCAGTATTTTTTCCCTGATCCTCCTTTCTTCTCCATATTTTTCCCCTCATTACACCATTACAATTTTTGGTACTGTTAATGTATACAGAGTTAAATATAAGCACTTCATCATATTTTACTAATATCATACAAATAACAATAATATCAATTCATAAGTCAATAATGTCAATTCATTAATCAATATCCTGTTTTTCATGCTTGTTAAGGTTTGATATCCCATCAGTATTTGAATTATCTTTATCAGTTATTATTTTCTCAATATTAACTACATTTATATAGTTAAAAGTTTTATTCAAATCAATCCTCTTATATTTATATTTCCCATATCAAAAAAAAAGAGAAAACAAAAATGCTATCTTAATTCTAAATCATATCTTTCATTATAAAAGCTAATTATGTCTAAGGGTCATCTGTTCTTTTAATCTTATTCAAACATAGGTCAATCTTCTGTTTTTTAAATCTGACTCTCAGTTTCTTTCTTTGCTAAGTAGCTTTTGCCCAGAAATTTTCTTTCTATTTTTGTAAAAATTGCTTGGCATGAGGAAGACAATTTAGGTAGGGTATTTTTTTGGGGGGGAGGATTCTGATCATTTATATTCCTTAAACAACTCTCAGTTCCTTTCTCCCTCCATTTCTCTTTTCATTCCTTGTCTCCCAAGTTGTGACATTTCCCCTATCAGCTCTATATTCCATTTTTTTAAAATCTTCTTCCTTGCCATCAGATATATTTTGCAAACCTAAAGGGGTAAAAAGTCTTTTGCATTTTCATTGTTATAGCTAAGTCTTGTAGTATTTAGTTTGTATATAGTCATTTGTATTTCCCTTCTTTTTTCTGTTCCATCTCTAACTCCATTTCCTCTGTTTCATCTTCTGATTTCTGGATTGTTTGTTCATGCTTTATAGTCATTATCTGGGAACTTTCTAGTTGTAGATTTAATTTGGAGATTTGCTCATTTATATTGACTAAATTGTTTTTAGTCTCATTATGATTTTTTATGTCCTTTTTGCATTCAACAATTGTTTGGTGAATTAATTGTAGCATAGAATATATTTCTTTCTGAAAGGTGTTTGTTTTTTCTTGAAGCATCATTTCTGAAGATCCTGTAGGATCACCAGTCTCAGTGAGAGTAGATCAAAGTTTTCTCTAGTTTTCTGCTCTTTATATGTATCCTTTATAATCCAATAGATTCCAAAGTATAGGTTCAATCATGAAACCAATATATTATAGTAATCATTTGTCTCAAGTATCAAAACTTGTCAATCAGGCAAAGTTGTAATCCACAATGTTCGAAGTGTTCAAAATATTCAACCTCTCTGAAAACAGCTCAAAAGTCTCTCCCAGCCAGGCGTAGTCCAAGGTCAAATTTTTCTTTCTTTCCCACTAGCTTTTTAAGTTAAAAGTCCAAGCTCAATAGATATTTATAATCCAAGAAGGTCAGGGAGATAAGTGTGCCAAAATATTTTCTTTTGTTGCCAGCTGTTCTCCCGAGCTAGGAATCACCAAGAGCCAGGAAGCAAAATAGTGCTATACATCAATCCACCACTAGCTGTAATTCAAAGTCCATTTTCCACTCTTAAAACAAAGGATTGATTTCACCTCAATGTTTTTGTGGTTTTTTCAAAAGGAAAATCTTAACAGTTATCTCAGTTCTCAAATTGATCAAACTGTAGCTTTATGTTACTTCCACTTCAGTATTGTATGTATCTGTCCCCCATAAAATTAAAATGCTGCTTCCGTTTACATTCAGAGGTTTTTAGCTTCTTGGCAGCCTTTTCCAGGAAATTCAACTGTAAAGTAGTAAATAAAAGATCAATGTTCTCATCCAGTTCCAAATATGCTGTTTACAATGTCTTAAGTAGTGCTTTTTTCTCCTCTGATTGTCAGCAGCTAATGGCCAGCCACAGGAATGTAGCCAGTCTTTTCCCTCCTGGTTTGGAGGGCTTTCCTTGGATCGAACAGAAATACCACCATCTCTGTGTGATCAACAAGGCACCCCTCCTCTTTGTCGCCTCTTTGGGGTGATTTCAGGGCTCCCAGCAGGGCGAAATTGGGCACAGAAGGCAGAGCCCTGCTTTCCTGCATGCCATCCAGCTGCGACGCAAACCAGAAGTAATCACTTGTCACTTCTATTTGGAGATGTTTTGTATACACATTTGTAGAGCTAGCAAATTAACATTTGAAAATGGAAGTTGAAATAGAAGTTGTAAGAAAGGAAACTTAAATGTGAAGGCACACTTGGTATAAGAATAAGATGACACAAGAGGAGTTTGTTTGGATTGGCCCATAGGCCCATACAGTACTGTATTCTTGCTAAAATGGTGACTGCTCAGATCAGTATGTCTTTTCTGCTGATTAATAAAAAAACACAAAAGTTAGGAATACATTTTTCTACTTTGAAACTGCCACAAAAAAGTTTGGAAGAAACTTTACAAGAATTATACCCCTAGGTAATTGAGACTAGATCACAAGTGTTTAACCAACAGCAATAATAAACTACTAGTTACACAAAGTGATACAGTAGCTCTTTTATACTGTGGTCATCTATTCATTGGTATTTAGTAAATAGATGCAGTCACAATCTGATCTGTTTCAGGAATCTGATCCTAAAATCTGGAAATAATGCAATTCAATGATGTATCCAGAATAAGCTTGTGAACCATACCAAATTGGGGAGGAGAAAGGGTAATCAAACAGATCACGTTGAGGTGGGCAGGAAAAAGTTCAATATATCTATATCTTAATAGGAACGCTTGTTGCTGATAATAGTTAATAGATAATATTAAGCTTGGCTGTGAAATGTAACCTAAATCATATAACCTGTGTGTCATAATTATAGAGATGTGTTCATGCTATGTAGAAACCATTTTACAAGAAGTGTCAGTGTCAACTAAAAGTCACAGATGTTGTAAGATAGCACCCATGCAGAAAGGTGTGGTAAGACAACCGTTTGTGTGAACTTCTCCTTTTTTACTTATGTAGCTTCAAGATATAAACTTCTCTGTTTTAGTGTGTCAAAGGTAGATAAGAGCCACCCTAAGGCTAAGGCGTGGGTGGTTAATACTATAAGAATTACTCCCTGAGAATAGCTCAGGGTTCAGAATTTGTCATGCGAATGCTCTGAACCATTGTGCACAAATAAAAACCTGTTTTCTCCAGCCCTTCGTGGTCTTGTCTTCTGATGTAAGTATTGTGGTTTTCCACTACAACGTGGTTTGTACTGCCTTGATACTTCTGTTCTTTAAGAATATTTTAAAGACCTGCCTCTTTTCATAGGCATTGAAAAGGGATGTTGTGTAAACCTACACTGAGTCTGCAATTGTTTCGTATTGAAATATGTAGGTTTTTCCCTTGGTAGGATTGTGATAGATAGATAGATAGATAGATAGATAGATAGATAGATAGATAGATAGATAGATAGATAGATAACAGATTATGCCAAATCAAATGAAAATTAGAACAATAGTTTTTATTCAAAAAAACCCTTTTAAATAGGATTTCATATAGACTGTGATGAATTTTGATATAGAATCTTCTAAATGGGATACCTATGCCAACATGGAGATATAAAAAAAGAAAATAATTGTAAGAAATGATGCCTTACAAATGCCTAGCTGCTTTCGAAAAATGATGGAGTAATTTATTAAGAGCTAAAATGGAAGTAAAAGAAATTAACACAAATAATAAAGCTGAGATTTAAAAAATCTAAAAATATCATAGGGTCAAGTAAACTATTGATCAATTCCCAAAGGTGCTTTTTCAAAAGGCAACAGTACTTTCTTTGTTTTTCCTTGAAGATGTTTGTCTTTTTATCTTCTTTTTATCCAAGAAGCTTAGGTTCTGAAGAAGATTCTTGGATGAGAAGCAAAATATCTTCAAAGAAAAACAAAGAAAGTCCACTTGCCTTTTGAAAAGCACCTTTGAGACAATCATGACTTGGATAACTGAGAATCTCCATAGATATTTATTGGCCAACTCTTGGCAATTCTATGGGCCACGTCTCTCCAGATCTTTCAATCTTGCACTGCTTCTTTGAATTTTTCTATGCTCTGACTAGTGTCAGCTTGATGGTATCCAGCCATCATGTTCTTTGGTGACCTGGTTTCCTTTTACCACAAATTCTTCCTAACATAATTGCTTTCTCCAGTGAAAACTAGCTCATATATATCAGGAAAAAGAAAAAGGTTGTAATATAATCAGATAGCAAGAGATTGGTGATAACAGTCAGATGACCCAGGTACTCTGATTCCTTCAGACTCTTGAACCCCAGTTTTTTTGGCACCAAATCTTCTTCACTACAGTTGAACTGAAACTTTAGGAGTGTCATTCCACCATTGGGCATGGAAAATTTGATCCATGTTATCCAGTTTGTCACAAAAACCAGAATACAGACAAATGTTGTTTTTGATATTATAGTTAGTGTATAGCTATCAAAATCTTAAAGATGTACTTTGGCGATCAATGATTCTTTTTCATTTGTTAAAGGCAAGCTACATAGCAGAATGGATGGGATGGATGGAATGGATGGGCAGGGTGGAATCCAGAGCTGACACTGTGACTATAGGATTATTATTCTCAGGACTTTTACCAGGTTGTGCTACAGATGGATCCGTGAGGGGAAAAAAAAAATCATTGCTATCAGTTGGCCAGCAAAGATTTATCAATTTAAAGTGCAACATTGTTTTTCAAAATAAAAACATTATTATTTTAAACCATAAACTTAGACTAGTTTTGCCTTCAATGACAATATGCTAACTAACTCTATTGAAGGCATAATTAGAAACTCAATATGTGTGATATAATGATACAATTAGTCCCTAATTGATAGCAGCTGGCCTGGACATTTTTAAATAGCATGAGTGAAAAGTTAAAACTTTGATGAAAAAGGAATTTTCTTGAGGAAAGGAATCAGATTATAGATGAAGGGTGTTATGTTATAACTAAGCATGTCTCCCTTTCTATTTCTGTGCTTGTGTTCAAAGCACAAGACAAGGGAAAAACATCTATATTTTTTTATCTAGTTATTACCCTTTACCTTTAAAGCCCTCCATGGAAATGGGCTAGGTGGGAGGGTTTCTTGTTTGAGTCAACCAAGTTGCGTTTTAAAGGATGGCGGCCAAATAAATAAAATGAATGAATGAATGAATGATGAATTATATTTCTTTGTGCTATATTTTGTGTCATACTGTATATAGTATTCAAGAAAGACCACACTGAGCTTTTACAAAAATTGGGAGATAAGGTAGGACAGGGGATTACATTTGGGAGAAAGAGGAGGACAAAATTTCTTGTACGTAAAAGCAATTTTTCAAGTCTTCTAAAAGTTTAGAAAAGTGGAATAGAAATAAATTGTTACAATATTATCAATTATTTTAACTGAATAATAGTAATATAACATTTACAATTAGAATTCTATTCTGCTTCAAAGTTATCAAGTCACTCTTTGATCATGTGAATCTATTCTTTTGATTAAAATTTAATAATAAGACAATTTTAGATTCAAATATTCCAACACTGTTACATAGAAATATTTTAATTTGAAGCTTGTCCAATTATATAATAATATCTAATATTATATATAGATCCATGTCATACATATACCTAGGCTGAGGACTTGTGAGTTGTTCATACTTGTCTATACAGCATGGTAGGCTCTGTTTGAAGGTTATTAGGCAAATATGATGACATTAATATCAGTGTCATTTACTGTATCATTTATAGTATCATTTAATTGGGTGGCAAATTTCAGTTAAACCTCACTCTCTCCCTCTCTCTCTCTCTCTCTCTCTCTCTCTCTCTCCCTCCCTCCCTCCCTCCCCCCCTCTCTGTCTCCACACAGCCTCACATCACTGCTCCCACCCATGTCTCATTGTTTTTATTACTGAAGGCTAGTTAGCTGGATAGTCGTCCCAGGAAGCAGAAGAGGGCAGGCCCAGGAAATATAGCAAGAAACCTAAAGTGGAGGATACTTTGTGGAATATGGTCTATCTTTCACAGCTAACCTTGGTGGAGATTGAAGGTGATGAAGGATACCAATCAGAGAAAAGTCAATTACCAGCCTGTCCCACACAGGAAAAAGAAAATGCTGCCAGTAAGTTTTCCTTAGCTCTAAATTAGCATGTGGATATTAAGCCAACAATATAGAGTACATACATATCCAAGAAGAAACACTTATGCTACATACCATTAAATGAAGAAGAAAAGGTTTAGTTACTCTGCAGTTTAGAATCTCAAGTGGTTGTGGTTATTGTCATGGTTCCGATAGATGAAACCAGTAAAAAGAACTTCAAGGCAAGAAATTCATCCTTACAGAACATTTTATTCGGAAACAAAATATCAGCACTTACATAGTTGAACCCAAAACTGAAAGTTCCCTTCCCTGATACAAAGTTACAAGTTACAATTCCCACCCCAAACCAAGCTATCACACATCACATTCTCCAATTACCAATAAATGTGGGCTTTTCTCCCCCACCCTCTTACCGCTAAAATTCTTCCCTCATATTGACCTTGATTATCACCACAGCTGCAATTGTTATGACTAAGAATGCTCATACCTCTCCCTCCCCCCCCTTAGTCTGTCTACGTGAAAATCCCCAACTATAGAGTGGAAAGTTACAATAAAAACAAAAATAAAATGGCTACAATTTCTTCTGTTGTCACAATGCTGACATTCAGCCCCTCTTAACAAAAGGAGAAATCTTGCAATTCAAACAAAACATAAATCAAGGAACACCCCCCCCCGGGTTTATTTAGATGCTTATCATAAAATCTACGAATAAGCCTATCTGCTTTCATATCAGTACATTTCATCCAAGTAGCTTCTGATAATGGATAACCCTTCCATTGTACCTAATATTGCAATTTTCCCTTGTACAGTCTAGCATCTAAAATCCATTTCACTTTGTAGTGGGTCTGCCCTGCTACCACCGGGAGACCAGAGGCTTTGTTTGGAGGGGGTCTCAAAGTTGACTCTATAAGGCTTCAGTAAACTACAGTGAAAAATGGGGTTAATCTTCCCAAGAATCAAGGAAGCTTTAATCTTACAGTCACTGGATTCAAAACACTTACAATGGGAAATGGTCCCAAGAATTTTGGCCCCAATTTCCTGCTGGGTAATCTGAGTCTCAAATATTTTGTGGATAGATAAACTTTTTCCCCCACCTGGAATAGTCAGTGAGGAGCTCTTTTCTTGTCAGCTCGGTTTTGTACATTTTTGAGGTTTTTTCCAAAGCTTTCTTTGCATCGTCCCAAATTCCCTTCCATGAAGACACCCATTAATTAATCTAAAGTTTGAATGACAAGTGGTTCTTGGGGGTATTCAGGTATTGGGATGAAATCCCTTCTGGCGACAACCTTAAATGGTGTGAGCCCCATGCTATTGTGGACAGTGTTGTTGTAAGCCACTTCAGTGAAGGGCAAGAGATCAACCCAGTTCATTGCTGGTAGTCCACGTAACACCTAAGGTATTGTTCCACCAGTGAGTTCGCCTTTTCAGCCACCCCATTCGTAGATGGGCGAAAAGCCAATGACAACCCTTGTGAAGAACCTATCAGTTTCAGAAAACTTCCCCAGAATTTGGCTGTGAACCACCACCCTGTCAAAGATTATTCTCTTCAGAATGCCATGCAGTCGGTAAATATGTTTAAGGAACAGCTTAACCAGTTTCTGCACTGAAGGGAGACCTGGGCTGGCAATGAAATGAACCTGTTGACACTGAAGACAGTGGGAGACCCTAAGCTTGGTATCCTTAGCCATAAATAACTGTGCCAACTCTTGACTAAGAAATGTATCTGGATCAGAATTAAATACTTTTATGGTGTTTTTAATAATAGAAAAAAGCCTAATCACATTACGATATGTTTCACTACTTGGTTATTTTCTTTTAAATTTTGTCTTTTAAAGCAATAAAATAAAGAATAAAATGATAAATCAGTCTACCTGGTCTATGCTAGTTTTTAAACTATTTTGGTATATACTTGTCCTATGCAATATCTGAGCAGTCTGACATTAATATATACAGATGCATCTTAACATGTACATTTATTACAAAAAATATTCTGAATGAGGTTTTATATTATGCATTTTATTCAACTTTCAATAATAGTTTTTGATCCAAAATTGGACTGTAAAATTCAGAGTTCTCACTCTGACTTAGAACTGTTTCAGCCTGCATATTTACCCAGAAAATGAAAATTAAATGAATTCATTTTTATTTACAGATTTGAGGTAGATAGATTAGGAGATTTAAAACAGAACTGCACAATCATTTTGGACTGAGAATTACAATTCACTTTTATGCAGAATATACTTTAAAAAGTTGGTGAAACCAGATCAAAATTAAATAGTGTTAATACATTTGTGTATTTATTATTGTTCCCTTCTTGTCAAATTAAAAATGAGAAATTGGCAGATACTAAGGTGGCCATGCATCATCTTAAGCCATACATTTTATATACCTCATTAAAAAACTATTTGGTTGCTACCAGTGCTTTTTTTCTATATATATAAAAAAGGTGCAGGAACTCATACACAACATACAACCCGCCTTGCGGGTTGTAAGGTTCCATCCCAAAAAGGTGCCGGAACTCCGTTCTGGGCGTTCTATGAGAAAAAAAGCCCTGGTTGCTACTATTTTAAAATGCTAATTTAAAATGTTACTAGCATTATTTTTTTGAAGTTATAATTATGTTTAGATGCTAAGCAATATTTAAGTAGAGAGATTACCTTTCTGGTATAGAAAATAAAATGAAAATTTTAATTTGGTAATGATGAGACATAAATATTCATCATTTAAAAGGGGGGGAGATAATGTATAAAGCAACTTTTAAAAAACCATAATTCGTCAAAAACAAACCAGTGTTTAAAGGACTGAGTAATTAACTGATGAAAAAAATATAGTAAGATTTACTTTTTAAAGGTAATGTCTATCCCTGAAATTAAAAATACAAGAAACATGTAAATAATATAATACAATCAATATTTGTAGAATAGTAACACTTTGAATTGCATCCCTATTTAATTATATTTGAGATAGATACAGATATATCAACTGCATCATTGTTTTTAGTATTTTGACAATATTTTGCTTAGATACAGTAATGTTTCTAACAAACTATAATGACACCAGAAGAATGACACACACACAGGATGATATAACATTTGACTTATATAAGTCACAGCATCTGTTCAATAGTATTATCAAGCAGGTGCCATCACAAATTCGACTCTTCTATATAATGACCTGGACCAAAGCACACACTTATATTGTACAAAGCTAATTTTGTTTCTTTCAACAAGGTATCCATTGCTTCTTATAGGCCACATAATAATAAATTTCTATTAGTATTTTCATATGTTAAAATTTCTCATTTTCCCCACCAAGATGAATAAATTCATTCATTTAGAATAAATTCATTTATTTCCAGATTTCACTTGCTGCAGCAGGAGTGTGAAATAGTAAACTCAAAGAGCAAGTTTTTTAGGACTTGGTAATTTTTTTAGAAATAGAAATTAGTAATATTTATTAAAACTATAGTTAAGATCACAACATAAATACATGATAGAGATAATGAGGTAAGATTCTGTTAGGTTTTCTTATGTTTTTTTTTTTTTTTTTTAGTAAGGGAGATACGGCTTGTCTCTTTCATGATGATGAACCTATCTATACCAGTTGAATGTTCTGGAAAAAAATACTAGGGTATCAGCATGAGACCTCTCACAATCATTTCACTATGTCAGGAAAAAGCAACAAATAGCCTGATGGAAGAATTTTTGGTCTTGGTGGCATGATTTCTCATCCAATTTCAGGGAAAAAAAACCCAAACAAACAAAAGAAGAACAGTATTAAGCCATTCTTGGAAAAGATTATTTGTACAACTGCTAATTTCCAGATACTCTGCTTAGTTCATGAGCTTTAAAAAAAAAGCCAGAAAAAACAATAACACAATACAGCAGTAAAAACAAGGAACAGAAAATGGCAACAGCCAGGCAACAGAAAGGAGCAGACCTAAACTCCAGAGATGGGGCTTTAATAAACTTGCCAAAGACCTCGGAGAAGAACAGGGGCTTTGTTAGGTCCTAAAATCCAGGACTTGCTTCAAAAGAAAGTTATACCGTACTCCTGCTCTGTTGCAGCTCTCAGAAATAATAAAAACTAAACTAAACTAAAACTAAACTACAGCTTCTTGCTCCTTAAAGGTTTTTGCCAAAGGTTTTTGCCAAATCCAAAGCTCATGCTTCAAGTATATATAGGTATAGATTTACTTTCAGAATATACTAATATATAACTAGGAAATAATTCTGTGCCTTTGTAAAATTGCTTCTAGATTGAGTAAATAATAATAATGAGTTTGAGGTTGATATGGCCTTATACATAAAATGACTTGGAATATATACAGAGCTTTGCAGCTTCCTGTGCCCCATTATCCTCAAGGTGTTATCTAAAATTACTCCCATGGTTGCAATTTTATGTAGCTACTCATCTAGTCCAGTGGGCCCTGAGAGATACAACTAGTTGTAGGAACAGCCTGGATTTTGCTTTCCTCCAGACTTGAATCTCAAGATGAGTTGCAGTTGTGATATTAATTAAAGTAAGTAGCAAGGCTCCTATTGATTCCAAGAGCTCTGGATTGTGAAACAGATAGCTGTTTCACATATTTGTTGGTGGGTGGCCATTAGCTCAACTGTAATGCAGCTGCAACCTGCTTCACATAATGCAGTATTTGCGTAACACAGCAGTCTTAATACACAAGAGTTTTGAGAGCTTCTGGAATGTAATACGAGTTAGTTTCTGGACCCACAAAATATTAACAGGTAGATTTAACTTATAACATGCTGCATTCTAGTCTTAAGGCTCATCTATTGTATGTTTTGTAAGGTCATTAACCTTTTGGGTGGGGTGGAGTTGTATTTTAATAAATCCTCTCTGCTATTATAATTTTGCAGCGTTCAAGGAATGCCACTCTACTATCAAGCTATTTGTATCATCAAAGAATTCCAACATGTCAAACATGATCCTTGCCTTCCTGGAAAATTGATGAATGTCATTAATCAAGCTTCATTTCCAAATATTCCCACACTATGCCTGTGAAAGTAATACATGG
Source organism: Crotalus tigris (assembly GCF_016545835.1). Lineage (NCBI taxonomy): Eukaryota > Metazoa > Chordata > Lepidosauria > Squamata > Viperidae > Crotalus > Crotalus tigris. Next base: position 126,538 of record NW_024097251.1, on the reverse strand, counting down.
CACAATGGTTCTGAAGGTTCCCCCCATTCTTAATAGCTTAAAATGCACTAGTAGTGTGCATTTTTGATTTTTTTAAATAGAAAAGACTATTTTTTATTCAAAGAGAAAAAGAGCATATAAGGTATCATTTCTATATTCACTTAGCTTAGTAAACTGGCTATTATCTTAAGTTTATAACTTAGCTGTTTTTAAATCTGAACAAGTACTTATAACATTTCAATTGCCTATCAAATATGAATAAATAAATATGAGTGCATGCCATAAAATGGTATGGAGTTTTCTTTTCTTTTAACTGGATAGTTTATTTATAGATCCCCATAAAGTCATAATGATATTCTTGAGCACCGAATTTTAGTGTTAGAATGTTGTCATTTTTATTTATTTATTTATTTATTTATATCAATTATAAATAATTATTTATTATTTTTGCAAATAATTCAAGGTTGAGAACATATCCAATACACCTTCCTCTTCCTATTTTCCCCCACAACAATAACTCTGTGAGAACAGTTGGGCTAAGAGAGAGTGATTTGCCCAAGGTTATTCAGCTAACGTTCGTGGCTAAGGCAGGATTTGAACTCACGGTCTCTTGCTTTCTAGCCTGGTACGTTAACTATTAGTTAAACTAAACTATTAGTTAAACTGAGTCACTGAAGCAGTAGGTGAGAACTTAAATGGACTCCAGAAGATGGTAGAGGACAGGAAGACCTGGAGGAACGTTGTCCATGGGGTCGCGATGGGTCGGACACGACTTCGCAATTAACAACAACAAAAATTAGTTAAACTTAACTATGAGTTAAACTAAACTGGCTCTGTTGTGCTATGCTATGCATAGAAACTAATTGAAAACAAGAAATATGTTCAAGAGTATAAGGAGAATCCATAGACAACAAATAGTTTGAGCCAAGGTTTTAGAATACAAGGCCCTGCTCCCATCTTTGACCATAATTACTAAAATTTGATGCTATTATTTTCTACCATTTTGAAGTATAATTTATTTACTAAAAATTAAAAGAGAATGAGAGGGGGGAATAAATAACTCATTCTAAAAGAAACTGAGAGAAATATATAAAATTCTGTCGTACCTCTATGTAATGCAATCCTATCCGTTTTAAGATCTAGTTTTGAAATGTTTTAATATGGCAGTCTAGTCTGAGAAAGGGAGAAATGTTGCTACTGTATGAAATTGGTGCCAACTAGAAGAATAATGATTATTTTGAATTATTCAAAAAAGCATATAAGGCAATTATAAAAGAGAAACGGCCTGGTTAATAAAAATCAAAACTATATCCAATATTAGAATATTATAAATTAGGACCAAGGAGGATTAACTCAAAGAAATAGTTACTGAACTAAGGTGGCGCAGCAGTTAGAGTGCAGTACTGCAGGCCACTTTAGCTGACTGTGTTCAGCAGGTCAGCGGTTCAAATCTCACCGGCTCAAGGTTGACTCAGCCTTCCATCCTTCCGGGGTAGGTAAAATGAGGACCCAGATTGTTGGGGGCAATGTCAATATATATATACATTGCTTACTGGTGTACACCGCTTAGAGAGTGCTTGCACTTAAAGCGGTATATAAGTCTCATAAATAAATAAATAATAAATAAATGTGATAAGAGGCTCCTGGCTTATACAACAAGGTAAAAATGGGATAATAATTGACTATTTTAGTAGCTACTGGTTCCCAAACAAGGGATATTCAATTTTATTCTGTTTTTCACAACCAAATAAACTTTTGTCATTCAGTATTATTTGGAAGTTGGTCTACCTATGCAAATCATTCAGTTTTCAGTGTTCCAAATCTTTCTGGTTCCATTTCATTGGAAGTGTTCATGTGCATAGTACAGTTTCCCATTGTAGAAAATGGCACTGTATTTGTAGATGATTGGCTCTTCAACCATATCCCTTTTGCAACATGAAGGTGTTCTTCACTGTCCCTCCATTGCTGAATCTAACACTTGGTTTACCAGGATAAAGCTTATATTAACTCAATAAGTTGATTTGTCCTTCACTAATGTTAAAGTCATATTTTTTTAATTTGTGAAAACAAATTATGAATATTTCATCCGTCTAAGCAGCAAGTGTTTAACTTTTACACTGAATCGCAAGTGTTTAACTTTTACACTGAATCTGTATGTACTGTATATTGCCTGAAGTATGTATGGCATATGAAGTTCTTCCAGAGAGATGTGGCAATTTAGTGCTTGAGAAAGCAGCTGGGCATGCCTACATGTGTATTTAGTCTTAACTAAAGGAATTTTGATTTTCTCTGGACTTCAGTATTAGAGTTAGTGTTCAAATCTAGTCCCATCTTCATTTCAAATATATTAGGAGCATCTTATAATCATAAAGTGTAAGACCTGAAAGGGACTTTAGGGATCATCTAATTCATTATTGTGCCCAGTGCATAAACCCACTACTATATCAGCTCAATGAATGGCTATCCAGTCTCTATTTAAGCATATTTAAATGACATCAGCAAAACAGAATCCATAACTTCCCATGGTACCATTAAGAAATTCTTCTTGAGGTTTTTCCTAAATTTGTTTCTTTGTAATTTAAACCCATCACTTCTTGCTCTGTGTTATAATCAGTTCTGAATAATTCTGTTTCATCTTCTGCATGACAGATTTTAAGAACAGTTATCATGATTCACACTGTCTTCTGAATCACCAAAAAAGTTATATATGACATACTATAGAAAGCAATAGTTGTAGCACTGGAAGTGATAGTAGGTGTATTGACCATGAGAGGGAAAAATAAATAAAATAAATAAAATTCAACTGATACTGTACAAAGTAGATGTAGAAAGAATAATATGGCTCACTTTGAAAACATAAATGAGTGAAGAATTTTCAAATTTTCAAGTAAGGTCTCATTAGGTATAGAAAAATGTTAACATGAGATAAAAGATCTTCCAATGCCTGCTGGGTAGTACAATCTACCAAGTTTGTTTGTTTGGTAATGTAAGTTTTTATATCAAAACTATATCATACTGAATTAATAGATATAGGTAATCTAACATTTTTTTTATCATGAATGTCCATGATTTTTTAGGAATTGCTTGCTGTTTGTAGGAACCAGAGAGTTAATGTAAAAGCAGATTTTATCACACTGAACAAATTCAGATCTGTAAAAATTGTTCCACAGAAAAATATGTATCAGAAAAAATCAGTTAGTATGAGTACTATTTCAGCAGGGGGGCATTGTATAAATAGTAATCCATCAAAAATCTTAAAGATTATTAAAATGTACTTCAGTGTGTACATAAAATAAGGACTTAGTTTGATACTACAAAAAATGTTGTTACTAAAGCATGATACAAGGCAATTCTCTTTAAAGGTGTTTGCAATGCTGTGTTCAAAACGTGGAATGCAGAACTGATGATAAGATTCTCAAGAGTCTTCTATTTTCCAGAAGCAATATAATTCATTGAGGTAAAAAGATTAAAAATTGTTTAAAGATATTGAAACTCCAAGCTGAAATCATATCCCAATTGAGTGCATTCAAATCCAAATGGAAAGCTTCATGGTACATTGAAGAGAATGATCTCAGTGTCTATTAATCAAAAATTCATGACTGAGTTACGGCAAGAAGAAAGATGGAAAGATGCACAGTTCACCTGCTATATCTTTGGCAAACATTGGAGGATATCCATCTTGTTAAGCCCAAAGAAGATCATTTTTCTAATCCCTAGGTTGAACATGGAGTAGATCAAGCAAGATGAATACATTTGATAGCCACCTGTTGTGACACAGACCAAACACATCTTTAAATTGTTTAAAACAGGTCCTATGTTTCATTTTTCTCTCAGGTAGCATGAGCAAAGGACTATTTCTGCAATGGACTATTTTCCCTCCTTTTACTACAGTAGCATGACCTTGGTGAACATGAAAGTGCAGCCCAAAGATTTTATCAATTGGTAGCTGTATAGCTAGGATAATACTACTAGGATGAACCCTTTTTCAGTAGAAATGAGCAAAACTGAATTATATTTTGTCTATTTTGTTGAACAACGCAATTTATTTATTTATTTATTTATTTATGAGACTTATATACCGCTTTAAGTGCAAGCACTCTCTAAGCGTGTACACCAGTAAGCAATGTATATATATATTTACATTGCCCCCAACAATCTGGGTCCTCATTTTACCTACCCCGGAAGGATGGAAGGCTGAGTCAACCTTGAGCCGGTGAGATTTGAACCGCTGACCTGCTGAACACAGTCAGCTAAAGTGGCCTGCAGTACTGCACTCTAACTGCTGCGCCACCTCAATTATTTTGTTCTCCTTCAGAACTGTATCAAAATACCATTAAATACAGTTTTCAAAGGAGTAACTTTGAAGAAGACAAAGACAAAATCTTTTGAGATTCTTCAAAATGGTCAGAACTTCAGGAACCAGAATTTGACTGGTTTCAATATCTTCAGTTAAGTGACACAGTTCTAATTGAAATAAAAAAATAAGATGGAATGTAAGATGGCTTCCAGTTTGCTGCCCCGGCTGCTATAGACGTTTGGAAGATGAGCTCCATCTTCTGTGTCTGTTTTCACTCTGCTGGGGAACCCTGGAAAGGGTTGAAGGTTGCCCTATAGGGGTGACGAGCAAGGAGGGGTTCCCCACTTGGTCGTGGGAGGGCGGCAGCCCTTCTGCTCAATCTGGGGCAGCCCTCCAAACTGGCGGAGGAAAGACCGGCTATAGTAATATGGCCTGTCACTAGGCTGCAGACAGTTGAAGTCAAACTCACCACTAAGCACTTCAAAAGCAACGTGGATGAAACTGGGTGAGATCTGATCTTTTCTTTATCCTAAGTACTTTCTCTTGCTATAAAAGCTGCCTGAAGTATCTTTCCCCCTGTGAGGAGAGAGGAAAGGGAATTTCTATCCCACCCTCTAAGATTAGTGGCGTTTGAATTAAAGCATTAAAAGAACAACTTTAATCTAACTGGATTTATATATTCCTGAAACTTGGGGATGAAAAATTTTCCTATTTTTATTGGAGACTCATGTTTTTAATCTACAAAAAAGAAATAAAATTGGAAAAAGGATTATAAAAAATTTGGACTTAAAAACCTTAAATGGCATCGGTGACATCTAGGGGTGAGGTTTGGTACTACATCTTGTTATTTCCTGAAAGAGACTTTGCTTGAAGCCCAGACCTTAGATAAGACTTTTCTGACCTTGTCACCACCTGTGAGAGAATTAGCTGTAAGACAACAGCTGGGCGGCATAATTGGCCTACTTGAACTGTGAATGTAAACCTTTACTGACTCTCAGAGTTATATGTGGGAAACTGCTTTCCTATCTCTTTATTTGAGGAATATTGGTCACTATATGAGATGTTGAAATACCTTGGATTATAAAATCTTGCTTGACAAACAAGTTCTACTAGAAAGACTATTTATAAACACATGAAAGAGATGGATGAAGACCAGGAAAAGATCCTTTCAATTTTGAAAGCAATACATTCTTTTAGCTGGTGATAAAATAAGATATAACATAAAAGATCAAGATGCCAGCTTAGATACACAAACCCAAACTTTGACTACAACCAAAGAACCAACAGAAGACAACAGAAGATAACAGAAGAAGTGGGACAATCAAATATTAAGACAGAGGACTCAGTTGACCAACAAATACAGCTGATAGAAAATCCAGAAAAGGAAGTGACAACACTGAAAATGGAAATGACTTTCTATATAAATCAGAAGAAATTTGAGAAAGAAGAAAAACAGATTGAATCGAAGACAAATATATCAGGGCAAATTGGAATAACAGGGAGACAACTTAACAAATACAAATGGTCTAGTCCTTCCAAAAAAAAAGGCAATTAAATGGTCTCCTTTATTTCAATTAACATATATAATAATAGAGGGAGATCTATTTGATGATCTGAAAGCACTGATATGGAAGCCTAGTTGGCAAAGGAAGAAAGCCAGAATAAGGTTGAAGAAAATTGGGGTTTTAACTTATTAGAAGGGATTTCATATTATTAATTAGAGAGTTAAAGGGAGAAGTTGAGATAAGGGGAATTCTGGTCATTAGATTCAAAATACTTGGAAATTAATTGAAAATAAGGTATTTATCTGTTTAATATTTAAAAATTAGAACTAAAAGGAAAAAGAAAATTAATTATTATGAATATGTTTGATTTATTGATTAACCTACTTAATGTACATAATGGTTTTGATTTATTAAAGGGGATATTGTGTTATTAAGTAGATAATTTAAAATGGTGGGAAATAGATAGCTCTTAGGAAAAGGAACAAGATTATATTTAAATAGATAAAATATGTATTTTGGATATTAGATTTTGTTATGAATTGAGACAAGGGAAATCTTGGTTACCTAAGGCTTGAAAATTATAAATATCAAAGGTTAAATTGGAATATTGATGAGAAACTAAAAATTGGGTAAAAATTAATAACAGGATATGGATTGTTTATGAAGATTGAATGTAATTAAGATATGTATAAGCTAAAAATTATTAATAAATATAATAATGATGTTTTTATTGAGTTAATATAATAAGAACTGTACTAGCTTGAATACGAGACAGTAAATGTTAAAGGAAAAAGAGAAGAAATATTTGATGTTGCAACTTGAGATTTGTACTAAAGATTTTGTTATTGAACTAACTATTGCTTTTTAAATACTTAAATGTAAAATTGGAAAATTAATAAAATATTATTAAAAAAAGATGGAACACAAATTCAAATTTAATTGATTCTAAAAGTCAGTTTATATCAAAAAAATTGTTGAATTGTCAGGTCTTATTTAGAAGTTATTAATGAATCATGATTCAGAAACTGAACAACTTAAAGTCTATAGCAATGGTGGCGAATCTATGGTACGGGTGCCAGAGATTCTGTAGGCACGCGTGCTGTCGCCCCAGTCCTAGGCCTTCATCTGGGTTTTATAAAACCTTTTTGCTTTAGGCCTCGGCCGCCATGTGCAAAAAAAAAAAAAAGGTTCAATCAGTCAATTTCAACTTCTCACAGGAAAAAAAGATCTTGCAAAATTGGAATTGATAGATTGACCTTTTTAGTCCCACCCAGTCTGCCGTTACCACTGCAGCCACGCCCACCCAGTGGGCCATGCCCAGCCAATGAGCCACAGCCAGCCAATGGGCCACACCCACCCGGCACTCGACAATGCATAAGTGGGTTTTGGGTTGCAGTTTGGGCATTCAATTTCTAAAAGGTTCACCATCACTGGTCTATAGGATTTCTGGATTCATACAAAACAACTAATATACAACAATATATCAATGGAAGAAAAAAATATTAAATTTACTGTGAGTATCATACTTAGAAAAAATATATAAGATATTTTTCCAATGGTATATTAATTGAGTACTACATTGCTAAAATTGATGATGTGTTTGTTAAAAATAGTTGGAAACGTAACTATCAGGTTGGATAATCTATTTTTCTAATAGCCAGATGAATAATCAACCACTTATAAAGTTCAATTTTTACTGAAGAAAGAAGAAAGAGGACAAGGAAGATTGCCCTATTTGCCCCATTTTTAAAGGATTACTTGTCTACATTCAGATAAAGTAAAATGTAGCCCCCACAGCTTTAAGAAATGTATTATTATTTCATATATTTATCTAGAATTTTTATTTATCATGTTTATTCTGTAAGCAAGCTTCTTAGATATATTTTTAAATTTTATTTATTGATTTTAAATCAGATGAGTTTCCAAGCCTGTTCTGTGAAGGAAAGTGTATGAAAATATTTTTGTGCAAGTGGTATCAGACTGCTTTTCACTGTTATATATTAATAAACAAGTAAGAGTTTAAGAGTGATAACCATCCTTATAAAATCTTAAATATATACATATAATTTTCACATGGGGAAAATATTTAAAGACAAGTAGAAATAGTTTAAGCCCACGGTTATTAGGTAAGTGCTTCATTTTAAGTTAGAACACTTATAAAATTGATGTAACTCCTTTCACAAAAACAATATTTAGCTGTTATTAACTGAACATTAGCTGATTTCTCATTTGAATTACTTTATTTTGTAAGGTGTAAATGAGGCCCCTATTTGGACAATTCAAAATGGATGTTTAAAACAAACCTGTGAAATGCTTCATCAAATATTTAGATATGAATGAGTAGTGTTATATAGGAAATTGCCATTATATTTCTTATATGAAAATGAATCTAACAATAATGTCAATATCGATCATATCAAGGCTTAACAAAAAGCCTTTAAAACTTTGTCTGTCCTCAGCATCTGTTTCATTTCACTGCATTATACACAGAGAGAATGAAATACATCTTTGCACCATGCAGGACATAATTAATTATATCAAGAGTGTCGTTCTTAGGAATAAGCAGTGCATTATGTTGTTTGGGACTCCTGTTGAGTACCCCAGTGTGTGTGATAGCTTTACTGAAGTGTTAATTTGGAAGTCCAGCTATGAAACTCATCTTTAGCAGAGATGACAAACCCCTGAATAAATTAGTGATTTTCCAGGGAGTGCAATGATTTGAAATCTCACAGATACAAGTTTGTTACAATTCATCTTCTATAGTAAGAACAACTCAAATTTTTGTGAATGATGAAAAAAAGTAGGAAACAATGCTCAATTCTTATTTATAGTAACTTTCCTAATAATAATAGTCAAAAGATTTCTTTGACTATTTGAAGATTATGATGATGAGGATGATGATGATGATGATGAGGAGGAGGATTATATTCATTCAGTCATGTCCGACTCTTGACAATTCTATTTATTTAATTTATATGCCATCTATTTCATTGTCTCTAGTGACCATGGCAGCACATTCTGAACACAAACCTTATGTTCTTTATAGCGGCCCAAATTAATAATCATGTTGATTTACCAATGAAATGTATGCACTTATTGGATATTATAATGTATGCATTTATTAATGTATGCACTTATTGGATATTGTAATATATGCATTGGATATTGTTTATCTGCCTTTTCAGGAAGTTGAAATGGTTCACCTGGAAATCTCTCTTTATCGTATAAGTTGAGCTGAAAGAAATTGACTAGTCCAAAGTTCTCCAGGAAATTTCATGAATTTCATGGATTTGAACTTGGTTTTGCCCAGCTATAGTCCAACCATTCATTTGCACTATACAGGCTTTCATTATTATCTGTACCATTTGTAGAATAAAATGGAATTTTGGCCAGGAGGTTTACAGTAACATTTTAAATATGTTCTCTGCAGATATCCTTCATCATAGGTCTTCAGCATAAATTTGTTGTAATTTATAATTATGGTACAAATTTATAATTTGTACAGTAATTTATTTAACCATCTCTATGCTTTTTAATTTTCTTTGCCAAATTACTACTATGGTTTACTAATTTTGCCATATTTTAACCTCGCTCCCAAGAAGATCTCATTCAATATACATTTACTACTAGGAATGTTGTGTTAAAGATTTGAAATTATTTTTATTATATTTTTATATTTATTAATTCTGCCTTATGTTATTATAAATCTTCATGAGTCTATAAGTGGTAGCAATGTATTTAAGAGTGTGTATATATATATATATATATATATATATATATATATATATATATATATATATATATATAATAAATACTGCAGTGTTTTGTTAAACTTCTCACATGCTGTCACTGTAGATAATTCTAGCCCATTCTACCTTCTTTTAATTTCAAGACACTGCCTTTCTCAGCATGAGCCATGGTGGCACAGAGGTTTGAATGCAGTATTGTGGGAAAACTCTGTCCATAGTCTGGAATTTGATTCTGACCAGCTCATGGTTGATTCAGCCTTCCATCCTTTGAAGACTGGTAAAATGAAGATGCAGATTGTAAAATGAAGACCCAATATGTTAACGTTTGTAAACTGCTCAGAGACTGCTATAAAGCACTATGGAGCAGTGTATAAGTCTAAATGTTATTGCTATTGCTATAGGACTAATGTCAAGATTGTATTGTAGCTTGGCTAGTGGATGCAAAACTTGGCTTTGTATAATCCAGATTCCTTCATATCTTTTAAATAGTTTCCTATCTCACTATTAAGATCTGGTCAGCTACAATCTTGTAAACAAATGCAGCCCTCAGGGTTGACTGATGCCTTTAAATCTTCTATTTATATTTTAAAATAAGATTATATTTCCATAAAACCTATTTTCAGTATTAAGAAAGTAACTAAGACAAGGGTTAAAACTGAAAACTTTCAGTCCTCCCTTCCTGCATTTATATTTTATTAATGATGTAGTTGAAAATTAGGATAAAATGTAAAGGCCTTGCAATATGCTGATAATATGTATTGTGCTTTAGAATTTTGACATTTAGAGTTTTCCCCAGAGCAAAGGAAACTTCTCTTTTTATCACACCGATTAATTACTGAATATTGTTTTCTTTTTCTTTTCTATTTCTAATTTCTTTTCTCACTATTATTTTTTTATTGTCCTTATCTTATAGCTTTTTTATTTATTAAAAATTTATTTAATTATATACATAGCATATACATATATGTAAGCATATGCATTTACATACAATATTGAGACAATATATCTCTGTAAAATTAATAAAGTAAGCCTTATTTTGGAATTAATGTTTTAAATATTGCATATCAAGGGATATGTTGAACAAATGAATGGTAAGAGATTATAAAAAGTCTGATAGAAGACTTCAGTGGAAAGAAAAGATATGGAAGAAAAGGAAATACCCAAACAACTGTCTCTGAAGATGCTCAGCTAAACGGTGATCTCCTGAATAGCTTCTGATTGCAACTGCTGTGTCCTTAAAGTTGCTGATTACTTATTGTAAATGTTCAGTAACTTGTTTGACCTGAGCAAGCAAAGGCTGTTACAAAAATTGTGCAAAGGATATAAGACAGTCAATATGGAGAGAATGAACTTATTAAGAGAATTAACAGGGAGTCTATGTATGAATTCGGCAGTGGAAATCAATGGAATGATCAGATAGCTAATGTTCTGAAGGACTGAATGTTCTTCAGAACAATATGGGAATCTTAGTAGGGTTCAGATAGGGAGATAAAACAGGAGCCTGGCAAAGGAAGTTTAAAAGAAAGATTCCTAAGAATTTTTCATTCTAAAGGAATAGTGAGCTAAGCTGAATGCTTGAGAAAGGAGCATGAAGAAATAAAATATTTCTATTTATGATGATTTAACAAAGTTAATTATTTCATCATTACTTCTACTACAGACTCTATTTTTCTCTGTTTTTTTTTCATGCCTTGGATACAACACAAAACAAGTTTTGCTATGCTACATTATCCTAACCTTCACTGAGAGATATTTACTAAAACAAAGGAATATATTAACATAGTTATTTTTCTATATTATACTCTTAGAACACCTGCTATTTCTAGGCAAATAGGGACAGAATTTGAATCAGGACTTCAAATTACATCTAAAAATATTCTCTCATGGTGGTGCCAGAAAGAAGTCTTACTGTACTCAGAAGGTGGCACACAGTAAAACAGATGTACCAAAAAAAAATAAAAAATAGATGTAGACATAGGTAAAGATATATAGCGAACAAATCTTTACAGTGCAGTTATTTCACATTATATTTAGTATATAATCTGGATTATATTAGCAGAATTTTCTTTAGTTCACATTATTGGATATAATTGTGGTAATGACTTCCATTTTTATGTTCATAAAGAAAAATGGAGGATACCAAATAATATATAATAATAAACTGGAGACTAATATAGTCAAAGAGATAAATTATCACAATTTTGGGTATATGTTACATGCACAACACATGTGCAGATTTATTAAGGTTAGGTTTTTTCAGACCCCTCATGATCTTGAGTGCGCTGCTACTTTACTTCCATTAATCTTTTGTAATTTACTGATTTTCCATCTCTAAATCCTGAAATAACTCCATTCGCTTGTAATATACACTGAGCTGAAAGGAATTTAAAATATTTATTTCTACCACTGTGACTGAGGAAAGTGATTCTGCTAGAAAGTACATTTCATGTCCTCCAATCCTAATTTATGCTTTGTACTATAATTTCTAAAGTCAGTTCCTTTACTCAATCTATTGCTCCTAGATGTATACCAACATTGCAATGGAATGTGTAGTCTTAAATTGTGGGTTGAATTTTGCCTTGCCCTTTCCATATTTTCTGCTATAGTCTCAAATAACATGGAGAACAAAACTGAACTATGTGGATTTCAAAACATGTTCTTTATGTTGTAAACCACACAAATGCATGTAAACTAAATGTTTTTGCAAAATCCATTCTCAGCTTCATGAGGTGTACAGCAGCAATGCAAAACCATAGATTGTATCCTTACCTTGTTATACTGTATTAGGAGAAAATCAGAGTGTGTTCTTAAATTATTATTTTTATTCAGGCATGATAACTCAACACAGAAGTCTTTTAAATGTAGCTCAAAGGGCTGATCAGTAATTTTCATAACAAACTACCTGAAGACATTGTAACGTATTTTCAAACCATTACTATAGTTTCACTAATTAAGCTGTCTTTCAGGATCTCACAGACATAGATCACAGGCTAGTGTCCCTTGCAGCCAGACATATTGCAGCTGGAGTTTTACTACATTTTCTGAAATTAGTATGACCATTTTGATACAAAATCCATGCTTAAAATGAGAGGAGTGTTATAAAAGGCAATCACCAGCATTCTGGTGTCCACCCGGTCTTCCAATCAGTTGTAATGTGTCTGTGTGCCTGTGTCATTTTTGGAGATGCCAGGATAATTGCATTGGCTCTCATTTACTCTCAGGTAATGTTCTCTCCTAATATTTGATAGAAAAATCCTCATTCGTCTTTCCAAAGGAGAATGATCTTTGAGGGTGGCAAACTGCTATTTATATGAACCTAACGGCCTTTTATGCAAAGGACATGATATGTCATTTATGGCAGCCAACCCCTATAAAAATAAAATAAAATAAAATGATATGCTTCTGCATAAACATAAAGCATAAAATGTGTTTGCAAGTGGATATGCTTTCGATAAGCACCACCACAAATGTTAACCAAACAAAACTTAAGTTTTAAATAATTCTAAGGTCTGCCTTAGACTTAGCCTATTAGTATAAGACATTGGTACCTCACTCATAACTTGGTTTCTGATTTTGTTTTAGGGGCCTTTTCAAGGAAAGAGAGAATGTGTAGCAAAGTATTTTGTGTTTGTTTCTGTTGAAAGCAGAAGAGTGTGAAACCTAATGTGAATATATAAAATGAGTATCTTAGTTTATGTTTGGAATGTTCTTTAATGCTTCTGTATCACTGCTGAACACATGGAAACACTTGTCATTTCTCAACCAACAGTTCTAAGAATTCTGGAATTACTACCCATCTGGGTTTCTTTTTGGTACTTCTAGATTCAGTCACATACCATTCTTCCTCCTTTTTTAAATAATAAGGATGAGGGGTTCTTGGTGCTCTCTGAGCTTGCTTGTTTTCTTGCAGACGTTTCATTACCCAAACAAGGTAACATCATCAGTTTTATCTAACACCATCAGTTAGGTAACACTGATGATGTTACCTAGTTTGGATAATGAAATGCTTGCAAGAAAACAAGCAAGCTCAGAGAGCACCAAGTACCTCTCATGTCAACTGAACTACAAATACCCTACTTTATTAATAATAAGGATAATAATAGAAGAAAGCATGTTTTCTAGGCCAGTGGTTCTCAATCTGTGGGTCGGGACCCCATTTGGAGTCGAACGACCATTTCACGGGGGTTACCAAACAATCCCTTTTATTCTATTGGCTTTTGAAAGCCAATAGAATAGACTCTCTTGAATAGAGTCTAATTCTATTGGCTTTTAAAAGCCAATAGGAATTGTCCAGGCTGTCTCTGCCCTGCTGAGCCCGTCAAAAGTCCCATTCTGCAAACGGTGCTGCAAGTTGTCTGCAGCAAAGGCAAGCTGTCTGGAAGTTTCCACCCCTCCCTGCTGAGCAACTACTAAAAATGTAAGTAAAAGAGGGCCAGGAGTGGGAGGTGGGAGGCCAGCGGGCACAGGGAGGGTTGCTGGAGCACGTGGGGCCTGGCAGGTGCCTTACCTCCCTTGGGCTGGGCCAGCTGGTGGCCCAGCCGGTGGTCAGCCTACGCTGTCTCTGCTGTTGCCAGCTACGCCTCGGCTGGTGTAGGGGGCGGCACCACGCATGTGCGGCACTCCCGGACAGGGAAAGTCCTCGACTTATGACCGGTTGGGTAGTCCTCAACTCACAACCAGTTGGGTAGTCCTCGACTTACGATCGGTTGGGGTTGCGGCATTAAAAAGGTTGAGAACCACTGTTCTAGGCTATTGTTGTTAATTGACCACAGCTGTTTCATGCTGCTTCTATGTTTTTGCACCAGCCCATCTGTCTTCTGTTTCAACCTTTCTTGTTTCATTTGGAGAAAAGATAGAGTCATGAACATGTCATGTGCTGTGTATTTGTAACTGTCAGTGAGAGGGAAAGATAATGTTCAAAATTACCAGTAGCATTTTTCAAGCAAGTGCATTTGCATCTGTTTATTTTGGTAAGAAGGTGACAAGCAACAGAAAGAAAGCAGAACTATTTTTAACTCATTTTTTGCATCTGTATTTACACAAAGGGAAAAAACAGTACCGTAAAAAACAGATTAGAAACAGAAGTTAAAATAGGCAAGAAAATAGTAAGTGAGCACCTGTCCACCTTAGATGAGTTCAAATCACCAGGACTAGATGGATTACACCCCAAAGTTATGAAGGAACTGGCAGATGTAATCTCAGAAACACTGAACTATATCTTTCAAAGATCCTGGAGCACTGGGGAACAACCAGAGGACTGGAAAAGAGCTGATATAGTTCCTATCTTCAAAAAAGGAAAAAAAAATGGATCCAGAAAACTACAGATCTACCATCCTGACCTCAATACCTGGGAAGATTCTGGAAAAGATAATCAAGCAATGAATCAGTGAACACCTAGAGGCAAACAAAGTCATTACCAAAACTCAACATGGGTTTGTCAAAAACAGATCATGCCAGACAAATCTTATTGCATTCTTTGACTAGGTGACAAAGTTAGTGGACCAGAGGAATGCTGTGGATATAATTTACTTGGACTTCAGTAAGGTATTTGATAAAGTACACCACAACCTACTACTTGATAAGATAGAAAAATGTGGGTTAGACAGCATCATCACCAGAAGGATTCGTAGCTGGCTGATTGGCCATACTCAGTGTGTGGTATTCAATGGAACTGTATCTACATGGAGGGAAGTGTGTAGTGGGGTGCCCCAGGGCTCTGTTCTGGGCCCAGTGCTCTGGTGTTGGTGCAGACAACACCAAGCTGGCAGGAATAGCCAACACTCCAGAAGATAGGCTTAAGATACAGAAAGATCTTGACAGACTTGAACATTGGGTGCTATCTAACAAAATGAAATTCAATAGTAAAAAAAGTAAGGTTCTACATTTAGGCAAGAAAAAACAAATGCACAGGTATAGTATACGTGGTACCTTGCTCAATAGTAGCAACTGTGACAGGGATCTCAGAGTCCTAGTGGACAATCACTTAAATATGAGCCAGCAGTGTGCTGCAGTTGCCAAAAAAGCCAACACAGCACTAGGATGCATTATCAGAGGGATTGTCATGGTTCCGAAAAGAAGCAGCTTTTCAAAGAACTTTGAGGCTTATTCACCTTAAAGAATCCTTTATTTTCTGCATAGCTTCAGCACTAACAAAGTTAAGCCAAAAACTGAATCTTCCCTCCCCCAAACACCCGTAACAAAGCATAACTCACTCCTTCATTGCTGTTTTCTTCAGGACTGGGACAATAGTGGCTGCTTTCAAGCATGACAGAACACAGGCCATTTGCAGGGAGATGTTAAAAATTCTTGTCAGGACCCCTGCTAATTGATCGGCACAATTCTTTACCACTATCCCCAGCACCCCCCTGGGCCTACAGCTTTGCTAGAATTCACAGCCTTCAATACAGCTTTCACTTGATGTTCATATAGGGTGAGTGGCTGGGAATCAGAAGGCCAGCAGGCAGAAGCTATGGGGTCTGGTCTTTTCACCTCATAGCGAGTGAAGAAAATGTTCAACTCCTCTACCAACAAGGCATTGGCATTGAGTGTGTTCTTCATATTGCCCTTATAGATAGTTAGGTGTTGCAGTTCCTGCCACACTTGCTTTGGGTCATTATCTGCTAGATGAGTCTCCATCTTATGTTATATTGTTGTTTTGCCATCTTAATGCCTCTTCTAAGGTTTGCCCTGGCCTCTCTATATGTATCCCTGTCCCCTGCCTTAAAGGCAGAATCCCAGGCTCTTAGAAGTGTCCATACCTCTGCAGTCATCCAGGGTTTACAATTCCCGTAGACTTTGATGCACTTTTCCATTGTCACACTATCAGTGCACGCTTTGATGTAAGAGAATACGGCATCAGTGTATTCATGCAGGTCTTGATGTTCAAATCCACTCCACTCAGTGGTTTCAAAACAGTCCTGCAGCTGACCGAGAGCACCCTCTGGCCAGATTTTAACCATTTAACCGTTTTCGCGACTGGCTGAGTTCTTTTCCTGAGAGGAACATATTTTGGGCA
The DNA here is from genome assembly GCF_016545835.1 of Crotalus tigris. Lineage (NCBI taxonomy): Eukaryota > Metazoa > Chordata > Lepidosauria > Squamata > Viperidae > Crotalus > Crotalus tigris. The sequence continues at coordinate 109,993 of NW_024097251.1, read as the reverse complement.
CAACAGGAGTGAAAGATGGTCAGATGTACCCAGATGGGGGAGGGGCATTGCTCTGTATGCCTGTTTCATATTAGAGTATACATGGTCTAAAGTGTTCTTCCCTCTGGTGGAAAATTGCACATACTGCACAAACTTAGGAAGAACTGCCTTTAGACAAGCTTGGTTAAAGTCCCCAGCCATGACAAGAGCACCCTCTGGGTGAGTTTGTTGCTGGCTGGAGATGACTTCATATAGCTTAGAAAGCGCCATGCTAACATTGGCATCAGGTGGAATATAAACAGCTATAATAATTATCACAGTGATTTCTCTAGGCAGATAGAATGGCCTACATGTGACAGTCATTAGTTCCACATCTGGGGAACAATACATATAGACTGCTCTGCTGTCAACACACCAATCACTGTGTATGTAAATACAGAGTCCTCCTCCCTTGCTCTTACCGGAATCACCATTTCTGTTGGAGCGATAAATGACTCGGCTTGTCAACTCCACTGCTGCATCAGGTACAGCTGGGTGTAACGAGATCTCCATGACAATCATCACACAGCTTTCACAGAGAAGCCTGCTTGCTGCCATCTGCAGCTCTAATTCGTCAATTTTATGGACGAGGGATCTAGAGTTGCTCAAGAAGACACTTCTGAGCCTAGCCAATAGATCAGCTATGCAGCTGCGCTTTTGTTTCTGCTCCTTTCACTTTCGCTTTCACCAGCACCTCCCCCACCCGATGACAATCCATGGAGATCCTGGAAATCTCGCTATGCAATTCGGTATGTTGTGGGACTGCTGAAAATCATTGGTAATCCCAGATTGACTTGCAAGCCCGATGTTTAGCAGCTCTACGTGTGTGTAGGCAAATTTAACCCCTTGTGCTACACTGTGCACACACATCCATACGCTCATTATTCCAAACACCACATACTAATACGGGAAGCTCAGGGCCGCTGCATGTGAATGCACTGCCATCTTGTGGACTGGAGGCTTAACCATATAAGGAATGGTTGCTTGAATTGGTATGTCTAGTTTAATGAAGAGAAGGATGAGGGGGGACACGGTAGCAGTGTTCCAATATCTCAGGGACTGCCTGAGAAAGAAAAGGGAGTCCAGCTATTCCCCAAAGCACCTGAAGGCAGGACAAGAAGCAACGGATGGAAACTAACCAAAGAGAGAAGCAACCTAGAACTAAGGAGAAATTTCCTGACAGTTAGAACAATTAATCAGTGGAACAACATGCCTCCAGAAGCTGTAAATGCTCCAACACTGGAAATTTTTAAGAAGAGACTGGACAGCCATTTGTCCAAAATGGTATAGGGTTTCCTTCCTGATTATTATTTCTAAAGACATTATTTGTATCTTTGCATTTATAATCTATATTTTTATATATGATATAGAAAAAAAATAACCAGATTCCATTTCTATCTTGGCATGACCTTGAGTAAAGAGTGAGTATGATTAACTCTCACTTCCCCATCAATAGAATGACAGTTATTGAACAAATATGACTGGTGTTCCCATGCTATATTATTTTTCCATGTACTTAGTTTTCATTTTGTCAGGTGTGATTTTAATAACAGTTTTGAGACATCACAAAACATTTGTTATCTGCTTTTGGCTTACTAATTCCTACAAAATATGCCAATATCAGTTTGTGTTTGAAAACCATTGTCTGCATATGAATTAACTCAACACTGCTTTAAATAAAAGTTACAAGTTGTTTCCATGAATATTTCAACATCAGCATAGAATTTATATTTTAATAAAAAAACATCTCTTTCAAGCATGGCTTCAAAAAAACAAAACAAAATCAAGACCTGCCAGAAAAGGATTAAAATAGCATATTGCAGCAATCACAAGTAAACACAAGTATGATCAACCCATACTAGAATGCAATCTCCATGAATTTGCAAGCAATCACACATGGGCACATTTTTTGCTTTAACAAGGTCTCAGTTTCATACAAGAAAATTGTAAGCCATTAAAATCATGGTGAACATAAAAAGCAAACATTGTTACTATTATCGCTGCTGTTTTTTTTCTTGTTATCCTTTTGTAAACATAAAGGGTTTTGTTATATTTCATGTGCCTGATGATAATGAAATACATACAATCCCTGACACTTTGAGATACATACAATCCCAGACATGATAAAAACTCAAAGAAGGTGTTCAAAGAATATTAGAACTGAAACAAAATGTTACAGATTATCACCATCACTTACAAAAGCACTCCAAGCCTGTTCCTATATATTGTACATAGATCAGTGTTTCGCAACTTTGATAGCTTTAAGATGTATTGACTTCAACACCCAGAATTCTGGGAGTTGAAGTCCACAAGTCTAAAAGTTGCTAAGGCTCAGAAATACTGATATAGTCTATGCATATTTTCCTCCAACTTCTCTTTTCTATTCCTACTGACCCAGAGCATTCTTTACCTCCACTACTAAGAGCTTATTTGCTGCTGTTATTGGGCTTATTTGCAGGAATGCTGCTCTTGTTTTGGTGCTTTGGCAATGCCCATGGTTCTCCCAATTCTATTGATATTTCCTATGTATGTCTTAATGGACTAGTTTGAGTGCCATTTCTGGTGGCATCTGCTACCTAAGTTCATAGAGTTATGAAATATCAACATGAATAAATATTTCACATTTCAGATATGCTTTGGTCGGTACCTCTTCCTGTTGAATCAACTTTTAACTATCACTGCATTGTCTTAATATCAGAGTTGCAAGAAACAAGCAAGCATTAAAGCGAATGCCAGAGGATGAGGAATATTTCCTAAATCGGTTATTCAGTAGAGTCATAGTGACAAAGCACTTCTCAAAGGCATATTTCAAACCTTTCACAACATGTGGGAATTTGAAAAATAAGGTGGATGAAATGTATTCTCAAAATGATTTATTAAGGATCTTGCTTAAAAATAGAAAATTTCACTGCCAGTGGGGGAAAAAAAGGAATATTCATTGTGCTTAGTAGGAGGGACTGTATCCTGATGGTAATTGCTATTTAGCTTTCTGCACTTCACTGTTCATATGACTCATGTTAATTTACACTAATAAATATAGGTCCATAACACCTATCAAATAAAGTTTGAATGCAGTTTGCAGTTGAGAACAAACATAGTTGCCTACTTTATATTTTACTAAACTTATTTTTCATTCTGTAGTTATAGAACAGTTGAAAAGAATGCTAAATGTGAGGGAAAGGTTCATGACTTTAAGGGTTGCCCTTAGAACAACTGGGAGCCAACGCATATCATATATCCACCCACAAAATAGAATTCTAGTTCATATAGAATTCATTAAGGAATGGTGATATGCTTCTTACAGAACTATATTAAGTCAAGCCAAAGTGAAACAGTAAAAGGAAAATATCCAATGAACTTGTTGCCCCAGCACCAATTGTAAACATTTGGTATGACACTTTTTGTTGTACATAAAGTTGCTTTAGGAGAGCAAAGAGTACATGCATGAAGAATGCACCAAAATGTAAATATATATTTTAGTCTCATTCAACATATTTCTGGCAAAGGGATCCAGAGTCCAAGGATAAGGGAGAAAAACAACACAAGCTAACATGGACTGATAGTCAAGTTCCAGGGCAAGAAAATGCATAATACTTTCTCTCATATACAAGTTGCTTGAACTGAAAAGACAAATCTAGAACAAGAATTTTATAATAGCAGCAGTGGTCACTCAGGTAATTGGTTTAATGGTTACTCCTCTGTATACACATACATTATTGTTAGTGAGAGATTAGTGCTTCAGCACAAAAAAAAGATTTGATTAGAAGCAGTTTCATATTAGAAGCCTATCTATGCAGTCTTCTGTCTCAGCTTGAATAAGTTTGATTTACCATTTTGATAAAGATATCTCCTCCTCTATATTTTGCTAGGCCACATCTAAAACAGATTTAGGATGTTCTGATGCAGAAACAATATTACCCCCATTGTACTGGTACAAGACAATTCTGTATAAACAATCTAGGAAAAATAACAGAATAAGTTGGAAGGGACCTTGGAGGTCTTCTAGTCCAACCCCCTGCACAAACAGGAGATCCTCTACCATTCTTGACAAATGGCTGTCCCATCTCTTCTTAAAAACCTCCAGTAATGGAGCACCCACAACTCCATTACTGAAGGCAAGTTCCACTGGTTAACTGTTCTCACTATCAGGAAATTTGTTCTTAGTTTTAGGTTGCTTCTCTACTTGACTAGCTTCCATCCTTTACTTCTTTACCTAACTTTTGGTGCTTTGGAACCCTTCTTCTTTATGGCAGTCCCTCAAATATTGGAACACTACTATCATGTCACCCCAGTCCTTCTTTTCACTGGACTAGGTATACCCTAGATGCCAGCCTGTCATAGATTATGGGGAGAGGGGGTTTCTGGGAAGGGGCAAACCAAAATTACTCATTGTGCCTTCCTGAGGCATTGGCTCATCAGTCCAAGGTCAGAGACCTGGGAAGGGGGAATGCAACAGCTCTCCCTGTAGGCTGCCAATGCAGGGACCTCTACCAAAACAATTCCTTTGAAGGTAATTGATATTAGGGAGATAACAAGAGAGAGGAACAGGAAGGAAATGTTAACTAGGGAATCTTTGTGCGCAAACTTTTAGTTCCGGCTTTTAGTAAAAGTATATCTTTTACACAAATGGAATTGAGGGTCTTTCTTTCTTAGGAGCCCAAGTTGGGGCAGGTGTGACACAAAATTTGTGGTAGTTCCAATCTTAACCTAGCAGGCAGTTCTAATCAGTGCAGAATAAGTACTCAAATTCCACTTGATTACCTCCACCAGTTGACCTGAAGATGCCATCAAAGTGCTAACCCAATGCAAACAAACTGGGAAAAGGTCCAGATGTGTAGAATCCAACTCAGACTAAATTCTGCTAAGATGGTGTTGATGTGAGACATTCAGAAAACTTCCTAACCCTGAGATAATCCACATGTTTGTCCTGTAGGGCCCCTATCCAATTTAAAGTGGCATGTAGACCATTTTGGAATTATAATCCATCTTTCAAAGTGTTTTCTTTGATGGGCATAGACAAATACATGCTATCCATTTAACAAATGGTAAACTAGTATATTTGCTTTCTAACATACTTACTTGCTCCAAGGGTTTTTTTTCTGCATGTCAATTTATCTCTTATTTTCCATACAGATGAACATACTTTCCAGTGAAATCCTGGGCTGCAAGCATCCATATTTATTTTCTAAGAATGCCTCGGAGAGTTTATGTGAGGCCCAAAGGCATTGTTAAAAATGCTGCTTCTGCTTGAGGCTGGTGCTTTAGTTTTCAGCATACTAACATCCCATTTATTTTTTAATTAAAATAATCTTTTTTAAAAAAAATCAGGTGAGACAAGAATTTAGGGAAATTTCAAATGTATATTCATTCCCATAATTCTCTTAATAAAATCCTGGGCTCTGCTGTAAGTAAACTTTTATATGAGAAACTGAAATCACTGAAATCTGCATTTTTTGTCTTGTGTTTGCCCCAATTTTGACTTTCTCTTCCTCCTTCCCCCCATCTTTATTTTACATTGTAGAATGTTTCAGAAAGAGCATTGATTTCTCCTGTAAAGTGTCATGCACACTAAAAGTGCTATACATAAAACTTAAAAACATGTAAACTGTCAATACTTTTATGATTTTTTAAATCACCATTACATTTCCTCAATTTTAATAGAAATTGACATGCAGTGAATTGATAGCTGCTTTATTTTAGCTATGCATATGCTCTCTCTATGGTTCAAAATCTCTATTTAAAAGCCTAAAATGTGCTGTACAGTGAGCATATTTTAGATTTTTCAAAGAGGTAAAAATCATACCTAATTTCAAGCTAGGCAAAACTCCAGAATCAGCTGCAATCTAAGAACAATCCCAAAACTAGTAAATGGTCTTGACAGAGGGTTGTTTTTTTAAGCCCCTATGTTTAATCAATTTGATCAAATTTAACCTCTGTAAAGTAGGTTTTGCCTGTATAAGTCATGCACACCCCTGCTGTGTTAAAGGAGAAAATCTACTGTATCTAGGAAACTACAGCCAGCTAATCAACTTTAACAATATATTATTTTCATGTATTAAATTTTTCCTTCCTGTCTAAATCCTATGGGTAACTGAACAGAACACAGAATACCTCTGGCGTCTTTTGTTTTTTAAGCTTCTAAGTTCAGCTCTTGGATAATATTTACTTTGTTCATAACTGCATGAGCTGTGTAAAAAATGTACAGAAGATAGGCAAAGGTTAGTTCTGATAATAAGTGGGCTCCAGATGTAATAGTGAATTCTTGCTTTATTTATTTTTTAAATCCACTCCATGTCGAAAATGAGGAAGGGAAAGAATAAAAGTCATAAAGAAACTTTAGCACAGTAGCAGTGAGTAGCAAAACAGGATTGGCACTATCATTAGGCAGAATAAAGCAAATTTCATTCTGATAAATGCTGGGTGGTGGTAGTGGGAAAAGTCAATAGTCATAGCAATAGCACTTAGACTTATATACTGCTTCACAGTGTTTTGCAACCCTCTCTAAATAGTTTACAGAGTAGCATATTGCTCCCAACAATCTGGGTTCTCATTTTACCAACTTTGGAAGGATGGAAGACTGAGTCAACCTTGAGCGAGTGGAATCAAACACTCTAGCAGTTGGCAGAATTAGCCTGCCATACTGTATTCTAACCACTGCACCACCACGACAATTTTTGAGCATTTGAAGAAAGAGTTGTGTGCTCTAAACTCTGCCCAGTGTTCCCCTTTCTCTTCCCAATATTGGAGAAAGTTTTAATTGCCAATGCAGCAGTTTTTGTATATGGAAGAAATCACAGTGAAAGAGGCTTGGGTTAGCCTGCAACAAAACCTTGTGACTTAGTTGTATAAGTCTGTTTGTCCCAAATCTGGAAGGAAAGCCAGTTATCAGCAAAGCCAGTTATCACCAACTATTTAGATCTCATCCTGAAAATCTGGCAAAGTACAGTTCATCAGCTTAAACTCACATTTCTGTCCTAGAATCTGGAATATAGATTAACTTAATTGTGAAATTATACACTTTCATGGGAGGTTCTTTTGCTGAAGAGAAAAATTTCTTTGTGTCCAGTGCATCCAATGTTCACAATTTTCTTCCCTCATATAAGAAGGACATGTGTTGTTCAGTTTTAACTGTGATCTGAATCTTTATCTGCTAGCCTTATACTTGGAAAGCCATCATTGAGTGTGATTTAATAGATGCTGATTCTGTTCCGGACACCAAAGTGATTTAAGGTCATCTTTCATTTATTCTCTTTCTTCCCAAAGCTATTTCATTCTAATTGAAGGGAATTAAGGTAGTCCCACTTGTCACATATAAGAGGTTACCTTGAAGAGGGCTATATTTTGTTCCAGTGAAAAGATTTTTTTCTCCTTGTTTATACTGAGCGTCAATTTTTGTGAAGTGCAAAATTATTGAAATTTGTATGGCACGCAGCACAATATATATAAATGAAAGGATATACATTTTCAATAGGTAACAAACATTAGTATAAATAAAGGGGAGTGAAAATTCTGCACTGTAGCTAGATCAGACATATATAATCAAAGGTTATGCTCAAATAACTGTATATTCCTTACCTCCATCCCCACGGTAGCTGATATTTTGAATGGTATAAAAAATGGAGCAGAGATCTAAGACAAAATTTTCACTAATTTAAAGGATGAAGAAGTACTTTGATCAAGCAGAAATTCTTCCAATCACAGAACAGACTATTTGAATCAAAGTCTTAACACTAGTTAACTAGTTAACCTAATTATTTGGACATTGCCATTACATGTAACCATTAGTCATCTTATTTGTGTTATTTACCAAGTAACTGATATGTGCAGGAAAATTCAAATAATATTTACCTTATTAATGAATGAAGTATCAAGTGATCTCACTTTGTTTATATCAGACTGCAAAACCTCAGTTCATTATAACTAATGGGTCTCTTTTGTTATCTACTTGCTATCTTTTTAAAACACTAATATAGAAAGAGAATGAGGAGATTTTCTCTTGCATGAAAACAATTAACTGTTTCTGCAAATTTTCAAGTATTTTGAATTGTCTCAACTTCTTTGTTGAATATTCATTAAATATTTTTTTAGAAGTGGATATAAATCCTGAGAAATACAACACATACCCATTTTAAACTTTGACAGAAAACATGCATATTCCTAAAGAAGGTTCTTTCCCCTTCTATAAGCATTTTTTAAAATCATATATAATCAGGAGCAGTGGCAACTCTGCTGCACGGAATAAGGACTGTACAAGTCTCAGAAAATCCAAATGAATTCAATCCCATTAAATGTAATGGTGTGGTAAATCTCACTACACCATCTGCTGTAGAACACTGCTACACTATTGGAATTCTACATCTTATTTACATAACAGATAAGAATGTGATGAGAGATTTATATAGCAAATGAATATCCAGAGAACAAGAACCTCTAATTTTTCATCTATTCACATCTGGAGGACTTTTACATTAAAATGTACACACTTTCATACTATGTGTATGAAAGATATGGTTATTTAGCCCTCTTCAAAGCCAATGTCCTTTTCTCTGATTATTATGTTTTTTAGACGTAAAGAATTAAAAAAGCCTGGCTGCCTTAGAAAGTGTTTTCATCAAATAAAAATGTTGTTTTCCCTAAATTAGTACATTTCTAAATGAAATTTAAATTTAGCATCCTGGAAGAAAGGGCATATCATATTTAAAACATCTGTGCTGGGAATTCTGAAAACCACTCAGGGGCAAACCATTAAGGAAGGATATGCCACACATCCAACCCTGTCTTTACTTAGCCATTAAGATTGACAGTCTTTATATCTGAGATTTGTAACTTCATTTACCTGATACTAAGGGGAAAATGGTCCATATCGTATTGCATCTCAGTGCAGTCTGGAAGGCAACTCTTGTGGGAAGCATAACAAAGAATGTAGAATCTATGTTTTGCTGATTTCTGTCTTGATCATCATTTCAGATTCAGTACATTCAAAGCCATTCTCTTTGCTCCATAGGTCTTTGCTGAGTGCTTCCTATTAGCATTCACCATTATTTTTTTATTCCAGATATGAGTAACCCTAGAATAAAATCCCCCCAAATTTGGATATAATTTTTGTAAAAACATGTCCTATAAGAATTTTACACAGGGAATGGTATAATCAGATTCTTATATTTTTAATGAAGCAGAGAAATTAGGAAAGTGTGCAGAAGAATTTTATGGATAGACTCAACAACTGTGGTTTGTTGGACAAATTATAATGGTCTGGTTTGCATAGCTTCTCAAGCTAAAAGCAAACTGAGCATATTTTATCATGAATACGTGAATTTATAATTTGATTCTCTACATTTAATTTTTCTTGAATATAGTTATCTTTTGTCAATATTTATATATTATTGTTTATGGCCATGACTTGGATAAGTGAACTCCTAAATTTAAGAAGCAGAATTACTAGATATGTTGTTTCTACTTCAAAATCCTATTCCAGGCCAAACAATACATTGAACTTCCCAAGTAATTAATGCTAGGTTTTAAGAAATGTATTATTTCATTGTGTTTCTCCTCAATCAGTTTAAGGAAAGGAAAGTGGTCTTGTTTTCCCTAGTTCTCAATTCTGAGCAAAGAGACCTGATATATATGTTTAAAACTCATGGACAGAAAGTGATGTATCATCATTTGCAGCTGAAAAATCTGTAGAAATGCTTCTTTACTTATATTCTGTAATATATATCTTCAAAATAGGAGTGTAAGTTTAAACACTTGATTCTGTTTGATGGGCATGCTGTTTTGAGTTCTGAGACTTCTGGTAGATCTGTATATTGAAGTCAGTCTGATGCAATTTGATTCTGAGCCTTCTTTTCTTAATGAAGAAATGAATAAATGAATGAATGTCTAAGCCTACCTTTCTTAATGAATCAAGGAAACAAATGTGCCTACAGTTCCATTTGTTAGAAGTATGCTTAGTCATACTTAAGCTGAAACCATTTAAATTAGTATTTTACATTAGAAATGACCAGCTAAACTGATTTTGTTAACTGCACTCTAAATATAACAAAACTAAACACTAAATGATCATCAACACTAAAAAAGAGAAATCATTTAAAATGGGATTTTGATTTTTTTTTAAAAAGTTCTTTATTCTTTGCCAATATAAATGTTCAAATCTCTTTTTATTGCCTTGGAGTCTGCTTTATACTAGTTATTCTAGCACTAGTACATAGAGAAAAAAAATATAAGCAAAAGAAATATAGTTCTCATTTTGGAAGCCTAGTTATATACTTTTATACATGTTTACAAAGCCAAGGTTTTTAAGTAAATGTTTATGAAAAAGAATATATTGCATTATTTTCCTACTTTACAGGATATTTTTGCACCTACCAGCCAAAACTGATTCAACGTAGCTGAAAATAAGACAATCTCTTTAAATGCTTCTCTTCCATAAAACAATGAGTAATAATTAAAAGAAAATATATGTTTGTCTGTAGGTGTATACACTCACACAAAACTTACACATACACCTGAACCCTCTGACAGTTTTCTTATTAACTAAAGAGCTATGAATCATAAAAACTATATTGACACCTATGCTATAATAATTGTTAGATTTTCAAGGGGAAAAAAATATCCTGAGGCCTACATTTGGCCTCATATTAAAGGGGGAGGCTTGTAAACTGTACGTCTTAGTTGTCAGAAAACCACCTAGTGCAGTTAAAATACATTGCAGTAATTTGCCAGTGCAACACTGGTGATGTTAATGAAACCAGACATCAGTAACTAGAGTATGGAGTCTGAAATCTTGCACTAAACAATTACTGAAGTAGTTACTCATCTACATTCTACATATTCCCCCCAGAATGATTTGTATAATTCAAATCTGCAGACATAAAAAAAATTCTGTTGAATGTTATAGTTAATTGAATAGTATCTAAGTATCTTTCAAATATTATAGGAAATACTGATAGTCTCTGACTTACAGCCAGTCTCTTAGCCACCATTCAAAGTTATGATGGACTCCCCCACTACTGCCTCAACAAAAGTTGCAAAATCGGATCCAGTTACATGGTGACCTACTTTACACCCATCATAATTTACAAACTGTTATTGCCAGGTTCAGTTATGGTTATAATTCAAGGACTATTGTATAGATTTTAAATAAGCTAAAGTGACACAATTAGATTGAAACACATTTACCTTACTCAAAGTCCAGTGTCCAAAAGGTATTCCATATTTACAATATATTTTGACTACATGAGCAGACATATATCAATAATACAAATGTCCAAAGAGAAATTTAATGCATAATAGAGGCAATCACACAAAAAGAGCCAGTTCATTATTTATTTGTCAATAGTAGAAACAGACACACTCATGTATCCACACACTATTTTCCAAAACACCAGAAGACAAGAGAAGATACAATCAATGGAAACTAATCAAGGAGAGAAGCAATCTAGAAATAAAGAGAAATTTCCTAACCTTGAGAACAATCAACCGAATGGCTTGCCTTCAGAAGTTGTAGATGTCCCATCACTGGAGGCTTTTAAGAAGGGACTGGGCAGACATTTGTCTGAAATGATATAGGGTCTCCTCCTTTAGAGGAGGTTGGACTAGAAGACCTCCAAGGTCTTTTCCAACTTTATTAATCTGTGTTCTACCTAAGCAAAAATTGGATGATTTATGGATTTGCTACTCCATCAGCAGACCAAATTCCTTAAGTGAAAGTATTCATCTAATTCTTCAATGAAAAGGCTTATTGAAAATTGTAATTCAGCAATATCTGGAAGAATAGCAGCTTTAAATTCTAGTCCCAAAATGAAAATGAATTTCACACATAGTCCAAATATAGTTTATACTGTGTCAATGCAACTTATTTGGTAAGGTATATGAAAGACTCAGGAATGTAAACTTTTTGATGGAATTGCAGGAGTGATTAATTCCAGTGTTTACATATATGCCTACTGCTGAATAATCATGCTTTGTGACATCCAAACTGCAGGTATAGACTTAAAATAATATAGTATCATATTACAGCAAAATACATTTTGATTTTCAGTGGGAATAAAGGTGTAAAAAGAAAATAACAAGAAAAATATTTTTAATTATTAAATTATTAAAGAGTTTTGCAATGAGGAATCATTTAAATTGTTTGTACAGAGTTGAAAAATGCAAACCTCAAAGGTAGAATATTGGTTCTTTGATCTTAAGAGGAGTGTAAAAGGATGGTCTCACTTGTGTTTATTCAAATATTTGCAGGTAAATGCTGATAATACAAAGCTGCAGAATTTAGCATAGGTAATTTGCATATCAAGAGCCTGAATATAAATACTAATTTGGGTGTCTGAAATGTTTCTGAAAACTAATAATGGCTTGAAACAAATATGGTTAATGGCAGAGCTGGGCCAAGTGTGCACAGTAAGTGTTTTATTTGATGGATTTCACCTCTGAGCTGTTTGTTAATTGTTTATGAATGGAGGAGGGGCTGAACAGGCAGAAAGAAAGAGAAGTAAACCCTTTGGTTTTTGCTTTTATAGATATTCAGATACTCTATGAAAATCAATCTACTCCTTCCTTTAAATCTCTTTTTCTTCTTAAAATTCAGCCAGGAATTAATTATTGCTATTAATTGTAGATGACCAAAATTTTGTAGCAAAGTTTCTAATCATTTAAATCATTGATGTACAACTTTGGCCAGTACAAAATGTGGACTATAATTTAGTAACTAGTGTTGCAAATTTATATGGTCCATTATAAATGAATGAATGGAACAATATATTGTCCCTTGATATTTATGGCATGCCATTTTTATTTTTTTTAATCAAAGCAAACAACCTAGGAGTGCGTGTTATCACCTTTAACATACTTCATGGCATAAGACTGGGTTATCTGAGGGGATGCCTTCTTCCAAGAACTTCTACGTCCCCCATGTGAGCCCCCACAGGGAAGCTCATGCTCCAGCTTCCTTCTTTTAAATCTAGTCATCTTACGAAAACCAAGAATGTGCCTTTTCTGTGCTTGCCCCTGCTCCCCTTAATGCATCATATGTCCCAACTCTTCTGATCTTGAGGAAGGGCGATAAGATCTGGCTCTTCCCTCCTCCCTTAGGAGCCAGTCAGATAGGACATATACCCTGCCCAAGGTATGTTTAATTCTGTGCTTTGTTAACATTTTACATATTGTATTGTTTACTGGTATGTGTTTTCCCCTGCTTCTTTATCCTTTGCTTTTATGCTGTATACCATCCAGAGTCACACCATTTGAGTTGTATGACCTTATAATTCTTAAAAATAATATGAGACATAAAAAACTATTCCCCTTGTTTTTAAAGCAAATAAATGATAGTACAAGATAAAAATACACAAAATAAATTGAATAAAAATGATGAATCTGTACAAATGTATCTTCATCAATAATATTTAAATAATGTTCTGCTTATGTATGTTGTTTTTTCTCTCCTTACATTGGGTTATGAACTAAGCCCTGCTACTTATTCCTCACCAGTGCTACTGGGTTTTGTTACTATTTTTTGGTTTTTGTTGCTTTTAACAAGATATGTAATTTTTAAGATTTTAAACTTGTAAATTACAGGCGAGATATCGGAAAGATAAAAAAGAGTTAGGCATAAAATTAGAACCGATAGGGCTGGATAAAATATTATTAGGTACGGAGGATAAAATGATTAAAAAACTATATCATTATTTGTTAGATCAGGCAATGTATGAGGAACAGGTAAAAGAGACCATGTTAACGTAGAGCAGGGATTATGATCTCAACTTTGATCTGCACATCTGGCAAGAATTCTGGGTAAGAAACAGGAAGCTCACTCTGGCCACCTCCTATAAAGAAAATCTCTACAAAATGTTCTACAGATGGCATTTCCCACCCATAAGATTAGCTAAAATGGGTCCAAATGTTTCTTCCAAATGCTGGAAATGTAAATTGGCAATAGGGACTTACTACCATATATGGTGGGAGTGCCCACGAGCCTGTGATTTTTGGAATGTTAAAAAATGACTGGAAGAAATATTAATGTTAGTGGTAGAGTTAAAACCAGAACTCTTTTTACTAGGCATAACCACGCAGAAATACGACAAAGGGGTATTTTATTTGATGTTACACATTCTCACGGCTGCTAGATTGGTATATGCTCAAAAGTGGAGGAATAAAGGAATCCCAACAGAAGAAGAGATTTTATATAAAATTTTATCGTGTGCTGAAATGGATAGGCTCACAATGGAAATGAAGGATAAGACAGAATCAGACTACTTTGAAATCTGGAACAAATTTTATTACTGGTGTGACTCAAGGAGAACTGCTCGGGTTTCAAGTTAGTGTTAAGACAGAAATATATATAACTGTATATATAACTGTATTGTATATGTTTATATAGAGATCAAGAATTATGTATTAGTTTTACATATTAAGAGGAACAAATTGTTAGGAATATTTATTCTGGAATGTCACGTTATGTCCATTTTTGTTTTAACTGTATTATAAATAAAAAACCTTTAAAAAAAACCTGCCTCACATATTAAATATAATTTTGGAAATTTGACTTATTTTTCTCCATCATATAAGCAAATTAAAATTTAGGAAAAAAAAGAAATCATAATACAATCAAATCTGCCTAAACATTGGACAGATACTAAATACTGGCACCTCTGAATCAGGATTCATAATAGATAGATATGAAATTATAATTAAAGTTTAAAATGAATCTGGCTTCCCCATTGACGTTGCTTGTCAGAAGGTTGCAAAAAATTCATCATATGACACCAAGTTGCAACTGTTATAAATATGAACCAGTTGCCAAGCATCCAAATTTTGATCACAAGACCATGGGTATAAGTTATAAGTGTGAAAAGTGGTGATGTCATTTTTTTCAGTACTGTTATAATTTTGAATAGTCACTAAACAATTGATTGTAAGTCAAGAACTACCTGTATTATTGTAAATATTTTTATGCACACTGTATGTCTATCTGTAACATGGGTATAATTAATGTGTGAATACCTATTAAATACTCTAATAACTAATCACAAATGGTCCATGCTGTATTCCAGTAGGAGATACATATCAGTGATACATGGGGCATAAGCAAAGAATGAGCCGAACCACCACATGCATATTCATTCTTACTCTATCTGTAAATTGCTTCATGATCTTTTTTTCTTTGGTTTCATCTGTAATCTGCTTCACCCTCTAATCTGTTTCTGTTTTGCTTCCAGAGCTGTGGATAAAACAGACTGCTTTTGCCAACCGTCTGGATTGCTGATTTGCATATGACTTTTGAAATTAAGTAAAATCCATAGATCGCATGCCTGTGGTTTGCATTATCCTCTTTCTTTTCTTTAGGCAGGAAAAACAAAAGAACTTTTATGTGTCATAAATCCTTTTATCTTAGAAGCTGCCAAAACAGTACCAATCCTATAATTTTTGGGGTAGGGAACAAAAACATTTCCCAATTGCTTCCTCTAGTTTTTCAGGTAAAGAATGAAAGTATACCCACCAAGTTGATGCTCTGAGCAGCAGAGGGCAGGAAGTGCAAAGAGAGTGAAGCCTTGGCAGTTTTGTAGCTCCAGGCTTGCTCTCTGATGATGGCACCATACACATCCCTTTGTAAATTTCTCTGCTGGTGTTGCTGCAGTCCTTACAGTTCAGCACTGGCATCCCAGCTGCTCCCCTGCTGTTCTGACTCACTGACATTTTAGCAATCTACTCTGTCCAGCTTATTGCCTCTCTTGCCAGGTGTGTGTGTGATTTTGCAGTTCATTTTGATAAACTGCACATAAATGGTTTTCTGCCTTGCTCTTCACACTGATTTTCTTTCTTCTCTGTTTTCCAAAAACAGACACACAAGTCAGGTCTTGCCAAAAAGCTGCTATTCCTGCAGTAGAAAATCAGAATTTTGCATATACTTCTCTGTATGCAAAATTCCCTGTCTCCATCTGTCATAAGGAATCAGGATTTTGTGTGACAGAAGTAGAACCAGGAGAGATCCATGTGGGGTTGAGTATAGACAGTCAGCCAGGTATTAGGTAGCTTCTTGGCTTATGTAGTGATCCACAGTTATTATTCTCTGTTTTCTATTTTTATCTTTCTATACAAGGGCTACTTATATAGATACTTTCAGACCTAATATTTGTAGAATTAGATGCAATTCATCCTGTATTGAAATACAGCTCACACTGAATAAAGATACAAATATTATACACCTATCTCCAACATTCACACTCAATGATCCTATGAGGTACTTTATGCTGAGAAAGAAAGTGATTGATGCAAAATCACCCTGAGAACTTTCCAAGCTAATGGTAGACTTGAGTTTGGAACATTTTAGTCCAATACCTTCAATCATGGCATTATACTGGTTCTCATATTTTTTCTGTAAATTTGTTTGAGTGTTTGTTTGTTTTTTAAAAAAACTAAATAATTTTTGACATAGAATTGCAAATATCAGGAGTCATAGAGTTCTAAGTGCTTGTGCATGCCTGCCCTATCTTATTGTCAAGGAATGAAGCTGTGCTTAGGTTGATTTGAACTTTATTTTTCTTCCCTGCAAGAGCCTCATGGTTTATAAGGCATGATGCAGATTGCTGTCTTGCTGAAATATCCATCCTCTTTTCACTTTCCATTTATTCACTCACTGTAGGACATTAACTTCCAGTGTAAGTTGATATTTAGCTGGATATATTTTTCCTTTACCTATGTAATATTGCTTGTGCCACTGGTTGTCATATTATCCCAAAATATAAGACACCTACCCCCATACTTACCAACTCAAAAGCTGTTCTATTCTTCAGATGCTTCATCTTTTTTCACCTCTAAATGTATCTTATGTGGTGGTGGCTGAAAAATTCAATCTTTCTTTGTTCCAAGACATTTCAAGCTGATCAAGTTTTTCTTTGGCATATTCTAGACAATAACCTTTGTGAAGAGGTTGGGTTCATTCAGACCACTGTCTCATGCAGATTGAAACAGTTAAACATTGGCTGACCTCTATAAATTATACTTCTAGTTGTTAGATAAAGCCTGAGAAGAACTGAAAAAAGAAAATATAAGGGGCTTCATAGAGAGAGTGAAATTGTTAAAATCAACTAATGGACTGACAGAGGAACATGAATCTAAATTTGGAGAGAGGAAGAAGGAAAATGGCAAAGCTGGCATTAAGCAGTTTTGGGTTGCTGAAGAGATCAAATTCCAGGGGGTTTCAAGACCACTGAAAAGGAATGAGCATTGAGATCTAAACAAAGTAGACAGATTGTCCAATTATTCAGAGGACAAGAAGCCTGAAAGACATTAGGTTTCCTTCTGACAATTGTTGTAAATGCCACACTGTATTGTGGACCTGTGGTCAGCTAAACTTTTCACCAGGTCATTTGTGGTAATTTGTAAGCTTTGTCCTGTAGATCTAATCAGTTTTCAGGAAGTTCCAGGACAGATTTTTTTTTCTTGGGTTCCCAGATCTTGTCTCAATTTCAACAGTTTAATATAACTTCCATTTCTTACTGTTGAGTCTGACCCATTGAAATTTCTTGCCGAAGCTGTGCCCTTGCTTTGTAAGAGTGCATTATTTTCATTTTCAAAAGTTCAGATAGCTGCTTAAAGAGGTCTACAGTTGATGAACACAGAAACAGAAGAGATTAGAAGTGTCACAGTATTTTTATTTGGGAATTCTATTACAGGACAAAATGCAGGCCTGTCATCTTTTTAGGGGGTTAGTTTGCACTCAGATATGCCATATGTTGAAAAGATTAACTTTTCTAGAAGCTGGGTCAACTAAGGATTCAGTTAAGGATTCATTGAAAAACATAATTTGACCAGATGTACCTAGTCAAGTTAAAGATTAAAGTTAAGTCTTAACTGAGTGAATGTAACCTTATCTGATCTCTAAGAGAGCTGGGAATGTTCCTACGCATTTTTATTAAATGTTCCTTACTCAGCTGGACATACCTGGAGAATTTGAGCTAATCTTAAGAAGGACGAACAGGAAGTAAGTAGTTTTAAACTGCAATAAGATATATTCTTAAAATGATGACTGAGACACTTGTTATTAGTTTATTTTGAGACAGAGGTGGATAACCTATGGCCCTAAGACCAAAAGCAACCCCTGATCTAAATCTCATGTAACTCTTCAATTAATTTCAAATGTATTCCAAAGTAAGCAATTCAGATTTCTAATAAGAATGATCTGACCTGTCCACGGTAACCTGCTGTGATTAAAAAAAGAAAATGAAGTAGAACAAAGAGAGATAAAAAGAACTATCTGGGCAATGGGGCTGGGAAGAGAGAAGTAAAGAAAGAAATCAAGTTGTCCATACACTTTTGGCCATAACTTGCTTCACTGGTTTATAATTTATGCATTAAACATAAAATTCACAGAAGCCAAATCTTGTTACATCAAAGGTGGCTTTTAAGGATACCTGTTATCCATTGTAATATTTTATTCTGGTGTTCATCTGCACAGCACGTGTTCTAGAAGATTATTTATTGAAATTACATTGAGAAACATAACCTTATTTGTTTAACACATTGGAAGCTATCTGCATTGTTCCAAAGTAACTTCTGTGTTAATTTATTGGCTAATTCGGTATCACTTACTTTTTCTATAGCTGTCTCAATTCCCAGATACAATAAAATTAAAACAATACTATAATGCTGCCTTGATATCATATAAAGAATGATGAAGTACAATAGCTGTTAAGAAATAAGAAACAAAACAAAATGCATATAAACTGGTTCCCTGGAATAATATTTGTAATCACTAATTGAGTATTTTGTCTCCAAATGATTTTGGAGTTTTAATCCATTTTTTTTTTAAAAAAAGTATTAAATAGGATGCAGAGTTGTTGCATGCAAAGTGCTGATATCAAAGTGCTGTATTTCCAACAATACCATATTGACCTACACCAAGAGTGTATCCATCTATCTAGAAAAAATGTTGACTGATCTGTGGTTACCATTGCAGCCATTTCAAGAAGACCTATAACGTACTGTTAAAAAGTTCAAAGTGTCCAAAAATTGTAATGGACCCCTGCTGAATATCATAGTTGAGGAATAGCAACTAGCATTAGATATACAGCTGTACGAGTTTGCTGTATAATTGAAAGCTAGCATTAATTTATTTTTGAAACTTGTGAACACTCTTATCATACTAGAGTGCCTAAAAGTTCTAGTTATACTACAGAGAAAGAGAGAGAGTTCCCATTCAGCAGAATTAACCCTTGAATTTCAATATAATGCTGCCTAATTATTTTGTAAGATTTTAAGAAAAAAGCCATAGTTTTACAGAATTAAGTACACTTAATACCAAAGAAAGCAATCTTCTATTGCTTCATATCCAAAACATTTTAAATAATTCTGCCATATTTTCATATGTATTTAAAACCAGTTTAATATTGTTGATTGCTATATTGCTGATCACAGTGCTGGTATTTTTTACACAATATCGTCTGCTTGCAATTTTTTTTGCATAAACTCATTTTAATACATTTTAAACAATATGTGGGAATATGACTCAGATTCTTAAATGAATAATAAAAGTTATAAAAACTGTAAACTTTTAACACATTTGCTATGCACTCAGTGACTAAATGACTAAATTGTCAGGGAGACAGTGGTTTTATCCCAGGAAATCCTGATTAATAGCTGTCAATTGAGTTAGACCACCCTCCATGCATTTAGGAAAACAATTGCTTTGTTTCATAGCCATTTAAATTGCAATTCAACTTGCTAATAGCTTTTGTGAAAGAATGCCACCATAATGGCATTAGGGTTCATATTACTTCACATAATCTGAGATACTGAACTGCTTCATATATCATGAATACAGTTATTAAATATAGAAAGTCAGAATATATGCCTTTAGTTCACTGATATCACTTGAATTATTTCACTTGGTTCTACTGATTTTCTGATAATGAATGAACTTAATCAAAGTGGAATAATTTGTATACATTTGTGTAGTCGTTCCACATACTCTTGCTTTAAAGTTTTGTTTTGTTTTTTTTTAAAAAAAGCTTAGTTTTGATATTTACAACCTTTAGGATGTAGTGAGCATAAATCCTTGGGATATAGTCTACATTCTGTGATTTTTTTTTAAAATGGTTTCATCTGTTAAACTCCTGTTTATGACAATAGGAACAGAATAGTGTGTGGCATTTTAAAAACCTAGGAAATGTGCTCAGATTTTTGAAATGGCTGTCTTTTCTAATTGCAGTATAATTAGAAAGAAGAAAGGAGCTCTAACTGTGATAGAGGCCTAAATTCTTTCATTGTTACACTGGGCTAAATAACATGAAGTGCTGGGAACTGCTCTCATGTCCTACTGAGTTGAATGAAAATGATGGTCTGTAGCATTTCACAGGTGAAAACTGTGGATCTCTCTTCAGAGACAATACTCAAGAGATTATTTTGGGACATGTTTTATTGCTAAGAGGAAAATTTGGCCCAAACAGTGAGATAAAAATCATCCATTTAAAAATAATGTTTTGATAAAAGTCAAAGTTATATATAATCATTTATGTAAATTATTCTTTTATTGTGAAACGTAAATGATAATGAATTATATAAATAATAATTATAAATTATATCAATATCATCTAGGAATATTATAAATAAAAAATATTTTCCAAGGTGCATAAGGCTTGCAATCTAGCCCATAATACATTATGAAAAGGTAAAACAAGGTGCTCATTTGCAGTATTGGACCTATTAATGTGAAAATAAAACATGTGTGAGCACATCTGCTTTCCATTGGCTACCTAACATGCAAAGCCAGGAAGGTTCTTGCTCTTCAATAGTAAAAGAAAGTCATTTTCTTTTCCGGAGTCCCTTTGCTTAAAGTGATTGATGTAGAATTTTACTGCCATCCAATGGTAGGGACCTAATATAGCGTAAGTGAATGTCTAATGCTTTTTGATCCCATTGCAGCCTTGGGAATTCAACTTATGTACCGTGCTTAGAACCAATCAGTTCCTTACACAGCGAGAAGAAATATGACCACAATTTCAATTTATTGTGTGCTTTCCTAATTTAATCTAACTGTGAATTACACTAATAACACTGTACATAATTGCCTACATGAATAAATCAACCTAGGCTACTTACTAAAGTGAATGTTAGTACATAATTAATATGTATGCCTTTCTGTATTAATCTTAAATGAACTTTATCAACTAATATATTCTAATATTAAAATTATTAGAAAAATCTTTTTATCAAGTTTTACTTTTATTGGAGAAAGTAAGAAGTCACTGTATACATATACATATACATATACATATACATACATACATACATACATATATATATACATATCATATATATATATATATAAAACAAAGAATAAAGGGAGAACTGGAATAGCTATATATATATTTAAATGACACAAAAGAAGGTGTTTTTTTCTTTATAGATATTCATAAAATTGTAAGGTATTTCTTAGGGAAGTCAAACAAAGATCGTCCACCAGTGATAGTAAGCTACCATTGTCCTATACTAGTAATTTATTCTATTGAGGTGGACACTTAATCTTTGGAGATCCCCCTCTTGCTTAGGATAATAGAAGCAATGGTTCTCTTCATTAGATTCTACCTTCAGCTGAGATTTTGCCTCTCTTCTGATCAGTCTCCATAGGCAAGCAGCCTTCATGTATTGGTAAGCCTATTGCTTACCATCAAGGAATCTTTGGGGGATGCCTGGAAAGTTCAACCAGAATGAAATATACAGGTGTCTTACTCTAAATCTCTTCTACCTCAACTATTTTATATTACTTGATATATTGATGAGTGGGAAGATGGAAGTGCAGCTGTGTTTTCTGCTTTGCATTCATCAATATAATTTTAGTTGCTGTAAACAATCATGGCTAGTAATAGCCTTGTTCTCTTTGAGCCACTAAGATATAACTTCAAAGAAGAATTGTAAATAAATAAATACATGTTGCCCCCTTCCAAGAAAAAATGACTACTAGAAAACTTTTATCTATAATATGGACTCAAAAAATCACTTTGAGGCTACCTCCAAAGAAATTTTAATTAAAATAGAGGTTTACTTGAGATGTGACAATAACATGACTTACTATTGTGAAATCATAACAATACAGATAAGTATGTGACTGGGGAACCATCAAAAGATGGGTACAATTCCTTCTGACAATAGCTTCTGCCTTTCCATTCACCAATAGCCATAGTCTTTTCCCTTAGGACCAGTAGTAACAGATTGAGAGATAACACTGGAACTAATTCAGAATCTTGATTGACAAATAACAAATCTATTTTGCTTGGGTTCATTTCAATTTGTTTCATTTTAGGTCTCTACAACTTCAAGATTTATTTATTTATTTATTTATTTATGAGACTTATATGCCAAGAAAAGGCTTCCATCACATCACTGGTACAGCCAGGGTTGGTAATGTTTACAACTGCATCTTTAATACATCGATGATATTTAATTGTAACAAACTGATAGGCAACTTCTCCAAACAGCATGTTGGCTGGAGAATCCTGGGAGGTGAAGTCCACTGCATATTAAAGCTGTCAAGTTTGATAAACTGATGTAGATGTTAAACAACATAGAAGAAATTACTGACCTCTGACAACCTATGAAGTGACATAGAGCCTTTCTTTCACTCCAGTCACCATTGACTGAAGCTGCCTGATAAGATAGGAGCAAAACCACCAAGTCAAGGACTCCCACTCCTAGGTCTGAGGTAATACAGAAGGATACTACAATGGATGATAATGAAAACTGTTAAAAGTCTCATATGGTAGAAGAAATATACTAATTCCACTAACTCCAAAGGTCAATCATCAACACAACCAATGCCATTTCCATCCATGCTCAAGCCCGAATTCAGACTGAAAGGGATCCAATTCACTCAATTTAAAAATTCCACCATACCTGAGATATAAACAGTATATCAAACAGTATATCAAACTGTGGTTAAGAATACATCTTATTTTATATATAATTAATGTCATGTTTGTGTGAAACTACAAAGGTTTCTCTGTAGATTATTTCTCCCCTTCTTATTTGTTTATTGAGTTACTTCTTTGTCCTACAAGAAAAAAACTCGTTTTTTCTCTCTCATTATGTTTCTGAAAACTTCCAGTGATGGAGCACTCACAAATCTGGGAGGAAAGCTATTCCATTGAGTACTTGTTTATTTATTTATTTATTTATGAGACTTATATACCGCTTTAAGTGCAAGCACTCTCTAAGCGGTGTACACCAGTAAGCAATGTATATATATATTTACATTGCCCCCAACAATCTGGGTCCTCATTTTACCTACCCCGGAAGGATGGAAGGCTGAGTCAACCTTGAGCCGGTGAGATTTGAACCGCTGACCTGCTGAACACAGTCAGCTAAAGTGGCCTGCAGTACTGCACTCTAACTGCTGCGCCACCTTGGCTCATATTGTTCTTACTGTCACAAAATTTCTCCTTACTTTTAGGTTTGATCTCTCTTTAACAAGTTTCCACCCATTACTTCTTGTCTTGTTCTCTGTTGCCTTGGAGAATAATTCAATGTCTCTTCTCTGTAACAACCCTTCAAGTACTAGAAGACAGATATAATTTCCCCATTAATTCTTCTGTTTGTTAGGGTAGACGTACTTAATTCCCTCAACCATTCATTATACGATTTAGCCTCCAGACCCTTTATCATCTTTGTTGCTCTTTGCACACACGTTCTAGGGTCTCAGCATCATTTTTATGTCATGGTGACCAGAATTGTATGCAGTATTCCAAGTGTGACCTCACTAGTGTAGTGTAAAGCAACATTATCATTTCTTGTGATCTTGATGTTATACCTCTATTGATGCAGCCCAGGACTGCATTGGCTTTTTTGGCAGTTACAGCACATTGCTGGCTCATACTTAGGTATCCATTAAGATACCTAAATCTCTCTCACAGTTACTACTTTGATCCAGGTGCCACCTATTCAGTACCTATACATTTGGTTTTTCTTGACTACGTGCAGGTCCTTACTTTTTCACCACTGAATTACATCTTATAGGATAGTGACCAATGCTCAAGTCTGTCAAGATCCTTCTGAACCTTGAATCTATCTCCCAAAGTGTTAACATTTTTCCCAAGATTGGTGTCACCTGCAAATTTGATATATACTATTTTCTCATCTCCAGGGCTTTTTTTCTCATAGAACGTCCAGAACGGAGTTCCGGCACCTTTTTTGGATGGAACCTTGTAGGGTAGGCAAGGTGGGTTGTATGATGTGTGTGAGTTCCGGCACCTTTTTTTTTTTTTTAAAAAAAAAAAAGCACTGCTCATCTCAATCATTTATGAAGTTGATATCTCTCTTTCTCTCTCTGTCTCATCTGCCTTTTGGGATTATCTCTTTTCCACTTTTTTTTCTATTTTTTAAAAAGAAAACTATCAGATGATCTTATTTTTGGTACTTAACTTTCATTTAGTGAACAGTTGTGTATTGAATACATTAAAATGATTCGTCCTAAAGCAACACACTATTCAGGAACTCAATATATTGTGGATATATTCTATGTATAATTTCAACAGGTATATGGAATATGATATAATCATGCATTACTGAGAAACTCTTGAATTCCAAAGAAACATTCCTGCTAGTCAAAATCGCAAAAATAAGGCATCTTTATTTTCTAAATTTAAAATTTGTGTCATTGAGTGCCTCTTCATCACATTATCTGATAATATATGTTTTCTTGCAGGAAAATAAATTGTTAGACAGAATGGTAGACTAATTGAGTATATTATATTATTAATATAATATTCTATATCATTTGGAAAGTAATAATATATTAAATCCTAGGGTTTGTACAATAGCATAATCATTACAATATTATGACTTAGGAGACGGAAGGGAATTTTGAAGCTAGTATAAATAAGAAACACCAGCAGTGACTAAAAATACAGGTGAATGATTCCTTTGAAAAAATTCAAAAAATGTCTTAATTTCCAATATTGAAAGTTACCACAAATTCATTATTATTTATTTTTATGACTTATATCTGTCCTGGAACAGATAATATAATTGAAAGGGAGTAGCAGACATTCATAAATACATAAAACACCTTATTTCTCTAAGATTTTAAAAGATTGAGTGCTTTTCAGGCTTGCTCAAAATTACCCTAGTAACCAATTTACACCCTTAAAGGAAGGGACTATCAATAAATCATCACTGTTATAAGCAAATAATTTCTTTTTTGTTGTTTTCTATCCTTGTCAAGCTAAAGAAACTATTTCAAATTTTTAGTTGATGAGATCCATAAAGATTATTGATTTTCTTCGGACATTTTAGAGGAAAATATCTATTTATCTTGACAACTGCTTTGCATAATTAATGCTGTCAATGTTGTTAATATTTTTATTATAGCTGTAAAGCAATATTTATGCTTCTGATTGATGGCACTAATTAATGCCTACTTAAGACAGGTTAAAATAAAATTTAGAATTTCTTTTAATTTTCATTAGTCGATTGGATGTTCAGAATCATCAGTGGGCTGTTGATTAATGTGAATATAAAATTCTATCTGTAATTGATATCTTCCACTGATAGACTTCTATGGGAAATCTTCTTAAGTCTTTTAATATCTATGTTTTGTATTTAATATATAATTGCTGTATGCTCCTAGGTCTAGCACTACCATAAAACATTATGTTCTGCTCTGTGCCAGTTGAAATTGTTTTGCATTTGTGTGTGAGGGGATATTTTCCATTTTTTATTTTTTTTATAATTTAATTATTTAAAACACATTCTAATAGATTTATTTAATAAATGTAAGAACACTTCAACCATATAGCAATGGACTAAAGGGCTAAAAATTGCAGTATGAATTGGCAGAGCAATTTCTCTCTTTGCCTAGAAAGCAATCTTTCTTCAAAAATGTCTACTACAAATTAATGTGCTTTTAAGCAGTGTTAAGAATTCCCTTGAATAGGAATTTTCATGGTAGGTAGCTGGCTACAGCAGACAACCAAAATAAATCCTTCCTATGATCAAGGTCATTCATGGGTCAACCATTCATATTGCAAGCAGGAAGTGGTTGATATCTGGTTTCCTTGTCTAGCATTTCTTAAAGAAAAATGGTTCTCAAGTAAAAGACAAATCTGGAAGATAAAATTCTTGTGGAAATGCAATGGTGGATATACACCTGTAACAATATAATAGATAGCACAATGGAAAAAACTGTGGAAATTAGTTTTTTATTGTAACCAAGTCTCTCATGATCTATTTATCTATCCAGATCAATATAATATTAATAATATAGTGTGCTTTAACTTATGGATAATGGGGGGAATAGTAATAGTACTCTTCATAGAAATGTATATTATATCTATTATCAATATAAATATATATTTGCTTATACCAGATATACAAGTAAAAATAACCTCCTGCAAGTTCTCATATTCCTGGTGATATTGAGCCAACTGAATGATTTACAGCTTCTTTTGAAAAGAGTCACAAGTCTCCAGAGAAATGGGCACCCTGTTTTCCATCTTTTCAAAATATTCCACCTACATTTTAAAATGGAAAGAAATTACAACAAAGAGGTCAAACAGAAGGGAAGGCCTTAACTCACATTGTGAAGCTAAAAACACACATGTAGAGACACACAGATATTTTCTATACTTTATTGAAAGTGAATATTAAACTGAGATGTAATAATATCTTTAGAACTGTTATATTTTTAATTACACATTAAAATGGTAGAGTAAACTTTAATTTAAGTTTGATTTGTTGTTAGAAACCACCTTGGATATTTTTGAGGAGGTAGGGCAGAGTATAAATAAAAATGAATAAATAATCCTGGCTCCTACCAGCTAAAAACATACTTTGGTGTTGTTTAAGTGATGAAAAATATGAATAGTTTTAAATAAATAAATATATTACTTTTTTTAAAAGGCAGGTTTCAGTGAAACTCACACATGATATTTAGCTTCACCACTGAAATTGGCAATAAGATTCACTATCAAAGACAGTTCTAATAGAGTTACTATAGACAGAATAAGAACCACAAAATGAATATTGCTGGCAATTTCATGTTGACCCATGACCATTTTCAGCAATTAAAATTTTACCTTTATATTTAACAGTATGAAGTATTAACATATACATAGTAAATAAAAATGTAAGTAAATAGACTATTTGATGTAAAGATGCTTTATAGCACTCACTATCAACAGTAAAAGAAGAGTAGAACCAGTGGTGGGATTCGGCCAGTTTGCACCAGTTCAGCAGAACCAGTAGCTAATTTTTTGTTGCCCAGGCCCAAAATGGACTTCCAGAAGCGGCATCCACACAGAGAACCGGTTATTCACATATTTGAATCCTACCACTGAGTAGAACATTTCTTAGATATAAATGAAGGCCCTGGAAAATGCATTCAGATACCTGTATATCTATATCTACAAAAATCAGAATCATGCCGAGTGATGCTCTATGGAACTTTGAGGAAATAGGATAAAAGGAGTATTGATTCTTTTGAATAGCATAAAAGGTAGCCAATAAAATAAACAAAAGGATTGTATAACAAATACATACAGAGTTCTTACTCAAGGCACAAATTATCAGGCTCAAATTATAGCAATAGCAATAGCACTTAGACTTATATATCGCTTCATAATGCTTTACAGCCCTCTCTAAGCTGTTTACAGAGTCAGCATATTGCTCCCAACAATCTGGGTCTTTATTTTACCAACTTTGGAATGATGGAAAGCTGGGTCAATCTCCAATTGAACTCCTGGTGTGAGCAATGAGTTAACCTGTAGTACTGCATTCTAACCATTGCACCACCCAAATTATCATATTTTGGATGTATTATGTGAAGACCTAGCTTCCTTTAGAGGTTGGTAATGCTGGGAAAGGTGAAAGGAAAGAGAAAACCATCAGCAACTATGTAATTACAGGAGTTTTGGATGAGGAAAAACCATCCTAAAGAAGGCATATTCATCCTAAGAATACTGACTTGATGGCACATCATCAGTCAATCACAAAAATTGAGATTACATTAAATGTTATGTATTCCATTCTTATCTTTATTGCAAATTTCTTCAATATGGTTTAGAACAGTGGCCCCCAACCTTTTAGGCACCAGGGACCGGTTACATGGACAGAGGTTTTTCTAAGTAAATTTTAAAAGGTTGCCTTTTAATACTTGGATAGGAGATACATGTTCTTGGAGAAGTTCTACTCTGAAGGCTAGTGTTTTTTTAAAAAAAAATCTTTTGAAAATGGCAATGGCAGTGTAGTTTTGTGCTGTTGGCAAGAAAATTGCATGAATATATCCATATAAGTTCCAAACATTGGATTTTATGTGGAAGCAAATTTTTTTCTTATTCATTTTTATTGAATAATTTTACACAATACATGTGGTCCACGACTTACAACCACAACTGAGCCCACAATTTCTATTGTTAAGTGAGAATTTGTTAAGTAACTTTTACCCAATTTTACGATCTTTCTTGCCATCTTTGTTAAATGAATCACTGCAGTTGGTAAGTTACTAACCCGGTTGTTAAGTGAATCTAGATTACCCATTGACTTTGCTTGTCAGAAGGTCACAAAAGGTGATCACATGACCTTGGCACTGTTGGCTTAGGCTAGCTTAGGTAATATGAACTTTGAACCTGTAGAGTAACAGTGCCAGTGCTACTGTTTCACACACCCTTCTGTTATTGGTACAATTTGGGAGTTAGGGTGGGGGAAAGAATTATGAGTGCATTTTCATAGGCCCAAGATGTGAAATTTTTAATAGACACTAGCAGAATAGTTAGCAATGTGCTTAAAACTGGAAAAAAAATACTATCTTTTAATTGGCTTTCAGAAAAAAATATTTGATAAATTACTGGGTAATAAGTCATTTTTAGCCTCAAGAGAAAATAAAAACTCAATCTCATTTTACAGTTACTTTTATTCTAAAATCAAGACTTTTTTTCCCACTACCCTTCAAAATGTTTCTATGAATTGGGTCCTTTCAGCTTCAGTACAAAAGCATGGTCTTCATGAAAACTTTTTATAATATAAATTCTTCAATGAATATACTTGTTTTTGTACAGTATGCTGTACCCCAATATGACTTTTGTTTTATCTCTCTATTTGACATCTGCACAAACAATAAAAAGTTATTTGTTTTTGTTCTCTGTGGGCATAATATCTGATTCTTGCTGTGGCTGAAACTTTATTACAGACTCAGATTATAAGGCTTGCTTGCTATCTACAAATTCACCACACACTTAGTGATATGACAATGTTCAAGAAAAGTTTTACTACCTTTCTTCCTGCTGTTTGATGGAGTATAATTTACCACATGTATCTGCATGCATATTAATTTTGAGTTTCATTGAGTTTAGAATTTATTTTAAAGTTCCTGATATACATGCACAATTATTTTTTTTCCTGTTACATTAACCATTTATAGTTTAGAGGACCAGAAACATATTATTTGTGCCACTGAATAATTTATATGTAGTATATGGAAAAGTTATAACCTTTCGTCTATCCTTTTAATTGCTATAAGGCTATTACTGGATATGCTTACTACATTATATATTCTAGTTATGTTCAGTGCTATTTACTAACTGTATGTAAGAGGAATGGGATGTTTTCAGTCTCTCTCTCTCTCTCTCTCTCTCTCTCTCTCTCTCTCTCTCTCTCTCTCCCTCCCTCCCCCCCCCTCTCTCTCTGGTCTGTAATAAGAAATTGTTCTTCACAAATAAGTCTTCTGTAAGACATAATATTCAACTAATCTAACCATGCTCTCAGCTTTTGCTATAACCAAATCCCTAAATAGGGAATTAAGAGTTCAGAAATAGAGTCATTTTCATGCCGCTGGGAAGTCTGACAGCAGTGGGCAACCCGAGGCCTGAGAACTGCATGTGGCCCTCAAATCATAATTGTTAACAATTGGCTGCATAGTTTCCTGCCATTTTGCAGTGGGAAGCACAACAACTCTACTGTAAATACAATATAGGCTTTGAATAGTTTTTAAAAACAAGCCAAGGAATTTGAGGAATCATAGACATACAGGCAGTGACTTGTGCTTTTTCTGCAATTAAGCTAACCAACTTCATAGTGATATGTTCACAGACAATGAAAGACAATGTGTCTTTCAAGATGAAAAGGGATATAAGGAACCGGAATTACTAGAGCTACCTGCAGGAAGCCACACAATTTAAGTGATGTACGTTAGCCATCCTTAGTCATTCTTCTGAGATTGTCAATGTATCTCATAATGCTTTTGATTCAAAAGGAAAAGCCATCATGCAAATATTACCCTGACAAATTCTGCCTAGTGTTTATCAGTCAGACTGGCAACCACGACACCATCGTTGAGTAAAAATCCCAGTGGGAGTCTAGCACTTGGCCTACCAGCAGGACATGGACATCTTCAATCTCTGAAAGAGCAAAGAGCTTGGAGCGTAAGACTGCTGACAATTCCATCCCTTTATAGAATAAAATAAGAGCATGCAGCCAAATCAAAAGAGACTTAAGAAAATGCTTTCTGATATCTCTTTCAGCTGCAATGGACTTCTTTTCTTTTCCTTTCCCTTCATTTCCTTCCCCCCCCCTCTCTCTCTCTCTCTTTTTCTTTCTCCTTTTTTCTGTCTTTCTGTCTTCTTTTCTTTCTTCTAATTGAACAAAGACTAGGCGGAAAAGTTCAGTTGAATAACTTTATCCAAAGCTCATGTATTTGTTAAAATAATTCATGTACGATATATTTCTAAAATAGTGTATTAATGAACTAAAACTTTTTTTACTTTAATTCTAAAAGGAAATATTTGAAGTTCATGGTCTTTCTCATACTCCTCTCTCTCCATTGCAATTAGAAAAACAAAATACGTTTTAAAAATTGTGTGCCCTTTAAACTAAACTGGTGCCTTCCCCACCATGTTTTTTAAAAGAGTATTGAATGGATTTTGTTGCACTGACTCATGAGATTCTCTTGTAAAATCCCTCAGTGCACAACTGAATTTATCATAAAATACTAAGAAAACAATGTCCTCCATTCAAAATATGTATTAAGTTTCATTCCGTAGAAGCAATATGAAATAAAAATATTGGACTGAGGAGGGTGTATCTAATACAATTGCTATTAATGTACCTTTCAAAGATTGCTCAAAGGCAGAGGTGACAAGGGCAAAAGTAGGTGGTTCTAAACTGCCTTGCTCACATCTGTGTAAATATTGGAATGGTGAGACCATCAGAGTTTCAAAGGTTGAATAAAAAAAATTAAACTACAAAAAACTATTTCTCTGTAACTGTACAAAGCTCTCCCCTCTCCTGCCGCCACATTATCTTTTCTCCTCTTTCTCTCTCTGACTTCTGTTTAGCATAAATAATAGAAGACCACCAAGGAAGAATAGGGCAAGAAAGGGACATGGGAATTATGAATGCAAAGTTTAAAATGACACCATTGTGTTATTTTTTTTTCAGATTAATAAAGTTAGCTAAATAAATAAATATTTTTTTTAAGTGCTCATCATACAAAGTTTCTCCCTGTTTTTCTGTCCCTCACTCTTTCGTCTCTCTCTGGGTTTTGTTTTTTACTTAACTGTTCCCCAAAGCATAATGTCTTGAATGTTAAATAGTGAAAAGGGAATCATTCTATTGGAGAGCAAATGAAAAATCAAAATCACTCAGCAGCAATTACTTTTTGTGGAGATGCTTTACAGTATAAGAAAATGAGGTTTTATTAAAATAACAGCTAGAAAAAGGAAAGTTGGGATCTAAAACCTGCATCCTTTTTATGTTTTATGTATTACATCATAATAACTAACAATGAAGTCATATAGTCAAGCTGTACTTGAATAGCTTAAGTATAGGATTATTGGATTGTACAAGCCTAAAAAAAGATCTCTTCTGTTTTCTCTTAAACTATAGGTCCATGTCAATCTGAAAGATGCCAGGATTTAGTTGCATGAGCTATCAAATTTCAAGGATTAATATGAAATGACACAAGATTAGCAGCAATAGATCAATTAATCTAACATGACTATTCACATGGTATTATATAATATCCATTAAGCAACCATTGATTTCAAATTGACAAGTTCTGTAATTTGTATGAAAGGAAAACATATAGCCTGGATTTTCAACAGACCAAGGCATATGAGTTCTGCATCTTAAGCTGGACTTGTACTCAAGCCAACTTGACTTAAGAAATTCCTGTCAAGAAAGTTTACCTATTGAGATTATGGATCCTCCATCTCTTGAGGTTTTTAAGAAAAGGATACACAGCCACCTCTTCCTTATGTTTTAATTGTTTCCTGCCCATGAAGAGAATTAAACCCTTGTTCCACAATTATATGGCTCTGTGTTAGCCTCTGAAAATATTAGTAAAATCAGATGATACAGAATTCACTAACTTAACCATTTGGGACACATTTCTTGTATCTATTTTCATTATTATTTTAATATATTTATTTACCACTTCATATGGCAAAGTATTTCAAGAGCAAAGAAATATATAATAAAACAATAATAAACAAAATGTATTAATTATGGTCAAGAAAAGAAGAAAATACATCTTTATGATACTTCTGAGAGCCAGTTTGGTGGAGTAGTTAAGATATTAGGCTAGAATTCATGAGACCAGTGTGGTTCTAGTCCTATTTTAGGGACAAGAACAGCTGGGTGAATTTGGGCCAGTCATTTAGCTCTAAGAAAGAGGAAATGGCAAGCCACTTCTGAAAAACTTTGCCAAGAAAAATGCAGGGAGTGTCCAGATGGTTACCAAAGGTCAAGACTGACTTGAAGGCATAATTTCGTGGATGGAGTGGGTGGGTGTGGCCTACTGCATGGGCGTGGCCAGCTCTACATTGTTCACATCAAGGGTACCTGTGGGGGCCTGGGCAGGAGTGGAATAGATCTGAGTGTCTCTGGCAGAAGGGGGTGGGACCGGGGCAAGTGCCAAGGCATGGTCCACTGGAGGCGCCTCATTGTTCCTCTCAGGCCATGCGGGGGGGGGGGGCTTATGGAGCTAAGACTGAATGCATTTCAGCATAGATGGCCACCACAAAATTGTACATTGGCTCCCAGCCGGCCTGGACCAGGGCCAAGG
The DNA here is from genome assembly GCF_016545835.1 of Crotalus tigris. Lineage (NCBI taxonomy): Eukaryota > Metazoa > Chordata > Lepidosauria > Squamata > Viperidae > Crotalus > Crotalus tigris. The sequence continues at coordinate 76,932 of NW_024097251.1, read as the reverse complement.
CAGAGAGGGCCGTTGCCTCAGTGTTTCCAGGATGGCTTCGTGGGCCACATGAAACACTTTGCGGGCCGCATCCGGCCCCCAGGCCTTGTGTTTGACATGTTTGAACTAGGGAGTTAGTCCTAATGTGGAGACATACTGTAGCACCATTGCAAAACAGAAGAAGTGTTTTATATTATTGATCATTGCATAGTCAGCCAGAAGTTCAGACTGGATTTGGCATTTTTGTCTACCTATCGAATCCTTACCAAGGACCTGGGATAGACAGATGTAGATGTTTGATGGTGTTATTGTTACAGGATGGAAGCTGTTCCCAGTAAAGCTGCATTTTGCAATTGACTGATGGTGAATTTGTCAATGCCAATAGTGCTCAAGTGGTGTTCCATTATTATTGTTGTTGTTGTTGTTGTTGTTGTTGTTGTTGTCATTATTCAGGATTATTAAAATAACTAGATCTCCTTTTAAAATAATTTATTAGTCAGCCTTATTATACAATTGTAAGAATGAAGCTAATCTTGCTACTCTATATTGCTCAGAAAAATTAGATCTGATCCTTTAGTAGTAAGGAAACCTCTTATAAATGGCTTAGTCTTATAGAATGAAGAAGTCAGATATGAAAAATGATAGTGTCTATCACTGTTGACTTGATTCTTTTTCTTTTTAACACTGATCTTTTTTACCATTTCCAGAACATTTTAAAATATGCATATACATACTAGATTTCTAATTTTAATGGGCTTTCAGAGCTGCGGGCCACCCACCACAAGTAATATAGCCTGTGACTTAGATTCCTTCTTACTAAAACATCCTTTCATTTCAGTCACTGTAATTAGAATAAGTATCTCAAATCTAAATAGACCTCAAGGCTATGGTTTCCACCACCTTGCTAAATATCCAAACTAATTGGAACTGTGTAAAATATAGTTCATTGTTATGTGCTAATGCATTCAAAACACGTTATATATTTTATAACAAGTTAAGGAAAGCACGGAAAACATGGCTGCTTAAATCCTTTCTGTTGTGTCCAGAGCCTGCAAAGGCAGGTTCGGGACGTTGCAATGGTCCCGGGCAGTTGCAAGCTGCCCGGGACCAGACAGAGTGACACCGGCTTCACGCGCATGCGCGAGGTGCAGAAGCGTGACAGATTGTTACCTTTTTGCCCGGGGATTCTATTAAAGGAGACAGAAAGGCCTGCGAGCCTCAGAGCTGTGTCAGAGAGAGAACTATTGAAATAAAAGGCTGTTGGAATTACAGAATGTGCTCTATTCATTTGCCGTTGACTCGAGGACTCAACACTGGCGACGAAGGTGGGATCGCTTACAAAAATGAAGAATTGTAAGCTTATCCCAAGTATAAGAACGTCCTGCCGGCGCGCGAAACAAACGATCCACCAGGTACGTTGCGGTAGTCAACAAAGGTTTATTTCTCCGTTGAAAACAAAACCAGCTCTGGGACACACCCCTGCCCTGCGTCCTAAATAACCCGATCACCACACCCACTGTATACGCCCCAATCACCCTGATTATCCCCATAGATTACAGCCCCCACCTGTACCGCGCCTCCACCCCGCCCCCTTCCCAGCAACCACCACTTGTCAGACCCAGCGTCCTATATTTATATGTCCATCTTGCATAATGCCGGTCTATCCCGTCCTCTCCGTCGGCATGGTAATTAGTCATATGGGCCGTTCGTCACTGTGTAAGCGCCGGCAGCAGTTCATTCACGTCGCCGGTGCTCGGCTCCCACAGGGCTGCTTGGAGCGCTGTACGGAGATTCGGGTACCGTGCATCTTCCACACGCAGGTAGGTCTCACGCTGGGTCTGACACCAAGAATCCTGGAGAGAGGAAAACGGCATTAAATTCAGCACCTGGCCTGCCAGTACAGTGTTGCTGGAGGTAAGCTAGCTGATAGACCCCTTCCTAGTGTAAGAAGCAAGAATGGCGAAGATAGGAAGACTGTCTGAATTCGATGTCACTCACCCAGAAAGATGGGAGTCTTATGTTGCTAAAGTAGAAAATTACTTTAGAGTAAATCAAGTAAGAGAAGATGGCTTGAAGGCCGCTACTTTGCTGTGTGTCCGTGGTCAAGATGCATTTGAAATTGCAGAAAATTTGGCAGCCCCTGCTCCTCTTGAATCTGTCACTTACACAGATTTAAAGAAGTTATTGAAGGAACATTTTCAGCCCAAGTTGTCTGTTATTGCGTGGAGACACACATTTGAACAGAGGGATCAAAGAGCTGGTGAATCAGCTAAAGAATACATTGCAGCCTTGAGAAGAGCAGCTAAGCCTTGTGACTTTAAAGATTTAGAAGAAAGGCTGAGAGATCGATTTGTATGCTGGCTTAGGAACAGAGACTTGCAACAGAGACTCTTTGCAAAAGAGGACATTTCCTTCCAAGATGCTTCGAGAGAGGTCACTGCAGAAGAGGCAGCAGGTGGGGCAGTCAAGAATATGAGGCCTATCAGGAACAACCCAGAAGCCATCTCCGTGCACCACAAGGGAGTCCTGGAGAGCTCAGAAGAAGATCCTGAAGATGAGGTGGATCATCTCTACCCATCCAGAGAAAGGAAGCAGAAGGAAGGCAGAGAAAAATCTTCAGCTGTACCCAAGTGCTTCGGGTGTGGAGGTCACCATAAGAGGACCGACTGCAGGTTCCGTTCTGCAATCTGTAGAGCATGTGGCAAGCAAGGCCACATAGCAGCTGTGTGTCTGGGCCGTCAGAAGGTACAACCCCAAGAAGAATTGCGCCTGAAAGGTACCAGGGTCCCCAGCAAAACAGGGTGGATTTCTGTGCATCACGTAGAAGCATTTATAGGACAGGCACACACAGGCCACTTAAAAAGAAACTGTCACTTAAGGTGAAGTTGCAAGGAGTTCCATTGGTTATGGAACTGGACGCTGGGTCTGCACTTTCAATCATTTCTATTCACACTTTCAGAAAGATTTGCTCTAGCAGTGGGTTCCAGGCCAAGCTTAGGCCATCCAATATAGTCTTAACAGACTTCCAAAATTCCAAGGTGTGTGTTAAGGGGGAGGCCACCCTTGAAGTACAATACAAGCATTTTGAAGGTCCATTAGATATATTGGTAGTTGGTGAACGAACAAGTCTCATTGGACTCGATTGATTTGAGGCCTTGGGAATACAAGTTACAGGGCTACACAATTTGCAAAAGTTAGGTCTACAAGAAGTCTGCAAAGAATTTGCAGATGTCTTCAGCCCTCAGCTGGGAGCCTACAAAGGTCCCCCAGTTTCCTTGAAACTGGACCCCACTGTCATTCCCATTAGGGTGAAAGCAAGGAGAGTACCCTTTGCTTTGAAAGGGAAAATTGATGCTGAATTGGACAAATTGATTCAGCAAGGTGTTTTAGAACCTGTTGACTCAAGTCCATGGGAAACTCCCATAGTTACGCCCCTCAAGGTTAATGGGGACATTCGAATCTGTGCAGACTACAAATGCACACTAAATAAGGCATTGCAACAGCATGCATATCCTGTACCTGTAATCAGCCATATCTTGGCCTCCCTCAAAGGGGGGCGTGTTTTTGCAAAGCTAGATTTAGCACAGGCTTATCAACAGTTACCTGTTGATGAAGCTGCTGCTGAAGCACAGACTATTGTAACTCATAGGGGGGCATTCAAAGTCAAAAGACTACAATTTGGAGTAAATATAGCTCCTGGAATCTTCCAAAGTGTAATGGAAAACACCCTGAGAGGTATACCAGGGGTTTGCCCCTATTTTGGTGATGTCCTTATAGCAGGAGAATCCACTCAAAACTGAGCTGACAGATTGAGGGCTGTTCTGCTGTGCTTCAGGAAATCAGGCCTCAAACTTAAAAAAGACAAATGCAAAATTGGAGTGTCTCCTACAGATTTCCTGGGATTCAGAATAGATGCCAGGGGTATTCATCCTGCTGAATCTAAATTAAAGGCTATACTGCAAGCTCCTAGGCCTAAGTCTAAAGCTGAGTTACAAGCTTTTCTGGGCCTCTTGAATTTTTACAATGCATTCATACCTAACAAAGCTAATGTAGCAGAGCCACTTCATAGACTCTTAGACAAGCAGGCAGTGTGGCAGTGGTCACAAGCACATGACAAAAGCTTCAATGAGGTCAAGGCCTTACTTACATCAAATGATGTGCTTGCACATTTTAATGAAACTCTTCCTGTGTGCATCGCTTGTGATGCTTCCCCTTATGGGGTGGGAGCTGTATTTAGCCATTTAAGAACTGATGTAACTCAGGTTCCTGTTGCATATTACTCCAGAACTTTGTCCTCTGCTGAGCGAAACTACACTCAGATAGACAGAGAAGCCTTGGCCATTGTTGCTGGAATTAAAAAATTCCATGATTTTTTATATGGCAGACACTTCACGGTCTATACTGACCATAAGCCTCTGTTGGGTTTGTTTACTACAAACAAGCAAACTCCCCATATCATCTCCCCTAGAATGCTGAGATGGTCCATCTTTCTGTCAGCCTATGACTTTTCATTGGTTCACAAATCTGGCAAGGAAATGGGCCACGCTGGTGGCCTAAGTAGATTACCTTTACAATTGGTAGAGGCTGATCCTGCCCCTGCCATCAACATTCTTTCCATTCAGGCATTGCCTGAGTCTCCCCTAAATGCCAGGGATGTGGCTGCTGAATCAGCCACGGATCGCACACTCACTCATGTATTGTCCTGGGTTTTGTCTGGATGGCTTGAGAGTTGTCCAGGTACTGAGTTCCAGAGTTTCTGGCTCAAGAAGCATGAGTTATCCACTTTTCAGGGTTGTCTGTTATGGGGCAGCAGAGTTGTTATTCCTACCTCAATGAGACCTAGAGTCTTGACTTCCCTTCATGAGGGTCATCCTGGCATTGTCAGGATGAAGGCGCTTGCGCATAGCCATTTATGGTGGCCAGGGTTAGACAGGGAAATAGAGGCTCAAGTGCATGGATGCCACTTGTGTCAGCGCTCACGCCCTGAAATGCCTCAGGCTCCTGTGCGTAGATGGGAGGAGACACAGTCACCTTGGTCAAGGGTGCATATAGATTACGCTGGGCCTTTCAGGGACAATTCTTCTTGGTCCTTGTTGATACCATTCAAAGTGGCTTGAGGTTGTTCCTGTCTCTTCCACCACTGCTGCCAAGACCATTCAAGTACTGAGAGGGATTTTTGCTGCACATGGGCTCCCAGTTGTTCTGGTTTCTGACAATGGTCCTCAATTCACTTTTTTGGAGTTTCAGGCTTTCTTGCAGGCCAACATGATTCGTCATGCCACCTCTGCACCATTCCACCCTTCCACCAATGGTATAGCTGAGCGGATGGTCCGCATCACCAAGGATGCTTTAAAGAAACTGACCTACGGGGACTGGCACCACAGGTTGGCAGACTTTCTTCTTGCTTACTGCACCACACCTTCAACTTCCACTGGGAAGAGCCCAGCTGAACTCCGTTGGGGGCGCAAACTGATCACCAAACTTGACAGGTTGCATCCGGACAGACTGCCTCCTAGGGTCACCCAATCCAGGGCACCGCAGTGTCTGCAAGTGGGTGCCCCAGTATGGATCCGGAACTATGGGCCCGGTCACCTGTGGGTTCCTGCTGTAGTATGCAAGGTCACTGGTCCATTGTCCTATGAGGTCTCCTTGGACGACGGTCGTGTCCTTCGGCGGCATATCGATCAGCTGCGTACGAGACTGGACTTACCCTCTGCAACTCCTGGGCTTTCTCCAGGGGGGGAGTGGGACCAATGTGGGCAAAAGGAAGTGTGTTGGCAACAGCCGGGGCCAAACGGAGAGGCCAAAGAAGGCCTGTTCCAAGGTTCCGCAAGTGTTCCTAACAGAAATTCAGGGGAACAAGAAATAATACAGGCACCAGTGCCTACTCTAGCCAGGGAGTTACCCAGGGGGCATACTCATCATTCACAACTACCATTCAGCACTCCATTCAGGGAGAATAACCGGGAGCATCCAAACAACCCAAACAATGCAAGAGAACTGGCACACAAACAATTAAGCTGGCCCAATACTGCTACTGCTTCCAGAGGAAGTCTTCACACAGGGAGGTAGTCAGAGAGGCAAATCCTGATTCTGGCACCTCCGGCATAGAATGGGGGGCAACAGAATATTGGGGCACTGCAGAAACCCCAGACAATCCCGTTACGGAGCTTGGGAGTGAAGGGATGCGTTCCCTTGATAGGTCCATTGTGGACTTGGAGAGTTCTACAGAAATGCCAAATACTGGAGGGCACATAGAGGGGCCCGAGAGCCTACAGTTAGGCAGGTCAACCAGGTTAAGTGGGGAGCAAAGTCCTGGTCTGACAAAACCGGTGGGCAACCAAGCAGACCAGGCAACTGTACACAGTTCACGGGGACCACCAGAGTTTAAAAGAGGAGGCAACTCCACTCCAACCTCTACACAAGAGGAAGTAGGGGGTTCTCAGAATCTGAGGAGGTCACAGAGAGTAAAAAGATCTCCCAAATACCTTGAGGACTTTGTAACCCTGCTGTCAAAGCAGGAAAAGTGAGAGGGTACCTGCTGTTGTTGGGAAACTGAGAGTGTGAGTATTGGGCAATTAATTCCAAAACAATAGCCTGATACCATTCTGTAGTGTGGCTAGTGAGTAGCTACAACAGATGTGCAGGTCCTTGGGTTGGCACACCACGCTCATGTTGAGGTCGCGTATAACTACCTATATAGTTAATAAGTCTCATCCGGGGGGGAAGGGGTGTTGTGTCCTGAGCCTGCAAAGGCAGGCTCAGGACGTTGCAATGGTCCAGGGCAGTTGCAAGCTGCCCGGGACCAGACTGAGTGGTGCCGGCTTTGCGCACATGCGCAAGGCGCGGAAGCGTGCCAGATTGTTACCTTTTTGCCCGGGGATTCTATTAAAGGAGACAGAGAGGCCTGCGAGCCTCAGAGCTGTGTCGGAGAGAGAACTACTGAAATAAAAGGCTGTTGGAATTACAGAATGTGCTCTATTCATTCGCCATTGACTCGAGGACTCAACACTTTCCAATCCCTTTACTAGCAATGGCCATAAGAGGGCTCTCTTTGTGTGTGTATGTGTGCGTTTATATTGTTCCTTTTGTATTGCATCTGTGCATTGGGAGAAGGCAATATATACTCTCTTGTGGAATATGTGGTCAGGATTGGAAGAACAAAGACAACAGCAGTCATCAGCTGCCTTTTTTTCTGTCTCTGCCTTTTTTTCCTCTGCAACCCATTTTCAAACTACACACACACACACACACACACACACACATATCACATCATATCATATCACATCACATCACCTTTTACATAATTTTGTTCCAAGAAAAACAAAAACAAAAGCAAGTTTGCCAGGATGCTACAGAGTTGCCCTTGGTACAGAATGCAACATCACCTCCTTCTCTTTCCCCTGTCACCTGTTATAAACATTATAAAAGGTATTCCCTCCAGGTCCCAAATTAAACTTTGCTGTCCTTATAGTTCTTCCTAAGTAATCCCAGGATGCTCTTGGCAGCAGTTCATCAACTTTCATCACTATCACCCTTTCCACATACACCCCCCACCAAAAGAAAGCTGGCACACTAATGATATATGGAAATATCTCTCTTAGGTTAATGCCTGTGGAATCAGAATCAACTTTCTGTGTCATTAAAGTGCCATCATCTAACCCTAGGTAGCATTATTTCCGCTTGGCTGGGTTTGTACTATAATTGAAACCTTTGTGAATCAAAAGGGATGGTTCATTCCACCAATAGCCTTGAAGCATAATTATACAGGTGAGTGAAGGCAATGTTCAGTTAGTAGCCAAAACAGATTTGTGAACCTGTATTTTGTAAGAGATGTTACAGTGCCATGAGCATGAAAGAAATATTTATTTGTATTAAAGATTGTCTGAAATTTTATTGAGGAATTAATTTTGCAAGGAACTTGCAGTAAGTAAATTGATATTTGAACAAGTATAAATTATTGTGATAATTGTTCAATGTGTCATTAAACAGTGTTTCTCAACCTTGGCAATTTTAAGATGTATGGACTTCAACTCCCAGAATTCCCCAACCAGTTTACTGACCAGGGAACTGGGGAGTTGAAGTCCACACATCTTAAAGTTGTCAGGGTTGAGAAACTCTGTATTAAAGCTATCAAAGATCTTTACAAGTGCAGTGTCATAGGGGAAAAATGCCAAAAATTAAAAATTAATCAACAGGATTTACGTAACTAAAAACCTGCTGTCTAATGGGATATTTTTCAATAAGAAGACAGCAGTAATTATGCTTGAAGAAAAAAAATCATTCCTGTAGTTTGAACGATTATAGCAATTTCCACCAGGGGATTTCACAGCTAGATTCTAGTTCTGGGCAACAGTGATTAATATAATAGTTATTAATGAGAAGTCATTTTTTTGTATATCTAGGGGTGTTTAGATGTCAGTGTTCTGAAACAATATGTTTAGCATATTAATAATAAAAAATAGCATTAGATTGGTGACTAAGTAACCATATTGATTTTTTCCCCCTTTCTCCTCCCTTTTTTGTGTAATGTAAAAGGTCAATTAGACTTATAGAAACAATGGGGCCCTTCACAGCAGGGTCCATCGTTCCTCTGTGCTGACATCTTTTAAACCATGTACAAAGTTCATTAAATGTGCAAAAGTAGTAGTGTTAAAAGGAAGAAAGTGATTGGGTCAAAGGTCACAAACCACAGCAACCTGACAGCCTCTTGTGGATTACACGGCAGGAGCTAAGTAACAGTGAGAATTGCTGTTCAGATTGCCCACTGGGATTCAGAAGAATGAAGTCATAAGCAGCTAATGTCATTGGCTTAATTAAAATGAATATTGACAGCACTTTTGTTTGTCTTGCATCAAGCTAGATGCTAACAAAACCCTTTTTTATAACAAAAGGAGAACAAAAACCGGTTGCCAAAACAGTGGCAAACTTCATCTTAATTAGCAAATTGCCAAAATTTAATGTTTTATTTAATGATGTGTGTCTCTCCCAAAAAACATAAATAAATAAACAAACAAATATTGAACCAGGGATACCAGACAGTGGCTTAGCCTTTCCATGGCATTCATTCTTTCTTCCAAACATGGAAATTTAAGTACGTTTGTTCACTTGTTAACATCTTTCCACAAAGGGTGATGTAAATAGTTAAATTCCCCACTTCTTAAAGGTGACACTACTTAACATATTTTAGAGCAAGCTGTATATGCCCAGGATGCTGTCCATAGTGACATTTCAAAGGACATTTAATTTTTTCTTTATTTAAATAGAAAATAAGCAAAATAAAACAACCCATCCCCATAAAGAAATATTTTAACATAAAATATTTGGTAGGTGCTTTATATTTCTGGAGTTACTGAATAAATGTTATAAAATTAATATATTTAACAATTGTTGTTAAATATATATTCTCTTATGTAAGAGAATTATAGATTCTATATCTTAAATCACTGTCATCTTTATCTTCTCCTTTAAGAAAGCAAAATTCAGTGTGACCAGAGTAAAGCTAATTACCTTCTAGATATGACTAATTAGCTTGGCTTATTCACCTCAGACCAGCCATTTTATTCAAAGGGGCCAGAAAAAAATATGTAAAGCTTTCATCGCTAAAATGGTAGTGTTGGATGTGACCTATCCAGTTAGCAACCTGTCTGATTGCTGGGAATTTAGTATGATCTATCTCTGATTCCAAAATGAGTTTTGGATTAATGTAGTACTGCAGACATAGAGATTTAGTTCAAATGTAACTTTAGTTTTTCCATTTTTACACACACGAAATATCTTTTGGCTTTATTTTGCTGAAATCTATAAGAATAAATGCAGCATTATCATTAAGCAGGAACAAATAATTCAATCTGGTTCAAAGAAAAGACAGTCATGATATTCCTGAATATATTGAAATCTTGCTTTGGAGTTAGTCCATTGAATTTTCAGTCTCTGTTTTTTATGTATAAACTTTAATCATGGTACTGAGGTATTCCAGGTACACCAAGATTAAATGGTTTATGACATGGTTATATGCTATCTGTGCTTTTCAGATCTGCCATTTCCTAACACGACCAAAACTCAATTGGAAATAAATATTTTTAGCAGAAACATTCCTAAAGGATTCCAAAAACACATTGCTTGATTCCCATGACTGTGGGTGGTTCTCAAGTGAAAACATTAAAGAGAATGATTTTATTTTTTATTTACAATAATATTTGCAATAATAGGCAACAGTGAAGAATAAAAAAGGGCAAATATAACAACAACAACAAAAAAAGCTGGACCACAACAAACAAGAAATGAACCCTCAACTGCCAACCTTTTGAAATCTCAAAGGGCCTTGAAGACCTGGCTCTTTGCCCAGGCCTTTGATGAAGGGAAATGAAACCCCTTTTGGGTTGTGTGGGTTCATTTCTTTTTTGTTCCTGTCTGACACTGATGGCTCCACAATCAATCTCCAAAAGCTTTTCTTGGTTATTGTTAGCATAGACTTTTTTGGTAAAGGATCAAAGATGGTGGCAAATGTCTAAGGAGAATATAGAATGTGAACAGGCTCAAATAAGAGGGAGTTATTTTTCAGTTATTCTGTCCCTTAGTCTTCATAAGTTAAAACTATCATCCTGAACGGAAAAAGGAAAGCCAATGCAATTTGTTCAGCGCCATTTCCTAAAGTGCTTGCCACACAACAACTCCATTGCTGCACTTTCATTTTTCAACAACTAACCAATCCAATAGAAAATCTGTATGTATAGCTACGATAATTCATAGGTTGCATTTTAGTATATCATGATGCTATAAAGAATTATGCATCTCCAAGACTGAAGTATTCTGAACAGCATTTGTAAGAATTCTCAACATATTTGGAAAGATGCACACTTTAATATAAGCCCCTTTGAACATACTACTTTGTATGTTGGAATGGAATGAATGGAAATGTACAAATTTACACAAAAATTTCCTAATTTCTATGTTGTTCTTCTTTAGCACCTGTAAAACAACCTTTGATTTAGTAACCATAATCAGAGATTATACTAGAATATGTTGGTTTGTCCAAGATCCTTTAGGGAATTTGACACTTTTTAAGTCTGTGATTCTAGGTTTAAACCACTGAGTAAGGTGCAAGAGTAGGATAAAATATAAATTCCTTCTCTATATAATTTCTGTAGCACTGCATAACATCCATCGTAAAAGGATATGTGTTTGCCTCTGAAACTGTCATTTCATTGATCTTCTGTAGAACTTTTCAGTATGTTTGACTTGCACCTTTTCATTATTGGATAACTTTTCATATGTTTCCAGCAATGGTAAAGGCCACAAATGCCAGGAAAAAAATTATTGTTCTCTAATTCTGACAGAGAATACAGTCATTATATAATGGTTAAAAAAATAAATTCAGGCTTATAGTACCAAACATGACTAAATCACAGTATTAACTCTGTAAAAGAAAATAATAATTACAATACCAAAATGCAGAAGAAAAATGAAAAAGCCATAAAACAAAAGCAACAGAATCAAGTAAAATAGAAAATACAAATAGAACATTATAACAATCATATTCTGTCAGCTCTTGCCAAAACACTAAATTCTAGAATTTGGGTTCAGAAATGAGTTGACATTTTGTGTTTTAATAAGATTTAGTACTTTCCTATAAAAAATTAAAGTTTTACTAGAGAGACCAAGCAGATACCTATGGAAGATCACATAGGCAGGATTGTATACAGAACTGAGAGACATACAGCCACAATACTGAAAGCATAATAAATAGTAAATGTGAAGAGTAGCCATTGATAACAGTGTAAAGAGTTGCTAATTTGGTGGACGTTACCATATCGTGTGGTAGCTATCATTTTAGTCTATGTATGATTTTGATAGTTTTTTATATAGAATTAGAATAGAATAATAACTTTATTGTCACTTTGAATATACACTAATCGGCATACATTAAAATGAAATTTCGTTGCATACAGCTCTTAAGGGGTCACCTCCAATATACACTACACAAATATAACAAAAACAAACAAACAAACAAACAAATACATAATTATGCATATACCCACATATATTATATGACACAGTAACTATACAGTCTAATTCAGGTTATGTGTACATGTGCATGGCAAAAAAAATGAATCTTGTGACTTTACCAAACGGATGGCATAGGGAACAAAGGTATTACAGAATCTGGTAGTCTTGCTAGAAATACTTCGAAACCTCCTCCCAGAGGGAAGCAACAGAAACAGACTGTAAAGTGGGTATGTGGGGTCTCTGACAATGCTTTGAGCTCTAAGCACCTAGTGCTTATAAGCAGCATCCTGAATACCAGAAAGCGAGCTTCCTCTGATCTTCTTGGCTGACCTTACCAACCTCTATATGGACTTTCTATCTAGGCACTGCTGCCACCAAACTACACAGTGATGCAGTATGTTAAAATGCTCTCAATCATGCCTCTGTAAAAAGCAGCCAGGAAAGAAGGAGAGAGATGTGCTTTCCTCATCTGACCCAGGAAATGCAGACGCTGGTTTGCACACTTCACTAAGACTGACGTGTGGAGAGACAAATTCAGATTGTTAGTTATCTGCATCCGCAGATACTTAATACTGTTGACCACCTCTACAGCTGCATCCTTGATATTGAGTGAGTATGACTATGCCGGCTCTTTCTAAAATATAAAATCTACAATGATCTCCTTTATATGTCATATAAAGAATTATTTCTTTCTGGTTTTTGTTTGTTTCATTAGTGGCCCAAATTTCAGTTTTTAAGTAAAGATAAAATCATATTAGATAATCATTTTTGTGAATCTGTAGTCTAATTCCCTGGTCTTGCCTTATTATCCTCCAGGATCCAGTTATTAAACTGGCCCAGTAGTGGGATTCAGATATGTGAACAATTGGTTCTCTGTGGGGATACTGCTTCCGGAAGTCCATTCTGGGCCTGGGCAACAAAAAATTAGCTGCTGAAGCGGTGCAAACCGGTTGAATCCCACCACTGAATTGGCCTTGTGGACAAGAAGTTCTTTTAAAGTCTCCTAACATCTAAGCCTGGTTCCACTAATTCTAGTTTCATTAGTGTGTATGTACAGTATATGTATACAATAAAAATTAAGTAAAAAGGAAAGCTAAAAGTTCCAAAAACAGGGGGAAAGTAGAAGAAAAACAGGGGGAAAAAGAATAAAAGAAATAGCTTCCAGTCTTCTTTATAGCTGTTACAAGTACAATTATGAATATCCCTTACTGTAAAGTTACAAAATTACTCTTTTCTTTCTATAATCTCTACTATTAATTTTCAAAACCATAAATCATAAATTCACTTTTCTGTTTTATGCAAAAAGTCCATGAGGGTTTTCAAGCAATAAACATAGTTATTGGGTTGCTGATCTAAGAAATCAATTCACTATCTCAGCAAGTCTCATCATCTTTACCAATCATTCCTCCCTTGTGGGTAATGCCAAATATTTCCATCTTTGTGCATACAATAATTTTGTGTTCCATTAATTCTTGAAAAGACAACAATGTGAGGGAGTGGAGGGAGGGAGATTTTAAGAAATGAATCACAGAAGGAAATAGGTGTCCACCAGATTGAAAGAAAAAAATAGTGAAAAAATAATTGTGAATTTTAAATTTCTGCTATATTTCTATATTCTTCATGTGTAGATTCAGAAGCAATTCATTCCTTATTAATTTCAGGTGCCTTCCAATAATTTCAACCTAGCTGGAAATAGAAGTTATGTATAAATGGTCTTATGGAAAGGCTGTGACCTCTATGGTACTTAAAAGTCCACAGGAGCATAGAGGAATGAACACAGCAGTTGTTCCTTCATACTCTGTTATTACAGAAAAAACTGCAGGTCAAATTGCATGAATGATAAATGGAAGGCACTCAAAATGAGTTACTTCTGTTTCTGAATGTTATACATTGACCTTGGCAGTTTTGACAATTACATCCATCATTTCTAAGAATCCATTCCAACAAACCCGTCTGCTCTCTAATATGGCCAAGTAAACAAGATTTGTGAATGTAAGTATCAAAGATTGATCTGTGCAAATACACTGATTAACAGTTGGTTCCCTTACCAGGTCAACCTATTTCTTCCTATAAATTATGCGAGTACCATAATTCACTGTGGCATATCTGTAGACAAGAATGTTGGAGTACTTTAATCTTTACTTACAATGTTGCACTACAATCAATTGTTGATTTTGGAATATGATAAGGGAAAAGATTATTCATTCTTTGGTATAGCCACATAGGAAGCTGTTATTTTGTGCCCTGTTTTATTTCTTGGTGCTATCCTGTTCAGGTATTTTTTATCATTTTCTGATTATACATATTTCAAAGCACACAAATGCTTTGTTTAGAAATGTGAAATGAATCCACCTCCAACAGATTACTATCATGAGTCATAAACATGAGAAAAGCTTGCATAATATTAATATAGAGCAGATGCTACATAATATTTTTAATACACATTTAATACACATTTCATTTTTGATTGAATGTAATATTGCTTCCGAGAACAATTTCAGCAATTTTATTTGGCTTTGACTATATAACCCTTTACAGTTTAAAGTGGTTTCTCTACAAAACTTTTTTAAGAATCTTAGACATTAAAATCTTTTAATTTCTTACACTGAATGAAATCTTGTATCATCTTGGATCCATAAATACTCATCAGTTCAGCTATATTTAGAGAAACTGCAACAATTCTTAGTTCTAAAATATTATATGAATGGATCCTGTGGATATTTAAAGAGATTACATGGTGCAGATGGGTTGGTTATAGAAAATTTCCCCAAAAAAGCAAATTTAATTGTACTGTATTATCAAATACCACCAATCATATTTTCATATAGTGATTCCTATACAACATAATGAATCTAGTATTTTATTTTTTCTAGTGTTTTGAAGACTGAGATGAATGTTTCTACCAGCCATATAATAGAGACTGTAATTTTTTTTTAAAAAAAATTTTTTTATTGATTTTTAACATAATCATCTTAATATTTGGTAAACAGCATGTTGTTTGGGTTTATGTTTAAAAAATAATCAATAACAATTAGTTTAATTCTATAAACCACATAATGGCTTTGCTTGATTTTCTCTTCTTCCAATAATTTTCTTTTTTGCCACCCTTAAATTAATACAATTCTTATTACTTAGATGAATAACAATTAAATATAGACATTTTTCTAATGTTTCTGCAAATAATAACCATATTAATATTAACCTTCTTTTCTAACTGATCATCTTGATTGTCTCATAGATCCTGTTTACAAAATTCTTATTTAAGTTTGTTTTCCCAACAATATTCAAAACATCCTTACTGGTTAAGATTTTCACAAGATTAATTAACTGGAGTATTTCAGTCTTTTCCCTCATACAGGCCATTCCAACAATTTTACATTTCTCATATCTTAAAAAAAGAAAAAGCAAAGAACAGAACAGAAAAAAAAGAAATAAGAAAATAATATACTACTTAAAATATATGTCCCTTTTAAGCTAATGAACATTTATATCCAAAATTTTCTCTTCTTTTTAACCATATTCAAACATGTATTTAATCTTTAAATGTTCCATTTAATGAATCCAATTATCTAATATTTTAAATCTTTTCAAAACATTTTTGTCCATTTTAAATGTTCTCAAAATCAATTACACTTAAGTATCTAAAACAATTCCTTTATATAAACCATCCCAACATTTTTATATTTCTCATGTCAAAAAACAAAACACAAAGGAAAAAGGTGATTTGCGGCTCTGACGGTTGTTCCGGACCGCGGAGCCTTGCGCGTCCCCGCTGGGTGGAAAATAGCTCCGCTGCTGCTAATCAAACCAGAATGCTTGTTAACTGAAGAAAAAAAGGGGGGCGGTTAGTGAGAAGACGTTGGAATACTCTCACCACGCCGATTTGCACCCTCAGGGGAACGTAGTTCTGACGGACGGCTCGGAGCTCTGAGCCACAAGCAGGGAACGATGTCCTTCAAATTCAGCTGACCACTATTATCAGAGAGAGGAGGATTTTTGCCTCTAATCTTGCTATCTGAGAAGCTCAAATTTTTGCTGTCAACGGGCTCAAGACTAAGTCAAAACTGGAGTCACGCCCAGAGGAGGGGTGTGGCCAAAGTTTTGACCTAGTCTATCGGGCTAGAAGGCTGTCATGAAACCCAATCAGGTGGATTCTACATCCATCCTGCTGGAGAAGATACTATGTTATTTGAGGGGCTCATCCCTCTTAAACTAAAATTCATTTATATCCAAATTCTTTCTATTTCTTTAACCATATTCAGACAGATGTTTAATTTTTAAATATTCCCTTTGATAAATCCCATAATCTAATTTCTTAATTCTCACTTTAGCCTTTATTTTTTTGCCAAACATCTTTCCTGATCAATATGCTTCACTGAATCAAAGAGTCTTCCCATAGTCTTGTAAATGTTGTTGCAGGTACAAAGGGCAAAACCGATAGAATGTTTTTATAGGACAGTTTCACCCCTTTATATTCATTGAAGATCTTTTTCTTTGTTTTTCTCTTAATTTCACTTATCATTTTTTGTCTCTCATGTTCTCGTAGTTCTCCTGGCAGCTATGTAATTCATTTTGTCAAATCTTTTTTCTTGTCCTCAAGCTTATTTTATAATTTTAGAGTATAGGTTATCTTTTCCATGTCCAGTATTTCCTGTAAGTTTTTTTTTTCACCTGGATTAAGTCATACTTCCTTCTATTGTTAGGTTCCATCTTTAAATCTTTCTCCTCTGGCTCATATTCTGTTTTATCTAGTCACTCTCTATTTTTATTTTCTGAGAGTTTTTGTGTTGTAAAGTTAAACTGGAGATGTGTTCGTTTATATTTTCCAAGTTATTTTTAATTTCCTCATGGTTTGAGATCATTGTTGTTTGAATTAGTTGCAACATAGCATACATCTCCTCCTAGAAGGTATTTGTTTTTTCTTGATATATACTTTCTGCAGATCTCTGGTTTTCCATGATAGCCAAAAATCAGGGTTTTCCTTTCTCTGCAGGCAGCTTTAGAGTCACAGTTGAATAAGTACTTGTAATCCAGAAAGATCAATTTTTTTCTAAACTTTATAATTCTCGCTTTGTAGATAGCTCAAAATGTTTTCTTTCTTTTTTTTGTCATAGCTGTGCTCTGTTATTAAGACATTGAAGGTCATCAAAAACAAATTATCTTTTCCTGGGCTTTGCCAGTTCCTGCAATAGAGCAGCTACTATTGTATATTTTCATCCACCACTAGAGGTTAGCCCAGCTTGTTTTTCAGTAATAAACAGTTATTTTCTTCTATTTTCATGATTTAAAAGGGAAACCTTAAGAAATTTCACAATTTTACACTCATCCAGATTTAAGTCTTATATTCATTTCATTTCTATATATTTCTGTTCCCACTAAAAGATTTAATTTGCCGCTTCTGTCTGTAGGAGGCTTTTTGCTTCTTGGGGTTTTTTTTTCTCTCCAGGAAGTCAATTTTCAAGTAAAGAGAGAAAATCACTGTTCTTACCCAGTTCCAAGCACATTGTTTACAGTCAACTTAAAATAGTGCTTTTGGGCTTTGGCTGCTTGTAGCTTGGGCTAGACTCTGGAGTTAAGTTAGCCTTTCTCCTGCTGGTTTCTGGAGGGCTTTTCCCAAACTGATTGAATCGACCACCATCTCTCCACAATTGGAGGGATTTCCTTCCTTTTATGTCACCTCTTCGGGTCGACTTCAGGCCCATTTAGAGTTCCCTAACAGGTACAAATCGGCCATAGGGTGTGGAGCCCTACAATCCCTTGGCTGTGGCACTACAGCACAAACTGGAAGCCCCCATATAATAGAGACTGTTATATGCCTTTTGACTAGAGGCTACCTTTATATCAATACAACAGCAGAATATTATATAATTCAGCTCTTAACTGAATAGAGTATACAGACATTCAGGATCCTTGCAAACAGATGGGGGATATTTTTAATTGTTGATCTGGTTGGCACAATATTAATAAAAATATGAATATTTGATTTAAATGCTTGAGAATTTGATTTGGAGTTTTATGACATTGTTTTTTATTTATATTTTTTACTTGCATAGTTGCAAAATCTAAGAAAATTGGATAAATTCATGGATAACAACTCCCTTTAAGGCTTAGTACCCTTAAGCTCTGAGTATTGAATGTTATCTGCCAATTGTAGAAAGCTAGCTTTGACATAGCAGTTTCAAAGCAACAGTGATGGGACAGTCCCTCAACATTCTGCTTTGGAGCACTGATTGACCACTAAGAGAAGCAAAATATGGGAATAGCATGGATGATAGACTATTCTTATCTCTTTATGGGCTTGGAAGGTGGCCTAATAGAAAACAAGTCCTACCATTTATCAGAAAAAGACCAGTGAAATAAATAATGGATGGGCACAAAATATGGTAGATGCCCATATTTTGCCCATAGATGTCTATAAAGGCAACTTATGCTATCGCTTTTAAGTTGTATTTATCATTGCCTTCATTTGTTTGAGGGTTGGTTTACATCTTTATTTCCAGGTGTACATAAAGACTTTGGAAAACTTTCTAGCCCTGCTGTAAAAGTAGCCACAATTTTATTTTTGAATATAGCTAAAGGCAAAATTAATGAATATATGGTAGTAATAATATTTGTTTAATGTAACTCTTAGTTTTTATCATATACTTCTTAATAGTTAAGGTTGATGTGATGTTCAAATATGATACTTAGCAGGGAGAAGGAGAGGGGAAAGAAGAAAGAGAGGGACGGAGGAAGGGAGGGCGGGAGGGCGGGAGGGAGGGGAGAGAATTGTACATCTTTGTATCAAGACATGATAACCAGTCTATAAATCTGATTCATGTACATTGTGAAGAACACTAATATTAATTTTTCTCAGACACAAAAAATGATTTTAAAATGCCATGAAAAAGCAAAAGTGTGACATTATTAGGTATACAATTCAGACAAATGTCCAGACTATTTGCCATGGACCATTTAATAAAATCATATCACAAATTATATAAAATGCTTAATAAATAAAGTTGGAGTTTTGGATAAGTTAAATATAATTCACCTGTAAATCATTTATGTTCATGTCAGTTCACGATGGCTACAAGAAAAATCAGTTGGGATCATGTTATCAAAAGACAGCAATAATAATTCTTTTCAAAATATATATATTAAAATTTTAATAATAGTTAAAAAAATACAGATTAAATCCAGATATATTAAAATTTTAATAATAGTTAAAAAAATACAGATTAAATCCAGAAATAAGAGAAAGAAAAAATAAAATTATACAAAATAAAGAAAAAAGAAATATATAGAAGTAGCTTCCAGTCTGCATCACTAATACAAACTTAATAATAATAATTTTACTTACAATTATCTCTTCTCCCCATAACCTATCTTTATCCATACGCAGATCCATAAATTGAGTCCTAATGTCAGTAAAAAGTTTGTAAAGGGAGCCAGTTTTATTTTGATTTTGATCAAGTAAACCAATTTTGTATTCTTTCCTTTTGTTTTTAACAATATTAATATTTAGTTCATTCAATTGTTGCTTTAGAATTCAATCTCTTCCATTTTTCTTTTTCCCATCTCAAACTTTTCTCCAAAACTTCAACCAAATTATTTGGTAAGTTCAATAAGAAGTCCTTATGCAAGTGAATTTCTTTTCTTGTTATTTGTATTTCCACCCTAGTTATTTTCTCTGTCTTGTCATTCATTGTTATTTTTTAAAATAACTCCAGTCCTTTAGAAAATTCTTTATGTTCTGATACTCTGGGCAAAATTTGTTTCTTTTCTTTGTCTTGTAAACCTTTCAACCTATTCCCTTGTAATTTCTTCTTTAATATCTTTATGACAATCTATTTATGGAAGCATGAATTGTTGCTGAGTTTGAAGCTATTATTTTTTGACCCCATTCAGGAGATTTTTAAATCTCCTGAAGTATTTCAAATGTCAAAGTGTTTTCTGTCATTTTGCAAGACAAAAGACAAGCTTGTCACTTTTGTTTCTTTTTCCCTTTCTGCCTGAAATTTTTAGTCCCCTGATATAGTCTTGACAGTTTGAATGCCTTGGAAAAAGTGATAACTCATTCGTAAAAGTTACAACCATCACACCACCCACTATGATTGTGTGATTGCAATTCAGGTGCTTGGCAATTGTCTCACATTTACAATGATTGAAATATCTTGCAGTCACATGATCTTGATTTGGGCTCTTCCTAGACAGTGTCTGACATAAAGTCATAAAATCATAAAGTCTCAAGTTGCTATTTTGACTTACTGTTGACTAAACAAATTGATTCCCACAAATGTGCTGTTTATTTATGTAATTATTTCCAAAATCTTATAGCAAAAGTCCTAATATTCCATTATTCAAAGTTTGTCTGGTGTCTTAATTCATTTATATCATTCTTAAATCAGATTCTTATTTAGCTTCCTGCCATTTAAATCTGCAGAAGTGCAGCTATTTCACCAAATAACACATTTCATTCTCCACTCCATAATATTCATATCAGAAATGAATAGCATGCTTTCTTTATTCAGGGAAAATATATTCATATTGGGTATGTCCCTACCCAACCTATCTTTTAGGTGTTCTGGTACTAAAATCCCCAGAATTCCAGGCCAGGAGATAAAGACTATTGTGCTAGGGAAAGTTTGACTCTGTCCTTTGGCTTGTTAAATTAATATTTATATCTAGGTTGAAATTAGAGATTTTGCCCTGATTCAAGACTGTGTAATCTTTTCTACATCTTTATGGCACATCTGTGATATATATTGCACATTTCTTTTCCAGGCTGGTTCAGCTATATCTGAAAATAGTGCAATTGGAAGAGTCAGTACATCAGCAAGCAGCAGTGTCGACATGAAATTACACATTGTTGTGTGCAGATTCTGCTACTGTAAAAGAACAATTCTTATTCTCATTTTGCCTTTTCATGACCGTGCCTCAGTGAAGCAGCAGATGTTCAAGCAGGCTCACTCAGCTGCAAGATGAGAAGGAAATGATCTCCATCCTGAATCCCCAAATGTACCCCAAACTAGCAGGTAGTCTGACTGTGTTTTTGTTGCCAGTTGGTTGAGGTTGCCTGCTCATTCATTGGCTCAAATAATCATCATTTTTGATCTTTTGTAGGTAATTTTCCATCTGTAAATATAATTGAAGCAGAATGTCTTGTCTCTTTCTATTAGCAGAACTCATCATGAATTTTTATACTATATTTTCTAGTTCCTTAGATAAGCCTTCCTATTCCAAAGATCCTATAACTGTGAGTTCAGCAGTCTTTGTTTTCCAATGATTGCTTCTCAAATTAGCTAAACTGATTTATTCTCTCAGCTCTGGATATATTAATATTTACACTGTATTTACATTATTTTAACATTTGTGGGTTGGACTATAGCTTTTATTTCTGAGGAATAAAAAGAAATGAACACTCAAACAAAGTAGTTACTAATATACAAAATGACACAAAATAACATAAAACCAAGTACATAAGTATATTTCTTCTGATATTCACTTAATATTTTGACTCTGAGAACAAAAGTACAATACTCAGCTGGAGTACTGAACCTTGGTTTGTTATTTTTCTTTTTGCAGTTTCTTTGCAAAAGACTAATTTCTTTATGGATCAATTTTGAAACAGATTTCATGAATGCTCACATTATCCACCAGCCCATGGCAGCTATAAAGCTGCAGAATTGTGATGGAGGTTGATTAGTTCTTCTGGTGAGCAAACTGTATGAAATTCTGAAAGCTAAGAACATTGGATTTGGACTTGCTCAAAGCTAGAGGTAGAACCCTAACAGTACTTCTTTACAAATCAAAATGTTTAAAATTCTGTTTCAGAAAATTTCTGTGTCAGAACTATGAGTTCTAATCCAGATTTAGGTATGAAAGTCAGCTGGGTGAATTTGGGCCAATCACTCTCTTTCAGCCCAACTCACCTCACAGGATTGTTGTTGTGGGGGCAGTAGGAAAAGGAAGCTGTGTTGTATATGTTCACTACCTTGAATTATTTGTACAAATAATAAAGGCAACAAACAAACAAAAATGTTTTAATATTGTTCAATTGCTTGATGTGGCTTTGACATTTTTATAACAAATGTTATTCCATAAGGAACATTTGTTCATACATTTAACAAATGATATATGTTACCTAATACATAATAGTTTCCCTAAGGGAATTTATTCTACTGATAGAACTCATTGGAAAATAAAACTAATTGTGACATCATTTTCGAGATTTCTAAGATCTCTAAGTTCTTTGCAAAAACTGGACAATAGTTTCTTTAGTTACATATGGTTAACTGCATATTGATCTGTTGGGGTATCAATAGTGAAGATGATTCATCTTGGTTAAACATAACATTTCTCTGAAGATCAACATCCAAACAAGGGAGATAGATATTACAACCCGGAACCTGGTGTAGATTGAAAATTAAGTTGGGCAAGTCTCTATTACAGGTGTTCTCTGTGTTTAAGCAAGTAGATGCACAACCTTCATAGAAAAAAAAAGAGCATATACCAGTTGATATTACAAACCCAACTCCTCATGAAGATATGTATTTTGAACTATATAAGAATGTCTCATCACCTAAGATAGGATTTACATATAATCAGACAAATCATAATAAGCTAATAACAATCACATATCAATTTGTCAAAGCAATGAACATGAAATGATGGAAGGAAGAATTTTAAAAATAAGTAAGTACATGAAAAGGATGCTAAAGTTTTATATTACATAAAGTACTGCTCTAAATATGTTTGCAAAGAATGGAATTATTTTCTCAGATTGATTTATCCCAAATTCATGTATACATTTTAGGGAGATTATTTCAAAGCAGAATAATCGCCTTGTAAAAAGCAGAACTATTTAACTCATTTTTTGCATCTGTCTTTACACAAAGGGAAAAAACAGACCAACCTATCAAAAATAGTGCCATAAAAAACAAAATAGAAATACAAGTTAAGATAGGCAAGAAAATGGTAAGTGAACACCTGTCCAGCCTAGACGAGTTCAAATCACCAGGACCAGATGGATTACACCCCAGAGTTCTCAAGGAACTGGCAGATGTGATCTCAGAACCATTGAACCATATTTTTCAAAGATCCTGGAGCACTGCAGAACTACCGGAGGACTGGAAAAGAGCTGATGTAGTTCCCATCTTCAAAAAACGGAAAAAAATGGACCCAGGAAATTACAGACCTATCAGCCTGAACTCAATACTTGGAAAGATTCTGGAAAAGATAATCAAACAATGAATCAGTGAACACCTAGAGGCAAACAAAGGCATTATTAAAAGCCAACATGGGTTTGTCAAAAACAGATCATGCCAGACAAATCTTATTGCACTCTTTGACCAAGTGACAAAATTAGTGGATCAGAGGAATGCTGTGGATATAATTTACTTGGACTTCAGTAAAGCATTTGATAAAGTAGATCACAACCTACTACTTAATAAGATAGAAAAATGTGGGTTAGACAGCATCACCACCAGATGGATCCGTAGCTGACTGACCGGCCGTACTCAGCGTGTAGTCCTCAATGGAACCACATCTACATGGAGGGAAGTGTGTAGTGAGGTGCCCCAGGGCTCTGTTCTGGGCCCAGTGCTCTTCAACATCTTCATCAATGATTTGGACAAGGGGATAGATGGGGAAATCATCAAATTTGCAGATGACACCAAGCTGGCAGGAATAGCCAACACCCCAGAAGACAGGCTTAGGATACAGGAGGATCTGGACAGACTTGAACATTGGGCTCTATCTAACAAAATGAAATTCAGTGGTGAAAAAAGTAAGGTTCTACATTTAGGCAAGAAAAACCAAATGTACAGGTATATTACAGGGGGTACCTTGCTCAATAGTAGTAACTGTGAGATGGACTTTGGAGTCCTAGTGGACAATCACTTAAATATGAGCAGAGCAGTGTGCTGCAGCTGCCAAAAAGGCCAACACAGTGCTGGGCTGCATTAACAGAGGGATAGAATCAAGATCACATGAAGTATTAATACCACTTTACAATGCCTTGGTAAGGCCATACTTGGAATACTGCATCCAGGTTTGGTCACTAAGATGTAAAAAAGAAGTTGAGACTCTAGAAAGAGTACAGAGAAGAGCAACAAAGATGATTAGGGGACTGGAGGCTAAAACATATAAGGAAAGGCTGCTGGAATTGGGTATGTCTAGTTTAATGAAGAGAAGGACGAGGGGGGACATGATAGCAGTGTTGCAATATCTCAGGGGCTGCCACAAAGAAGAGAGAGTCAAGCTATTTTCCAAGGCGCCTGAAGGCAGGACAAGGAGCAATGGATGGAAACTAATCAAGGAGAGAAGCCACCTAGAACTAAGGAGAAACTTCCTGACAGTTAGAACAATTAACCAGTGGAACAACCTGCCTCCAGAAGTGGTGAATGCTCCAACACTGAAAGTTTTTAAGAAAGTTTTTAAGACAGCCATTTGTCTGAAATGGTATAGGGTTTCCTGCCTGAGCAGAGGGTTGGACTAGATGACCTCCAAGGTCCCTTCCAATTTTTATTTTTATTTTTATTATGGATCATCGCACAGTCAGCCAGATGTTCAGACTGGATTTGGCATTTTGTCTACCTATCGAGTCCTTACCCAGGACCTGGGATAGGCAGATGTGGATGTTTGATGGTATTACAGGTATCGTCGCAGGATGGAAGCAGTTCCTAGTAAGGCCGCCAATTGACTAATAGCGAATTTGTCAATGCCAATGGTGTTCAAGTGGTGCTCCAGTTGTTTTGGGATTGCACCCAAAGAGAGTCTAAAATATCAGTAACTTCTAGGATACCGATTACTGTAATAATAAATGCAGGAGCCCATTCATATTCACTTTTGTTTGTAAAGTATAAATCCCGGCTGTTTATATCACTTTTGACTGTTGTATTGACTTGCTGCTACATTATTTAGATTGCTCTCGGCATCTTATTTAACCATTGATTAGCTAATGCATCTAGTGTTTGAAGTCAGACAGGTGAAGTCTGAAATGTAATCAGCAACTGTAGCTTTGAAATAGACACTCACTAGCAAACAGCACTGAAAGACATTAAATATTTTACAACACAGTTGTAAACAGCCATTGGTCTTCTTCAACACTCCAAAGAGATATCTATTAGAAAACCCAATGGAATTATAATCTCATTCAGGCATCCAGGTTACTTATTGATTGGCAGATTATGTGATGTAATCAATTTATAAAGTGATTTCAATGACATTATCACTTTGAACCTTGCTCCATATTGTGGAAAATTTCCACAGGTTTTTATTGTGGTTCTCTTTATATAATAGTTACCATTAGTAGCTTTGAAGTCTCTACAGATTTTTCACAGCCCAGAATATTTATGAGTTATGGCTTTATCTCATATATTGTAATTTTACAATATTTAAAGACTGCTGCCGTTTCAAGACTTGCTGGTAGAAAGCTTCTACTTTATAAGTAGTTGGAGAGAAATACATTCCTTGATTTAATTTGAAATCTAATGGGAGAGAAATTAAAATTACCCTGATAACAGCCAGAGCATTTGACTGTTAAGGCTTAAGTTCAAATCTCACTTTATAGGAAATAGAGAAATGGACACAAGGGAACTTTATGTCTGCCTTGCAGAAATAATATAGTGAGAGTAAATGGTAACGTTAAGGAAAACTATATCTTTCCCCCTAAGTTCTTTGGGGACAAGATGACATCAGAATTTGAAGAGTTTAAAACATTGCATAATATGTATACCATATTTACTAGAATTAAAAACTCAAAAGAAAGTCTTTGGTTGAGTTTCAAAAGATCCCCATCCCTCTCTTTTTTCATGTGTTTGATTCAGGGAATCTGCTTTTTAGATAAATATAATATTCATATACTAGCACAAAATAATTGTGGTAACTTACCATTTCTTGAGCAAAACCTATAGATTAGACACCTTGAATTTCATGTTGGAAGAAAAGTGACATTTTAGTAAAATGACCGGTAGCTCTCCCCAAAGAAAGAATGCCAATAACAGACCTTAATTTTGGAGAAGCTGCTGCCAATCAAAATATGGGTAGATAAACAAATAGTTTCTCTCTTTTGTCTTATCTAATTTAATACCTTATCTCATATATATGCTTATTTTATTTATATTTTTATATTTATATTAAATTTCTTTTATATACTTTAGCAATTTCTTTATCAATGGAATAGACTTTGGGGGGGGGAATATGTGAGAAAAAGAAAAGTAGCAAACTTATTTCTTGGTATTTCTTTTTAACTATGCTTGTCAGTAACCTTTTGCTTTGCTTTTTCAGGAAAACGTAAGATTTTCCATATTCCTGGATCCATAAAAAATATCAAAATTTAACAGTTTTTGCCTGTTCGTTCTTCATGAGAATAACATGAACAAAATTTGAATTTCAGTATATATTGAATGGTACCAGAGTGGAAAAGCTGAGTTGATCCATCATTAGCTGATTATATATTTCTAGGAATCCCACACATATTTTGAAGGTGTATAAAGTGGCCCATTGCCATAAACATGATGCTCTGGTTCAGTCATCTAGATGAATAGCCATTACTAAATCCCATTTCTACAAACTGCCTAGTGCCTTTCTGGCCCTTCAATTTCTTTCCAGGACTAAGTATTCTGAAAGTTAATTATAGCTTCTATAGAAAAGTTTTTCTTGAAATGTTATTTTTACTCAGTTTCATTTGGATGTAGTTTACCCACAGTTGTGCTTACTATTTGTTGGATTGGTTAATATTTTAGAGGCTAGAATTAAAGGAAGTACTTTGATCACAGAAAGAATTGGTCTGACAGAGTACATTTTGAGATAGTTGCACTGCTATGTCAAAAGACAGAACGGCTGTGTTTTCGTTATGTATAGTAATATGGATGCACAGCACCCTCTACTTTCTTTGCATCAAAATAACAGAGCGGAGGGAATTCCTCTCAAGATACTGTTTCTCTGCAGATTATTTTTTCCCTGCGGAAACTAGAAAAAAGAATTTGTCTACAGGGTTCATTAACAGCTGGCCTCTGCTGGCAATAACCCATGTTATATATGTCACCATTGTGTCATCCTCAAAAGAACTCTCCAGAGAAGGAAAAGTCGAGAAGGGGAATATCAGCTCTGAAGTTTCCCACCTTTCCTGAACTATATCTTCAGAACTACCCTGGGAGGGGATAATGGAGCTTTGAAAAAATAACACTTTGTTATTCCAAGTGTTAGAGATGAAGCTGAGTTTTCAGATGGCCCCAAGGTTCCTTTTTTTTCTTTTTTCTTTTTGCACCCTTCACCAAACACAGATGGAACCTGGATTCTTTGAACTGCTTCGAAAATATGTTACCACCGCTGTGGGCCCTGTGATGCAGCCATCACTACATTCAGTCTGCTGCAATTTGAATGGATATGTAATGACAAGGGATTGAACAGATCATTTTAGGTACAGATAAGTGCAAAAACAAAAACAAACAAACATACTTCTCTTAGTCTGGAGTACATGAAAGCATGTCCCATTGTACATGGTGGAATTTCTGGCCAAGTAAATACACTTAAGATAGCAATGCTGCTACATGATTCTTCACTCAAATCCAAGCTGTAAAAAATACCAAGAAAATGCTTCTGTTAATTTAATGAATGTATGAACAATAATGATCTGTAAAAGCTGTGCATGCATGTTCTGTCACAGAAAGAAATGGAAACCAAGCTTACTCCTGAATATAAAATACTATTGTACTATGCAACATTTAGCTATTGGTTTAAAATAAATTGGCATTTTCTCATGAATGTTTAGTGAAAGGGGCTTACTAGTCACCAAATTACCCTATAATGGCAAAAATACAAATTTATAACATATATAATACATTGGTTCTTCTCAA
Source organism: Crotalus tigris (assembly GCF_016545835.1). Taxonomy (NCBI): domain Eukaryota; kingdom Metazoa; phylum Chordata; class Lepidosauria; order Squamata; family Viperidae; genus Crotalus; species Crotalus tigris. The sequence goes on along the minus strand of NW_024097251.1, from coordinate 49,102 downwards.
GATTTTATTTATTTATTTATTTGATAGGTGCACAATGGGTTATGACTATCATGACTGGATTTGGGTGAAGCCTAATTATGTATCTAATGAAATATTCTGCATGTTGGTGCAATACACAAACACCAATGAAGTGCCTGTTTTTTTATTGCTTTTTAAAAAAATTAAACTTAATTCTCTGAAACCAGCACCAATAAGAAGCAACAGATTTGTTTCCAAAAGAAAATTATCTTTATAAACTTGTTATTTTGGGGAGAAGGGAGTTGGTTAAAGAAAAAGGCAAGAAATTAAGTACAATATGTCATTATTATAAATACTGGGACAAAATGCTACTAATAGAAAGGAGCATTGGGTGTTATTATTGTCTATTGTTACTGTGAAAGAATTGTCTGTTCATAAGTTAAAGTTTTGCCATTAGGATTATCGACCTGTTTCATGATCATATTTTCGCCTTTCTAAAATTCACATTTGGTTTTTTTGTTAAAATTATAGTCAAGTGATTACGTAAATTAAATGCAAGAAATTAATATGAAATCTAAAAATACACTCTTTTTTGAAATCTAAACTTTAAACACCTATGAGCCATAGAGAAAAAAAAAGTTTAAAAGCCTTTTTTATTTAACAGAATGTAGTTTAGAAAACATTTGTTGTATAACTTTTTTTCATTATGTGAATGTAAATACTACAGGTGTGGGCTGCTTTGTATTTGATAGGAAAGAGAGACTTTGGAATTCCAGGAGTGTGATTATATATAGCACCATTAACAAATTAGACTTTTTTTAGCTGTTTAATTTCAAAAAACCTATCTCAGAATTTAAATGAATAGGGTCTCAAACTGAAATGGTCAGGTTATGTCTCATATAGATGGTGAAAAGAAGAATTTCCTACACAAGAGTTTACTGTTCCCAAATTTAGTGATACATATAGAATGCATAATTACTCAGTGTGACTTTTTCGGCTTCGTGCTTCTAGGAGCAATGTGTGATCCTAGCTGTTTCTTCCTTTTAACTGCCAGTGGAGGTATGAACTGATTGGATGAGAGCTTGGCTGTGTTCTGATTGGATGGAGGTGTGTTCTGATTGGTTAGGAGCTTGGCTGTGCTCTGATTGGATGGGGGGGGGTTGGCTGTGCTCTGATTGGTTGGGGGAATGTTCTGTTTGGGTGGGGGCTTTGTTGTGCTCAGGTTAATCTGAGTTGCAGGGGGATGTGAGATGGTGAGCATTGCTATTATTTGGCTTTGCGTTCGTGGTCATGCCTCATCTTCATGGTGGGTGTCAGTTTGCTTTATGTATGGATTGGAGGGGTTTAAAGTGGCTAATGATGCAGCTGTGGTCTGGCTTCTGGTTTGTGGTCGTGCCTCATCATCAGTGTGTGTTTGGGTTTGCTTTTTGCATCGTGTAGTGGTGACATCCTGTGTGGCTTTCGTGAGTATGGGTCTGGGTCATTCTTTGTGTTAGGGACTCGTTTGTCAATAAGGGCGGGTTTCCAAATGGCTGGTAGGCAGGAGGTATCATCTCATTTGTTCATGCTGTGTGGGCGTTTTTCTATCTCAGGGGTTTCTCTGATTATTCTGTTATTAAAGTGTTCAGTTTGGGCGATAGTTCTGGTCTTTTTAAAGTCAATTTCATGTCCTGTGATTTTAAGGTGTTGGACCAGGGAAGAAGTTGGTTCCTCTTTTTTGACTGAGTTCTTATGTTCTTCAATGCGTGCACTTATTCTTCTGTTGATTTGTCCGATGTATGTGGTGGGATAAGCGGTGCATGGGATTTGTATACTCCTTGATTTTCTAACTCAATTTTGTCTTTGGGGTTTCTTAGGATGGTGGATATTTTTCTGTTTGTTGGTGATGGGAAAGCTTTGACCTCTTAAGTGCAGCATTCCTCCCACTACTACCTCATTATTTCCCAGGGTTGAAATTTTCCCTATACAGCAGCAGCCTCCAATGTTTGTGGCATGGCGGCCTGGCTGGGGTGAGAGAAGGGAACCGGGCCATGTGAGTGGATGGCTGGCACGCATATGCATGCTTGCGCAGCTCAACTCACATAACTGGTGGGCCTGCATGTATGCAACTCGACTCGACTCACACATGCCGGCCTCCTGCTCACATGTGCATGCTGGACTATCGTTCACATGTTCATGCAGCCTGCCACTCATGCAGTCCAGTTCCGAATAGACCTGGCCCAGTAGCGGGCCCTGGCCCAGCGATTGGGGACACCTACTATACAGGACAAAGCCATTTGTAGAGTATGAAAGAGAAGCAGGAAGCATCTACCCATCCCTTCAGGTCTGGCAGGAGGAGCATGTTACAGGTCATGTCTGCTAAGGAGTTTTACCTACTGGGACCCAGAAGGAAAGCCTTCTCTACTGTGGCATTCCCCTTTGAAACATTATTTTCCCCAAAATGATACTGGCCCCAGCCCTATTGATCTTTTGGAAGGCCTTGAAGTCTTGGTTTTGTCATGGGGCCCAGGGTTCTCATGGAAGCAAGGAGCTGGAAAAGCAACAAGTAAAACTCCAATTTTTACAAATCCCTGGAGAAACATATTTCCTTCTAGGAAATATGACACTCTAATTAATTTGCTTGCATCATAAATTTTTACACTGTTGTATAATGGATTTATCAGAGAAATATATAGTAATTCGTAGTTGATGAATAACCTGCTTGTTCAACACAAGCCACTTTTACTTTATTTTATTTATTAAATTTTTATGCTGCTTATCTCCCTTATAAGGCAACTCTGGACAGCTTATAATTAAAAGATCTACCATTTGTTTAACAAGCCAGGTCAATGGTTCCAATATCTTGACAGATGAAGAGAATTCCATTTATAGATGAATAGAAGTAGAATATTAACATATTGGTCCAATTAATTAAAAAGGAAAACTCGATATTTAGACAAAACCTGTTCAAAAAGATCCATTGGGTCACACTGAGCACTTTTTTGATGTCTGAGAAAACCACAACTAATTCCAAGTTTTCTTCAGCTATCTCCAGATTGTCATTTTGAATCCAATATTATCATATGCTTGTTGATCATTTTTAAAAATATAGATTATGCAAGGAAGATAATCAAAGATAATATCATTTCGTATTTACCCTCCAGAATTGTTAGCAATATCTCTGTATTAACACATAAGAAGGGAATATATATGCTCCCTAAAGAAGATTGTTGTTTTTTTAAAGGCATCATAACAGTCTTTGATAATATTGGAACAGAGAATTAAATATATCCTACTAAATATGATCATATCTGAATTGGAACTTTTCCTGGTTTCATAGATTTTGTAATTTCTATTATTTCTTTGAAATATAAAGATGCAGATAAATAAATTGCCTGATCAGCTTATTGAATTTTTTAAATATTGCAGATCCAATATATTCCATTGTCTGAAGTGGAGAAGCAAACACATATATAAAATTCAACATTATTTCAAAAGAAACCCAAAGCATGTATCTTCAATTTTAAAAGGCATGCAAAATAACTGATATGCACTTATCAAGAAGTTCTAGAGGGAGAGGAAAATTGTTCTTTAGTTCTAAAAATGACAATTTGTAGGTTCATAAAGGTTTATTTATGAGTATGACTGATCTCTACATCAAAATAGCTGTATTTATTGTTTTCTTTATGTACTTGTTCTTATCATTTCTTAAGGGACACCTATATGTAAATGAATGAAAAAGTTATTTGTGATTAATGATTTATGGGAGTATAAAAATTAATTAAATCAAAAAATGAATCTAAGTATTCATTTCCTAGACAGCCTGATTATTTCCAGATGTTAAAATATAGAGGAGGATTTGGGATCTAAGAATATGAACAATAGCTTAGCTAAACAAAATATACATTCCATTCCATTATTGCCTCAGAAAACAGAGAAATCCGAATCTTATAATTTCCTTGAAATGTTGCTTTTCTATCTCTTGATGGAATAAAGACCCAGTTAACATTAAAGCATGATTTTTATTCTTTAAAAAATACTGTAAGTCCTGATCATATAAGCTAGCTTGTATACCCATCAGTAGCAAAAAAAAAAAAAAAAATGACAGCCCCAACTGTAGAAGCAGTAAGAAATCCTTGGAGAATTAAGACTAGCTAAACTATCTCTCCAGCTACTGTATAAGATTAGCGCTGATACTTATTTATGTATGGATGCACGTCCATACATATGTGTGCATGCATGTGGATGTCTGGATAATTTGATTTCTAATAATACATATAATTTGTTTCCCAACCATATTTATTGGTTATTTATAGCCATAACCTCTTTGACTGTTTTCATTTGTAGCTAGCTCTCTTCTCAGTGGAACTTGTTGTAGATGTCAGTCTGTCTACCTCATCAGATTTCTTGGTAATTCACAGTAACTTAGGACAACTTCACACATGACATTTTAATTAATATCTTGCTTCCCAACACATATACATTAGCACCCTCCCCAAAAAATGACCATGCTATGTATCACTCACAGATTTTCACCCAATAGAAAGATCTCCTTGGAGGAAAATAGCAAGTTTTCAATACCTCTTCAACTCTGATCTAAAAATGGATAATGAGGACACTTTCAGAAGATATTTGAGACATAAAGGTTCAAGGTGAAGCCTGAAAAGTACTGAACAATGTGTTTTGTATTTGAATTTCTACTCCAATGCTAGGATGTTTTTTTTCAAATCCTACCTTTGTAATCTTGCAAAATAGTATTGTGAGAGACTAATTGCTTTCAGCTCATCCAATAGATTTCCTGAGGTATACTTTATCTAATACATACAGTGATGGGATTCAGCCGGTTCGTACCACTTCGACAGAACCAGTAGCTCATTTTTTGTTGCCCAGGTCCAGAATGGACTTTCGGAAGTAGCTTCCATACAGAGAACCAGTTGTTCACCACTGAATACATACCATTATCCTGAGGTACACTTTATCTAATGCAGCTGGTCCTCAAATTACAACTGGGACCAGAATTGCTAAGCAAGTCAGTTAAGTGAATCATACCTGATTTTGTGATCTTTTTTTGCCAAAACCGTTAAGAGAATTACTGCAGATGCTAAATGAATCACACGGTTGCTAAGTAAACCCAGTGTCCTTCACTGACTTTGCTTGTAAGAAGCCAGCTCAGAATCTCAAGGCAAATGTGATCAAATGACACTGGGATGCCGCAACTGCTGTAAATACATGCCAGTTACCACATGACCATGGGGATGCTGCAATGGTTTCCGATACAAGGGATAAGTCACTTTTTCAGTGTATTGTAACTTTATATGGTCAGTAAACAACTGGTTGTATATTGAGAACAACCTGTATAGCAGAAATTACTGCCAAAGGATAGAGCTGTATCATTTAAATATTAAGTTACTCAATCTCCATTTGTAGAAGAGAGAAGCATTCAGGGAAGCTTTGTTTGTTTAAATCCTGAAGTTGCTTCTTGCCACAAGAAAGCTTTCATTGTGATCAATGGGGGACAAATTGCTAGGATTCAGTGTAGGGCAGGTAATACATTTGAATAAATATTTTAAAAAATCTTCTCTTTCAGAGCAGTTTTTATCGAGATCGAATTGTGACAAGGAGTCAGAAAGAGGAGCTTACAACTCCTCTCTGAATTTAACTTTTTAACAAATGTTTAATTAGTGGGTTAGTGTTATGAACTACCCCAAACAGATAATCAGTTCTGCACACGTTTAAGTGATATCTTGTTAGGCAACAGTACATTTAAGGAGGCTGGCACTTTCCTTCCTGGGAATTCTTTAAAATAGTAGCATTTTACTACGAAATAAGATGGCTTTCCATAGACTGCATTATCTATTTGCATGAGAATTATGCTTCTTTTTGGCACACCTACTAAATATTACAGCTTAAATCTATTACTAAGAAACACAAATGTCTGTAATTTAATTTCCCAAGCTTAATGAACCTAGTAAATTTGTTCTCATGTCTTCCCAAGTTAATATGTTTAATCCAATTTGTATTGCAAAAAAGGACAAATTTACTGTTAATTGAATTAATCTAGAAATGAAAATATATGTATTGTCATAGAAATCTATGATTTATATTTCACAGATGTGATAATCCTTCATTACTGGTATAATTTCAAACATCTGTAGTGCTTAGCTAAAAGAAAAAATAAGAACAGAAGTTTTCTAAGTTTGTTTCCTACTAGTCAGATTTTGTTAAAGTTTATAAAATGTGCATCATCACAGTTTAGTGTTTTATGAGTTCTGCAATCTGTTAACCTATATGAATAATGATACCTTTCCTTTTGATGATGGCATATCACATTCTATTTAATGGTAGTAATTTAACACAAGTCTACAACACAGAGATAGTAGAATTTTTATAGTAATTGTATTGAAAGTTATGATTAAAAAACAAAACTACGGTAATACAAAAAATGGAAAAGAAAAAAAGAAAGAAAAATAGAAAAGAAGAAAATATAGTAAAGAAAAAGAAATCTGTAAAGAAATGACTTTTCCCTTCATCACAAGTATAAATTTAGAAACTTATCACCTTCTCTTAAAACAAAACAAATCATCTCTTCTTCCCATTACCTGTCTCTTGTCTACAAAAAATCCTTAAAGCTTTGTTGTCCAAACCCAATCAAGTCTACTAATTATTACCAGAGATAACAATATATCTATTTTAACTTTGATCAAATAAATCAACTTTGTCTCTTAAAATAATGTCCTATACCTTGATTTCTTTTCATTTTTTCTTTGTCTCTTCTCACAAAATTCTTCAAAGCTTTTATAAATCCAGTATAAGAAACAATCTCTGGGTTTATTATTTGCATATCCTTTTCAATTATTAAGACCTCACCCAATTACTTTTGTAGTAGTAGATTTCGAGTGTAGTATCTTTTTTCATATCATTCTTGTAGCCTATCCTTTTTAAGTCTACTTTCAGATGAGTCTAAGTCTTGTTGTAAAACTTGTCCTTCTTCCAAAACATCTTTTAAAAACTAGCTATAGAGGCAGACATTCTTAGATTTAATTTCTGGGTTCATTATTGAAAAATATCCTTCAATATGTCCAAATATATTTGTAAGTCAAATTTAAGTGCTTTCTTCCTTTAACTTAATCTTTAGTTCTTTCTGTGTCCTCCTAATGTCCAACCTTCAAAGTCCCATTTTATTATGTGTTGTTTTGTTTTAAGAATTCAAAGTAAAGTGGGAAGAATGGGAAGAATTCTTACAATTAATTCCAAAATCTTAATTCAAATACATCTAAACCTTTAGTTCATTTATATCTAGTTCTAATAATCTTTTGCTGTTTATTAAAGAAAAAAGTTCTTAACTTGTATTTAAAATGTCTTTTGCTGAGGATTAAACAAAACTCACCTGGGGCTGTAAAAGCAAAGGTTCCTAATAACTGAAAAGCAGTAAGCAAGCAATATCCAAAAGTGATTAGAAAAGGAATTAAATAATTAAGTAAAACTTAAAAAAACAGGATTTGGATATGTATAAGTAAAATTTTATTGATAACTGTATTGATTGATGGAGCTCTATGTAGAAATGTATTAATTTGAATGTGATATAAACATTAAGGGAAATAGAGAAGGAATTTTTAATGAGGTAACCTGAGATATATATGAATGATTCTGTTATTGGATTTTTGATTACCCTATCACACACTGCTTCCTAATCACTTGGATGTAAAAATTGAAAAATCAATAAAATTTGTTTAAAAAAGAAAAAGAAAAAAAAGAAAAGGAAGTATGGGAACCCAGGGCGCATAAAGGCATTGACCACAACATGAGCGATATGTTTATTCCCTCATCTTTTAGCGCTTTAAGACTACTGAAGGCCACTGTCTTATTTATTTGTCCAATTTCTATAGCTGTCCATCTCACCGAAAACTCTTTGTACAGGTGCTACAAAATTTTAAAAATTAATAAATAGCAAAAACACTATCACTATTAAATATAAAAAGCATTACAGCAGAAACTGGGAATTGTTTAAGGAATATAAATGGGTGGAATTCCCACCCAAAAATACCCTACCTAAGTTATCTTCCTCATGCCAAGCAATTTTTACAAAAGTAGAAAGAAAATTCCTGAGCGATCTAATTGCCCTGGCTTGGAAAGCTACTTGGCAAAAAAAGAAAGTGAGAGTCAGATTTAAAAAACAGAAAATTTGACCTTTTAGAGGGGGCATTATAGGTTTAAATACTTGTTTGAATAAGATTAAAAGAATGGATGACCCTTAAATATAATTAGACTTTTATAATGAAAGGTATAATTTAGAATTAAGATAGCATTTTTTTGGGGGGGATATGGGAAATATGAAGATAAGAGGAGGATTGATATGAATAAAACTTTTAGCTATATAAATATAATTAATATTGAGAAAATCATAACTGATAAAGATATTTCAAATACTGATGGAAAATCAAACCTTAACAAGAGACAAAAACAAGATATTGATTAATAAATTGACATTATTGATTTATGAATTGATATTATTATTTGTATGATATTAGTAAAATATGATGAAAATGCCTATATTTAACTCTGTATACATTAACAGTACCAAAAATTGTAATGGTGTAATGAGGAGAAAATGGAAAAAATATGGAGACGAAATACTGGATTGTGTAATACTGAACAGATTTATATTGAAGAAGATAATGTTAAATATATGAACGCAGACAACATGTTTACTAAGCACTAAAGATTGTAATTCTTAAAAATTAATAAAACTTTTATAAAAAAAAACATTACAACAATAAAAACTCTAAACTATAAACAAATTGCAAACAAACATCTTGTGTTTGTTATTGTTTGGGAATCATACGGAGAAGGAATTTGAAAATGCTTTGAATAAATGCTTTGGATTTAAAACAAAAAAATTCCAATAGGATTCAATCTTTAAACTTACTCTGTTTCTTTTAAAATTTAGAAAATCTCAAAAAATATTTCTTTCATTAAGTGATCAATCAACAATTAATGATTATTAATTAACATGTATTAATAATGCATGATTATTTAAAAAGTCATAGACATAACAGATTCACAGTTTCAGAAATTCATTTTTAAATGTCATGACTCTACATTTTTCTATATAAATTCATAAAACATACTAAAAGTAATTGAAATAAACAATTTGAATTAGAATGCATAAATGAATATTTCTGCTTATAATGGGTAGGATTCTAGAATTTGCATTTCTTTTTTTTTAATTGAAAAGTTTTATAAAAATTACAGTATATACCCTAAAATCCCCCAGATTGGTATTTTATAATTAACCTATAATAATACTTCTTCCAGACACGCAATAAAGCACTTCTTAAAATATGAGATTTAAAAGCCTGGTCAACTTTTTTGTTATAAATTAAGTATGCATGCCACCCATATAATAAATCCCATCCCTCAAGGTGAAGTATACTTTTATTTGTTAAATTAAGCCAATCACTAACCAGTGTTAAAACCACCACATCATAGTATACTTTCAAATTAGGCGCCTTAAGTCCTCCTCTTTCCCGTGCGTCTTGTAAAATCTTAAATTTAATTCTTGTTTTTTTCCCCGCCCAAATAAATTTATTAATATCCTTCTGCCATTCATCCAAATTGGCATCTTTTTTCAAAATAGGTATCATTTGAAACAAAAAAAGAAACTTTGATAGAACATTCATTTTAACAGCTGAAATTTTCCCCAACAAGGATAATTGTAATTTTTTCCAATTATTTAAGTCCTTTTGTACTTTTAACCATAATATCTCATAATTATTTTTATACAATTTTACATTAGAGGCTGTAATATATACTCCCAGATATTTAACCTTTTTCATTATTTCAAATCCTGTCAATTTAACTAACATTTCCTTTTCCTTCATAATCATATTTTTAGATAATATTTTAGTCTTATTATTATTTACCTTAAAACCAGAAACTTTCCCATACTGAGTTATAATTTCCATCAAGTCTATAACCGATTGAATCGGTTGAGATAGTGTTACAACCAAGTCATCCGCAAAAGCTCTCAACCTATAATCATTCTTTTTTATTTTTATTCCCTTTATAATAGTTGATCCACGAATTTTAATCAGTAATATCTCCATTGTTAAAACAAACAATAATGGCGACAATGGACATCCCTGTCTTGTACCCTTTTCAATTTCAAATGCCTCTGTTAATCCCCCATTAAGAATTTGGATTTCTTATAAGGAAATTGGTAACTGCCTTATGCCTTGTAAATAATATCAGCTAATCTAACTCAACAATGTTCACACATAGTAATGTTTAACAGCCCTAAAGATATCACAGACAAGACCTCTGTGTTCTCAGCCACTGAGCTATAGTCTTCTTTCTCGTGTTTTAAGATTTTCCCCTTCTCTTTACATAACAAATCTACTTTGAAGCTTATAGCTGAAAAACAAATTATTTTAAGAAATAATTGACTATGAGTAAAACCAGAGGCCAAATTGAGTTAATTGTGAACTGCAGCTTTGATCTATAATTTCAAACCAGACTTGGACTATACAAATTGCATGTTAATGTAGAATCCAGAGCTGATATTTAGAGCAGAAATATTTCTGGAAATGGTGTGTTTCAAAAGCTATTAGCTACAATTCTTAAGATCATTTATGAGCACCCCAGGAGTTTGCCAGTTGCAAATGCACACCTAGACTGTATATATTTTTGCAGGTTTACAGCAATCAGAAGGAAAATAATCACTAAACTGCTATATCAAGGTTAACAGTTTTCATATTAAAATCAATTTACAGTATGTTTGCTTGATATGCCCATAAATTCAAAAAGGCACATACAGAATGGCTGATTTCTTGGATATAATATAATTATAGCTATTTACCCTTCGTGAATATGAATATGTATATGTATATATGTATATGTATGTATGTATGTGTGTGTGTATATATATATATATGTGTATATATATATATATATATATATATATATATATATATATATATATATATATATATATATATGAGATATTACGTGAAGTAGTTCAAAACTATTTACATGACTGAAGATACAATAGCTGTATCATGTATCTGGACTCTTTTCAGACTGATTGAAATACAAAACCTGGGTATTGCTAAAACTTTAAACATTGCATGAGTAAAATCAAATGGACCATAGGGGCAATTTTTCTTAAGCAAGAGAACTATGCATCTTGCAATATTGATATGGTACTTATTTCTCTGGGAGTTGAAATATATATTTCCACAATGATTCTGTCTCAAAATAACTCATTCCTAATATGCAATATTTTGACCAATCATTCATATTATTGATTACAAACATATGGTAAAATAGATGACAGTGGAATATTTGCCATGTGTCTGTGTCTGTGACCTTGGTTCCTGCAGCCAATCCTGGAGACTTTACTTCAAGGGATCACAAAATGAAGTGAGGCAACAAACTACATGCCAAGGCTTTGTACTAGATATGACCATTGCACTCTTTCCCCATCCCATATTCTGAAGTCGACATTTATTGCAGATAATTAGGAAACCATATTCTATTAATAAGTTGCCTATCTAACCTCATCCCAGAATCTGGATACACACATATGCATGTGCTTGTCCCAAGATTTAAAATCTAAGCCTCTTCCTCATATCTTTCAAGTCAGTGAGCATATAATTGCTTATTTCCTGGTCTTGAAGGTTCAACATTTTGTGTCTTATTTGCAAAATGGCCTTCTCTGCTCATATTCTTATATATTTTGACTTCATCATTTTTAACACTTTAAATAGTAAGAGAGAGGTCTCCTTAGAAGAACATCTCCACAAGGAAATATGTACACCCACTCACATCAATATCTTTTCAAAGTCAGATTAAAACATTCCATGTCCTTTGCACATCCTATACATACATATTATATTTTTCTTATTATTTGTAATAGCTTATATTTCTCTCTGTTGAAAGACATCTTAATTTGAAGGGTGGGATTTAATGTATAGTTGGCATGCATATTTAATTTTTAATAAGAAAGTGGACCGGGCTTTCAAATCACATATTTTGAGGAGTGCCTTACTTCATGTTTGGAAAAAGTATTATTATAGGTTAAACTATAAAATACCCATCTGGGGGATTCCTAGACATGCAATTGAGGGGATTTCTAAGGGGATGAACTTTCGTATAAAGAATTATTAACCTGGTCAGGTTCGGATTGGCATTTAAAATCTCTAGATGTATTAAGGCAGGAAAATATTCTATAGTCATGGTTTCAATATTTACAAATAGTGGACAGGTGGACTGTAGATAAGAAAGAAAGAATAACACTAGAAGATGGAAATCTGGTTATTCAGATTAAAGATCAGAGTCAGGCCCATATAAAAAGAATTTACAATGCTTTAATAGAATTAGACTCTGAAACAGAATTGGTTAAAGACTGTATGATTAAATGGGCTCAGAATATCCAGGATCCGATCCCATTGGACTTATGGGAGACAATTTGGATTAGAAATGTTAAATTTACACAAGCTCAAAATTTGAGGGAAAATTTTTATAAAATGTTTTACAGATGGCATTTAGATCCTAAAAAATTATGTTGTATGTATCCAAATTTACAACCCAAATGTTGGAGATGTGGTAATATGGATGCGACATATTTTCATGTTTGGTGGAATTGTAAAAAGGTAAAGGCTTTTTGGATTATGATTTGGTGGAACATTCAAAAGATTTTTAAAAGGAAGATAAAGTTCACCCCTCAATTATTCCTATTGGGTATCTTTGTGGATTTAAATGATAAAGAAACTACTTTAATGTTGAATTTATTAACTGCAGCAAGGTTACTAGTAGGCTCGTATTGGAAGAAGGATTCGTTGCCTACTTTAGAAGAATGGATATTTAAAGTTTCTAACTTTGCAGAAATGGCAAAAATTTCTGCTTATTTGAAGGATCATACACAAGAAAGATATATTATTGTATGGAGAAGATGGATAGATTATATTCAGAAAAAATATGGGATTATAAAGTTTCATTTACTTTATGAGTAAATTTTATAGTAACTGTTGTAGAGATTTGTTTATATGACTTAATTTAAGGGGAGTTAAAGGTTAAGTATGATGGGTTTTTTTTCTTTTTTCTTTCTTCTTTTCCTTTTTTTATTATTGTTAACTTTCTTATTAATAACCCTGTACTCTGCTCTGGGAAGCGAGGGGGGGAGGGTTGAGGGTGGGTGGGTGGGTGAGTGGGTGGGTAATGATAATATAGTCATGGTAAATGCTTGGGCATTTCCCCTCTGCTGCGTTCATGTGTGTGAGAGGGATGAGAGGGGAGGAAGGAGCAGGGAGGAAGTAGGATAGTTAGAGGAGAAGGGGAGGGGAAGAGAGTAGGAGGGGAGGAGAGAAAGAGGAGGGAAGTAAGGAAGCATTAGAGAGGGTGGACGCAGCCTGGGGGGAATGGGCAGGCGGTACCAATGGTTAGGATTTTAATTGAATTGTATTTTGTATGAATAAATGAAAAATAAAAAACTTTTTATTTAAAAAAAAAAGAAAGACATCTTAATTCTCTCAGCTCACTCATCCAACTGGTCAAAATTAGATTTCAATTTTATTCTGGCATAGTCGGTGTTGGCCAAATGTTTCATTTTTACATCATCCAGATTTGATAAGCAGCACAATTATTCTGTTTTTCAGGTCATTAGTAAAAATATTGAATGATGCCGGGCCAAGATTCCTATGATTCCTTCCTTTCTCCCCCCTCCCCCACGTTAGTTCTATTCAACTCAATCCTATCCCACTCAATAAAAGCCACCAATGCTAATCTCTGGAGTGTGGTTAATTAGTCAATTGTGGACTCACTTTATTGCAGTGGTATCCACCCACACTTTAACTATTACCTTGGCAAAGGAGACAAGATTTCTTTCACATGACAGCTATTACTTTTGACAGCTATGCTACAAAATAGAATGTATTTTATTGTGGTAATAGATTACACAGCCATACTGATTGTTAGCAACCACAGCATTGTTTTCAATATGCTTACAAATGGCTTGATTAATTATACAATATGTTCTAACATCTTTCCAGGTCAGTCCTGGCTCATCCTTTTTTTCTTCTCCTTTTCAATTTGCCCTTCTCCAATTTTCTTATGTAGTACTCCAGGAATCCACAGAGATAATTGAGAGAGGTCTGACAGCTCTTAAGTTTCTTTAGGACCTGAGGAACTGAAAGCATTCAAATCAGCTTTCCTGTGTCCTTACTGAACTCTATCCTCTCCTATTTTGTTTGTAATCTATCTATATGACTTAAATTTACATTTTTTATGGCTACAAATGTGGAGGTAAAATAGGTGATGACATTTTTGAGAAAGAAAACTTGCTAGATTTTGCTTGTAAACTTAGCTCATTTTCTTCCTTCCTGTCTTCATTTCTTCATTTTTGAGCTGAAGCTTTGTAGACTTCTTGGTGATTAATCTTTCCTTTCATTTCTAGAAAATTTCAGCCTTCTTTAACTTCAGATCTCCACTAGAAAATTTTTATTATTTTTCTTTAATTATTAAAATCTGCATTTCCAAAATCCATGGTGGTCTTTAACTAAAATTCTTCTGAAAATCAAGAACTCAATTAATAAAGATCAAATTTAAGATAGTTGATTCAGTAATGCCACATCAACCCTTTGAATGAATGTTTGTCTGTCTTTGTGTGTGTGCATGTGCATATGTACACACACACACACACACACACACACACACACACACACATTGTGTTTTGTAAAATTAGTTTTGCCCAGATGTCTGGATCTCTCATCAAAACTATCCTAATTTCTGAGGCTTCAGTTATCTACTTTAAAACATCTTTATCTATCTACTCCTTTTGATTGCTGTAATGATCTGTTGAAGACTCTAAGAAAGTGTGGTAAGTCACCCCCCCCAGAGAAGGAAATATTAAAAGGGCAGAATATTATATTTTCTCAAATGATCTTAAAGAGACAGAAAAATATGCCCAGTTTGTCTTAATAGCCCCAAGTCTCCCTCCCCCAAGCAGAAACCAGCTCTGTAGAAATGCAGATGTAATATTCCATTCAGGAAGGTTGGAGCCCTCCAGCTAGAAGCTTAGGAAGACAAAGACACCTAAAATCTGCATACCCCACCCAAACTCTAGGACAGGACATAATAGGATTAACCCAAAGATACCAAAGGGGCACACTCAGACTCAGGTCAAAGTACATGACACAGGAAATACAAAGCCTAAAACAGGAAAAGGAAACAACTCCAAACAAAGCCAAAGAGCATATAAAACCCACTATTTTTTCTTCCAAAGCCATCTTTCTATTTGGCTCTTCTCTTCAATAAACTACAACCTTCTTTCTAAAGCAGTCACCATGTTGTATATTCCCTGCTTGGACTGGACCCTGATGACAACTTTTCCTTCAACATAAGATAAGCCTTCAATTTGCTTGCTCTTTTATATTTTAACACTCATGTTATCATTTGTCCAGTTACTTTTGCACAGGTAGCTTAATGCCCAGTATATAATACTACATTACTTCCTCTCTTGTATTGCCTGTTCCTCTCAAATTCACTGGTTCCTTCCAGGGAAACCTCCCTGTTTATTATTCAATAAATTCAAACTGGGAAATTCTGGCAGGACAAACACTCTGAATTGTTACCTTGCTAATGACAATAAGAGTTTCCTGATTATTATGTACTGAACAAAATGAATATTCTTCAGATCTGTTTGTTGGCTTTTATTAATGAAGTAGTGTACAGCAACCTGCTAAGTGGTCAGTCCCTAGAAGGACTGCTACCTGCTAAGTGGTCAGTCCCTGCTAAGTGGTCAGTCCATGGAAGGAAGCAGTTATTTAAGAAAAAGTAATTTTAGTAATTTTTCTTTTCATAGGAAACTTTGCACGATACATTTTGTGTACTGCTTCATGTTATTGAATCATCACTGTTTAAATCCACTAATCTTCTGCATAATCATGAATTGGCATGCTGTGCAAACACTCAGAAATCATTTTCAGACCCAATTTGAGTGGCAGGGAGAATACATCAAAAAGAACCTGTGCGTTATAAAATGGCTAATGAAATTTAGGCTTTTAATATATCTAGAACTGTAAAAAACTGCTTCTACCTAGTATTTGCCCTCCACCACCACCAGCAGCATTAGAATAAAAGGAAACATACAATGCAGCCCAGGACAAGAAATGAATAGAGTCTTTTCAGAGAAACCTAGAAGGCCTTTTGACAATTGACTTTTCCACCATCATTTTCAAAAGATTCTGCCAGCTATTTATTTGTCAGGAAGTTGATTTTATTCTCAGATGCTCCAAAAATTGTTTTTCGTATTACGATATTGATATAACAAATTATTAATTTGGGGGCTTTCAGTGAGGGAAAAAACAACTTCTTTCCACCTTCTAATGCTGACTCCTCCCTCCCACCCCCTATATAAACTGAGAGACAGCCTTACTGCCATATCTGGCATTTAGATAGCAATTTATAGATCTTTTCAAAAACAAAGTCCTCTCCATCCCAGCTAAAAATTACATTAAGAATGTATCAAAATAGCCTCAGATAAATGGACTTGACTATCGTCTGTCAAGCAATATATTAACATACTGATTAGTTGTTACTCTTGCCAGTCTTCTAAAAAATTATGACAGGCCACACAGCAGGAAGCAAATGATCCTTAATACTTTCTCCTTTGGGACAGAATAAAATGCCTTTCACTTCCATACAAATAAAATATACATAAAGCTTGTCATACAAGATGGCAGAAGGATAAAAATGCTTCAGAGTGACTGCAATGTAATAATTGAGACTTTTATTTTTTCTTTTTGTCTTAGATATGATCTTGCTATAATTGATGTAGCTATATATTTTCTATATAAATCTCTCTCTCTCTCTCTCTCTCTCTCTCTCTCTCTCTCTCTCACACACACACACACACACACACACACACCAAAAAAAATGTATCTGCTTTCCAAATAACATTTTTCTACATGTGGTTGGGTCTTTTATAAGAAAATCACCTATTTTATAGACTTCCTCTACAGATTCAATGAAGGCCAACTCATCCATTGCACTGAGAGTCGATAGATTTTTAAAATACTATGAAAAGCTCTAACACCTTTTTCTACCACAATTATTGGTCTAACTAGATATCTTGTACCCCATGCAGCCACTCTAATGTATGTACTGAGTATATGTACATATACAGTATATACTGATATCTTTATTAGGGATACAGCAAAAGCTCACAAAGGTTGTGAGGTTGTGTGCAAGGTTTTGCATACTCCAGAACTCCTCTTGAGGAAAGATCAACAAGAAGGAATCCAAGAATTAGGCCATGAGGCATCAGTTGTAAAGTACAGAGGAAATATGTGTTGATCACAAAAATCTAGGGTTGGCCAATGAGAAAAGGAGTCCCTGTAGATTGTACTCTACTACTTGTTGCTGACTATAGGGCGCAGCACTCATCTCTGTTTCAAGGCTTTTAAACCAGGACTGTCCAAAGATGGTTCCGTGTCATGTGGCCAGCATCATGACAGAAAGTGCTGTTTCCTGTTTCGATTTATCTACTCACATTTACATGTTTTTTAATTGTTAGGTAGGTAGGCACTAGGTGAAGAGATGGGGCTCACCCTGTTGCATGACACTCAGGTCTTGAAAATGGACTGTCAGCTTTCCTGCAAACAAACCCAGCATCTTAATCACTGAGCATTTGCACTGCCGGATGGGACATAGGTGAAAATAATGTCAAGCAAAATAATTGGAACCGACTCCTGGCAGATTAATTTTCTATAAGTACAAGCAAGATTATTGTGTGTTCAGAAATGGGAGAACAATGAAATTCCCACAATGGAGGAATGGATTGTGAATGTCAGAATTTGCTGAAATGACAAAACACTGAAACACTGGAAAGCTTATATGGACTTTTTGCTGAAAGAAGAAAAAAATCATATGGTTTATGAATCTGAGTATTTAAAAAGACGTGAATTTGGAGGAGTTTGTATAACAACTAAGAGGAGGGAAGATTATAAGATTATAATTATTTGTTGAAGAGGTTGGAATTAATTATATTTCATAACTTTAGATTCCTTCTTTTTTTTTCCTTGCACATTTTCTTTTTTCTTTTTTTTTCTTTAGATTTGTCTTTTACTTCCTGTAAAATCCTTAACAAATATAAATAAAAAAGTATTGTGTCAGTTAAGTATTGCTGTATATTATAAAAGTTCTAGGGCAGATCAGCGGGCATAAAAGAAATGTTAGGAAGAAAGATGTAGAAATATGATTACAAAGATGAAAAGAGTAGAATAGTTCAAACTGTTGTAAAGTAAATTCCATTGTAATACAAGAATCCCAGTTATCTAACCTATGTACATTTATTCAAAAATAAATAATAGGTAATATATTGTCCTTAGGAAAGCATATCTAGCCACTAATCTTCTTTACTTGGCCTATTAAGGATTAGTTGCTCTTAGAAAAAGTGAATGCAATGGTGCTGGTATTCCTGTATTATTGGTAACTTGTGTGATATTATGATATTTTCTAAACTGACTACTGGGGGCTAGAGATTTTCCTACCTTTACTGTAGGTTCTAAAGGTGGATTTAGTAGGCTTCTCCTTGATTCTGGTGCTACAAGTCTTTGAATTCAGATAAGTGTAGATTAATCTGCCATTTTAAGGTCCAGTGGCATTGGTTGGATTGATTTACTGATTGTGCCATCAAATTGTTTTCATCTCCTAGTAATGACACAAATAGATTTTTCTCCCTGATGATCATTACAAATAATGTACTCATCAGCACCATTACTGAGTCCATCCAACTTCCTGCTGTGTTCTCTTCTTCTCTTTGCTTCCACCTTTCTGAGACTACCGCCTTCTCCAAAGAGCTAGATTTTTCCATAATGTGTCCAAAGTTGGATAATTTGAGCATGGTCATTTGTGCCTGAAATAAGAACTCTGGGTTGATTTGTTCAATATTCATTGGTTCATTTTCTTGGTTGGCCATGGTATTCATTCTCAGAAGTCTTTTCCACAACAAAGCCCAAAGGCATCAATATTCTTCCTATCTTGCTTCTTCAAAGTCTAGACAGTGGACTTTTTCTTTAAAATGGATTACCAGCTATGGTTGAAAAAGGCATCTGTATGAAAGTGTACAGCATTCTCTATCCAGGTGTCTTTCAGATTTTGAAATTGTAAATATGTGCCTATTGGCTATGCTGAAAAGAAATTCTGGAAGCTGTTTTTCCAGCTGGGGGACACTGAGCTTGACAAGGCTACTATAATCATACACAGTTCTGAAATAGACAAATATTCAAACTTGATATATGATAGTCCTGGCTTTATGAATCATTTGCACATTAACATACCAACTTCTTTCTTCCTGTAATTTTCCCATTCCTATTCTAATTCCCATGTCCAGAACAATATGTATCAGAGTTACCTTTTTATAATGCTTATGGTATATGGTATATGGTATATGGCAAAACCCCTGCAGTTCTACAAATCTCTGAAATTATAGGGGTCTATAAGATAATACTTTCTATTTTCCCATTCATGTGGATCATATCAAAAAGCAACATTCTTTCCCTGTATTTCAAATTGCTTGAGTTGAGTCTTGTAGAAGTTCTGAAAACATGATTTGAAAAAAAAAATACATCTTGAACTGCAATAACCCACTTGGAAAATATTACATGTGTTTCAATCATTTGTTGGAATACTATATCCTGTTTTATGAGAAAGAAATAGACTTCTCATGAGAATGATTAAAATGTCACTTAGGTTCAATGTTGAGTTGGGTGCAGGTGGTCCTACAAAGCATTCATTTGAAGGATATGTGTTTATTCAGTTGTTGCGGAAAATGGAACTGATTGGCTGGACAACTAGCAAAATAAGCAATTGTGCTTTGATCTTCTTGATTCTTATTCTCACTGAAGATGGAAAAGTGGTTTTCATTGTTTATTCCTTTTATTCTGCTTATTTTAATTTCTTAACATTCTCATGCAACTGTTTGCCATTCTCTTTTCTTTATAGCCATGAAGGTATCATGCTGGTACAAAATATCTCCCACCGCCCACCATTTAACTGTGCTTTACAGCTGCTTTGGATCAATGGAAATAAGGATTTGCTGACCCTGATTCTCCATAGATTGCATTTCTTCTTAGTGACAAGAAATTTCTTGAAATAACATCACAAGAGGCATGCATATTTATTTCCAAAATCATTTTAGTTGCTGGAAGGAACAGTCATTACGTTTACACTGGCAAATAATACTGCATCAGCCTCTGTGATTCAGAAAAGAATCTTAATCCTTACTTATCTATACAACTGGGTCTTCTGTAAGGCATTGTGGGATGACTGCTTGATGAGGTAAAGTGCCTAAAGCAGCTAAGGGCCAAAAACTATCCTTTATTTGATTTATTTATTAAATTCATATACCACCAATACCACCAAAAGGTGACTCTAGGCAGTTTACAACCAAGTAAAAGCAACAAGATAAAACAGGAAAATAATACAATAATAAATATTAACATTAAAATTGATTTAAAATTAACAAAAACAGCAAAGAAGGAAGCAAGATGCAGATGGGGTGGGGTGGTCTTATCTCAGTTTGTTAACCATCTCCAGTATGACATGCCTCCTTTGGGACCCTTGGCAAAACCAGATTTTCAAGCTCTTTCACAAGACCAAAAGAGCGGGTGCAGATCTCGCTTTGAGGGGCATTATGTTCCAGAAGTCAGGAACCATGTCAGAAAAGATTCTTCTCCTGGGCCCTGCAAGCCAGAATTCCTTGACTAATGAGATTTCTTCTGCGGTGTGAGTAGGGCAAACCAATCCCATTGGAGTAAGACAGTTGCTCAGGTAACTTGGACTCATGGTATAAAAAGCTTTAAAAGTGATAACCAAAATCTTGAATGGATCTGGAAGCAATCTGACATTAGACTACAAAGTTGTATGAGTTATATGAACAGTCCTATACTTCATAAACTTGTCTGCTCGTGTCAAACGCTATGGAAATCTTGGTACTAAAAAATAAGATAAGGCAATTATGGGAATATCTTGGAAGTCAAGGAATGTTAAGAATTGGGGGAGGGGGAAGAAGACTGCAATGGGTTGGATAATGAGATGTAAAAAATATGGGTTGGTGCAGAAACTCAGTTTTTGAGAAGAGTTCTTTGACCAAGAAGAAAATATTTCTCTTTGTTCGTAACTGCCTACTTTGGGCTTGTAACTTTTCGTGTATTCCCTTCGTCAAACTTGTGGAAACTACAAAACAATAGTCAATACATATACTATAAATAGAAAACTGATATTTAATGCTTTTATTACATTTCTGAAGGTTGCAAAAGAGAGTTTTACAAGTAACATATTGCCTTAAGATTGTCTTATTGCTAGAACAACATTCTGACTTCAGTATTAGAACTGTACATACCTCACCAAAAAGAATATTGTCTGCTAGTCCAATTTACATAAATATGAATGAAAATGTTTACATTTTTAAAAATAGGAGTTCAGTACTTAGAAATAAGCCTCATATATGTTTCATATATGCTTGGGTGGTTACATTTTCAAAATATGCATACTCAGAAACTCCTGATCTAAAGTAGTTTTTCTCAACTTTGGCAACTTTAAAATGTCTGAACTTCAGCTTCCATAATCCAGAGTTGGCATGAAGTAGAGAAACATTGATCTAAAGCAGACATATCAAACTCGCGAGGTCACATGACATCGTGTGATGTATCAGAACTTTTTCTCCATTGCCAGCAATGGAGTGGGCGCAGTTTCCTCATGATGCGTGCGGCCCACGGGCTGGCAGTTTGACAACTAATCTAAAGGAATTATGGAGAATTAAGACTAATTCAGGGATAAATTCTCCCTAAGCTTTGTTGTTTTCTTGCAGACATTTCATTACTCAAGTAGATAACTTCATCAAATATTCTCAACTACACAGCTGTGACTTCTACAAGTAGCCTGATAAGAGATTTTTAGACAACCTTTAGGTAACCATGGTCTTAAACATTAACTTAAGAAACAAGCAGAGAAATCATAGTTTTTCATTTATACAAATAAGTACACTTCCTCATTATCCAAAGACCAGGTTCAACTATGGATATGATTCCCAAGTTAATAACATTAATACCATACCTGCTAATATTTTTTCATAGGTCACAAGCAGCAGCAAAACTAGACCATTGGTTTGAAAAATCCCATACAGTTCATATTCAAGCTTTTTCCTGGCCAGTGAGTAAAATTAACTGATTTAAAACTTCTTATTTCACTTTTATTTGTCTATATTTAATTCTACCTGTCTTCACATTCTTTTTTCTATGATTATTCTTATGCTGATACTGTGGGAGGGATTTCTTGCAAGAGAAATATGTTTATTTTTTTGCAGAAGAGAGCTATGTTTTGTTATCTTTCTGGGAGAAAATATCTGAAATGCATGTAAATGAGGCATGCAGTTTATAATGAATTGGTCTGAAGAACATGATGATCTATCTGCTCATGAGCATTTCATTAACTCCAGGTGTTATAACTCTCCTATTAAATCTTAGTTTTCAGATTTAGAGTGAAGATAACATTGGTTTTACCAGTCTTACAATGTTACCCAGTTCTCACACATAATTATAAGATGAATTCACTTCTTCATTTCAGTTTATGGATTAACAAGGGCTAAAGTTAGAACTAAGGATTTTGGCTGGCTTATACAGTACACAAACCACACTGAATGTTTAACAAACAGGCATCTATCCCTCCCACATACATACTTAAAAACATATTCCAGCTAGCATACGGGAGTTTATTCTGTATATACTATAGAATAAAAAAATATAGGAAACATATAGGTTCAGTAAAAGAGGTTGCGAGTCCAAGGGCATCCATGAACTCAGATGAAAGAATGGCAAAGACTGGGAATAATATTTGACCCTGTAGATGCTGTTACTATGACAGTAGAGGTTGAATGAGTGAGACCAGCCCACAGTAGGTTCAGACTAATTCTAGGGTTAAGGTTTTGTTCTGCTTTGTACTCAGTGCTTATTAACAAAGAAGTAGATGGAAATTGAAGAGATAAAGAGTATATATTGCTCAGTACTGTGAAGCATTATATAGGAGATGTCATTTCTGAAGCTATAATCACTATTTGTTTGCCTACCCTGTAGTTCATTTTGTATACCCTTATGCATTAAAGAAGAAAAAGGAGGCACTCTGACACATACACTGCGCACAGAGTTATATTTGTAGAAGATACTTAATTGAGAAAGAGAATACAATAAGTGAAAAAATAACAGGAAAATTTATTTTGAAAGTCAAGCTCCCCAGAGGTGTGTGCATTTTGTTGATATTAATTTCTTTATACATGAAAGTCTTAATTAGTTGAGGTTTTAATCTTCCATTCTGATCAATCATCATTTTATTTTTAGCAGTTTTATTGTGAAAAGATCTATACAGTTTATTTATTAATTTTTTACATTTCCCTAATCCTCACCTATTGCAACTTTGTAGTTTGCACATAACTTTGCTTTAGAATTATATCAATACAAATCTATATATGGCTTGTGAAATTTAGCTAAAGGGCTGAGAACACTGCTATGCTGGTCAATGTTTGAAAGAATTAAATGTTACAATCCATACAGTACGTTTGAATGAATATGTAACCAAGAGAAGAACAAGTGATTTGGAGTTTCCTACTTTTTGTCATTTATCTTATCTCATATAGTTGATGTGCAATATAGTTTACCACTCACAAAATAAAAGAGAAAGAAAACCAGAGCTTCATGAAAAGAAGGTGAGATACAAACAAATTTCTGTCCAGATCATTTAGGTTCCTTCTGTACTGCTTGTCTTAGCTTTTTATAACTTTGAAAAGATATTAGGCACCTGATTATCAGATTGAAGGAACTTTTACCAACAAGAAAAGGTGGCCATGAGTTTTAGCTTTAATATAGGCTTCCTAGATTCACCTATTATCCAGGGTAAAGCATACAACTTATGTCACCAGATCCACCCACCAAAACCTTGAGGGATAACTCTCAGAAATCCTACAAAGAGGAAAATTATTATTATACACACAGAGAATGTTATATTAAGTATATAAAATTAATGAAATTTAAATTCAAGAAGATTTGCATTACATCAAAATTTCACTACAGTTCCTAACATGCCACTCAGTGGGCAAATGCAGATCTCATATGTTTGTAAATATACTATCCTACATATCCTCCAACTGATTGATAAAACTGATTTTATGACTATAAGCAACCCAGTCTTACTCTGAATAAGATGGGTACCCAATAAATTTTACAAATGCTGTAAATAAAAAATAAAATGCTGAAATATGATTACATAATTCAGCTTTTTACAAATTATACTTCTGTCTTTCACATACATATGTACATCTCAAACAGGAAAAAGGCTGAAAATGTTTTAAATGGCACATGTAATATCTCTTTAAAACAGAATCTACAATAGGGTTTTGCTTAAAAAGTCTGCCATTACTCAGGATGTCCAGAGACCACCTCCTGCTGTTTCTTATACAAATGAATGGGAAATCCAGAGATAAATTGCCACCTATACTGCATGATAGTGGACATACAAAGCAACTGTCACTGCAGCTCTATAATTATGCAAGTATTCTTCCAATATTATACAATTAGATGGCCTCATCTCTCTTTCTTTCAGCTGATAACATTTTGTAGGTGTCAAGAGCACTGAACTATCTACTTGTTCATTCACTTAGGCATTAATGGAACGCCAATGCTTCAGGGAGACTATGCTTTTGGATATGATTTTTTTTTAATTTTTCCAATGACATAACATTTTAAAAATGTGACACAAATACACATGCACACAAACACAAAAATGATTAATTTTCATTCTGGGGCAATGAAAGTAATTTGCTTTGTGGTTCCATTGTTTCTAAATATTTTATTTATTTATAGGTAGATGTTATGCCTGAAATATATATTTTCAATTCTTCTAATTTTTATTGGTACCAGTAGCTTATATTCACTGGAAATCCCATCCCATCCAAGAAACATATTAACAATGTGAGAAAATAAGTGTTATAAATAAATAAGCACACATACATGCAAACAATGCATAGATTTGCTCAATGATGCAACATATGTCTGACTTTTTTATAAAGTTTTTATTGAAACAAATACTTTAGACTTTAAAAACTTTGATAATAAGATTCTGTGTTCATCCACAATAATTTTGGCTGAGTTATAAAAACTATCATGACAACCTAATAGAGTACGGTTTACAGTGTATGGGTATTACCGGTAAATACATTCATTTATATTAGTTAAATGCCTCCTTTTTTAATGCATTATGCTTTGGCTGCTCTCAAATTATTGACACATTATTTTATTTTACTACCTATCATAAAAAATCCTTCATTGTTCTAATATGATAGCTGAGTTTATACATTTATAGAGTGTCTATAACATCAGATGAAATTGCAGTACATCAGAACCACCATGTGGTGGCAACATTTTATTGTGCAGGTTTATTTTTCCCCCCTGAAGGTTAGAGTTTTCACTCTGTCTTCAGGTTGCAGCTCAATTTGTAAGGTTGCAGCTTAATTTGTTATCACTTGCTGCTCCTGCCCTACCTTTCCTTCAAAAGCTCTCTTTTGGTTCCCTGATTTAAAAAAAAAAGAGAACAATGTAAGAAGCTGAAGAACACTGAGTCTGTCAATCTCCCCTTATCTGAAGATCAAAATCATAATATGAAATGTCACAACTATCCAGTTCTGTAGACATTGCCAGTAGACTTCCAGTCTAACTTAAAGTGCTGATTTTAATCTTTATTGCCCCACATAACATGACACCGAGGTTCTTTTGAAGACCTACTTCTCTTGGTGGCAATACCTGTTCTACATATACATCAGGTTGTGAGTTCTCCACAGTTGTGAAATGAAAGAAGGAAATTTCAAAGGCAATGTGGTTTTCACTTTATGGAACAACCTCGCCCTGCTATTAATGTATGTTTATACAACACCATAGTTTTCTACTTACATTATATGAATAAAGAATAATAGAGTTGGAAGTGACTTGGGAGATCTTTTAGTCCAAGCCCCTGCTCAAGCAGAGATCCTATACCAGGGATGTCAAACTGCTGTCCGATGGTCCAGATGCGTCATGCTAAAACCACACCCACTCATTGCTGGCAATGAGGAAAAAGTCGTGATACATCACATCACGTCATATGACATCGCGAGTTTGACACCTGTGCCTATACTATTTCAGCCCAATCTCTCCTTAAAAACCTCCAATGTTGGCGCACCCACAACTTCTGCTGGCAAGTCATTCCACTGATTAACTGACAGGAAATTTCTCCTTAGTTAAAGATTGCTTTCCTTGATTAGTTTCCATCGATTGCTTCTTGTCCTGCCTTATGCTTTGGGGAATAGTTTGACTATCCTCTTTTTTGTGGCAACCCCTGAGATATTGGAACATGCTATCATGTCATCCCTAGTCCTTCTTTAATTAAACTAGATACACCCAATTCCTGCAATCGTTCTTCATACACATTTATATATTATATATGCATTTATAGTTGTTGTATTGTGTGGATTTTAATGACAGTAAATCTCTGAAAGTTAGTTATTTAATCTCTGCTTCTGAAAAGCTTCCCATCCTAAAAGTGCATGAAGAGGTAACAGTTGTTGTGTTGAGGACTAACAAAAATTTTGAGGATTAACAAAAATAAGAATATCAGCCTATGAGGCCAAGCTCTGGAAAGAACAGAATCCTTAGTTCATTAGTGAAGCTTAAGAACTTATATCAAAGAGCAAGCAATTGAAACAATAATTGCAGTAGCTATTCTTTATATTTTTGTGCCCAGGCCACTTACTGAATTTGTTCTCCAGATTTCTAAGCTTTGACTATCTCTATACTCTGCATCTCATTCTATGAATTTACAGGATTGTTTCCTTGGTTCTCAATGTCCAAGAAAACTTTGATTATGCTTCCCTCCACTGTGTGTGCCCATTAAAATACAGGAAGCACCAAATCAGAATAGAAGGAATATATCTTCTAACACATTTGCATACCATGTAAAATGTAAAAGTAAATAAAAATAGTTTTCATAATGTGCAAAATTTGAAATGAGTTGTGTGGTCAATGGCAACCCTGAAGGTTATTTACTTACCCATAATCTAAAAAGCTTCTTCAAAATCATGCCATTAGCTTTCTGTGAGTACCGCACAGCAGAGCTAATAATGCAAATAAGGTTCATGTAGTTAAACACTGCTATTGATATTTTTTTTTAGTTTCCCAAGAGGTCTCCTTATCTAGCAGCTATAATCATCTCCATTGTGAAGTGGTATAAATTCTATGTATCATTTAGAAAGAAAGAAAATTGCATAAAGTATCAACCATGTCCTTATATATATATATATATATATATATATATATATATATATATATATATATATATATATATATATATAAAAGGACATGGTTGATACTTTATGCAATTTTCTTTCTTTCTAAGGCTGGTGTTTTCAGCTTCGTGCTTTGAGCAGCAATGTGTAGTCTTAGCTGTTTCTTCCTTTTAACTGCCAGTGGGGGTATGAACTGATTGGGTGGGAGCTTGGCTGTGTTCTGATTGGGTGGAGGTGTGTTCTGAATGGTTAGGGGCTTGGCTGTGCTCTGATTGGCTGGGGGAGTGTTCTGTTTGGTTGTGCTCAGGTTAGTCTGAGTTGCAGAGGGGTTTAAGATTTTGGGCTGCCTTGCTATTTTTTGGCTTCGCGTTCGTGGTCGTGCCTCCTCTTCATGGAGGGTGTCAGTTTGCTTCATGTATGGATTGGAGGGGTTTAAAGTGGCTAATGATGCAGCTGTGGTCTGGCTTCTGGTTTGTGGTCGTGCCTCGTCATCGGTGTGGCTTTGGGTTTGTTTTTTGCGTGGATGTGTGGTGGTGACATCCTGTGTGGTTTTTGTGAGTGTGGGTCTGGTATCATTTTTTGTGTTAGGGAGTCGTTTGTCAATAAGGGCGGGTTTCCAAATGGCTGGTAGGCGGGAGGTATCATCTCGCTTGTTCATGCTGTGTGGGCGTTTTTCTATCTCGATGACTTCTCTGATTATTCTGTTATTAAAATGTTCACTTTTGGCAATGGTTCTGGTATTTTTAAAGTCAATTTCATGTCCTGTGGCTTTAAGGTGTTGGACCCTAACACAAAAAATGATACCAGACCCACACTCACAAAAACCACACAGGAGGTCACCACCACACATCCACGCAAAAAACAAACCCAAAGCCACACCGATGACGAGGCACGACCACAAACCAGAAGCCAGACCACAGCTGCATCATTAGCCACTTTAAACCCCTCCAATCCATACATGAAGCAAACTGACACCCTCCATGAAGAGGAAGCACGACCACGAACGCGAAGCCAAAAAATAGCAAGGCAGCCCAAAATCTCAAACCCCTCTGCAACTCAGACTAACCTGAGCACAACCAAACAGAACACTCCCCCAGCCAATCAGAGCACAGCCAAGCCCCTAACCATTCAGAACACACCTCCACCCAATCAGAACACAGCCAAGCTCCCACCCAATCAGTTCATACCCCCACTGGCAGTTAAAAGGAAGAAACAGCTAAGACCACACATTGCTGCTCGAAGCACGAAGCTGAAAACACCAGCCTGAAGATGACGAATGGGACTTCGTCGAAACATCGCCAAGACACTTCCAATTTTACGCGGGAGAAAACCCGAACAACCAAAGACCTACATACAAATACCCGCGAAAACCTCAGAATATATATATATATATATATATATATATATATATATATATATATATATATATATATATATATGCCAAATTTAGTAACTATTTCCAAATGCTGGAACCTATATATGCTTGAGTTCTCCATCAGAAGCCCAAGGTTATTGTTACTTCTATATTAGAGTGATGTCTTTTCTTTGAACAGTGATCTCCCATCATATTTCTAAGAAAAAATGTAGTAGGTCTCTGTCATTTTGGAAACAGCTGGGGGATACTGACAAACAAAAAAGAAGTTTAGCACAACCAGCAAAAGTATTTATTTATTTATTTCTATTTATTTATTTATTTATTTTCAGTGTTTATATGCCGCCCAATCCCAAAGGACTCAGGGCGGCGTACAAAGTTAAAACAATGATAAAACAATAAAATAAAGCAGTCATACCACGAGTCCGATCATATCCCGGCCCCCCCGGGACATCAGCCCCAGGCCTGCCGGAACAGGAGGGTTTTAACGGCCTTCTTAAAGGCCGGCAGGGTGGGAGTAGTTCGAACCTCGGGGGGAAGTTGATTCCACCAGGTCGGAGCCACCACAGAAAAGGCCCTTCCCCGAGGGCCCGCCAGCCAACATTGTCTGGCCGACGGGACCTGAAGGAGGCCCAATCTATAGGACCTCACCAGTCTCTGGGAGCTGTGCGGCAGAATGCGGTCCTGTAAGTAACCTGGCCCTATGCCATGAAGGGCTTTAAAGGTGATAACCAACACCTTGAATTGCGTCCAGAGACCCACAGGAAGCCAGTGCAGCTCGCGGAGGATAGGTGACACGTGGGCGTACCTTGGCGCGCCCACAATCGCTCTCGCGGCTGCGTTCTGAACCAACTTCAGCCTCTGAACGCTCTTCAAGGGTAGCCCCATGTAGAGCGCATTACAGTAATCCAGTCTTGAGGTGACAAGGGCATGAGTGACTGTGAGTAAAGCCTCCCGGTCCAAATAAGGCCACAACTGGTGCACTAGGCGAACCTGTGCAAAGGTTCCCCTGGCCACAGCCGATAGATGTTGTTCCAGATTTAGCTGTGAGTCCAGGAGGACACCCAAGTTGCGTGCCTGCACTGAGGGAGGTAAATTTGCCCCCCCCAGGACTAAAGATGGACCATCCAGTTGGCCTTTGGGAGGCAAGACCCAGAGCCACTCGGTCTTGCCTCCCAAAGGCCAACTGGATGGTCCAGTTGTATATACATGTATATACATATTTTATTGTAAATGTATCTTGTCAAATATATTACATTTAAAAAAAAACACATATGTATACTATTCTTTAGGCCTTGGGTATATTTATTAATCCTCTGGATTGCAAAACAGCTGTTCTCTTGTCAATCTATTTTTGATTCTGCTCTGTTTCATATTGTCATTAACGAAGAAGCAAGTTCCATATGCAAAACAAGAGAGCAAGACCTTGGCTAAATGTTCCTCTGTGAACAGATCCTATTTATATGTGGAATGTACATACAGATATGTAGGCTCCAACCTTGAGAGAAAATTTGTACCTGAGTCATGAAAGCTCATTGTAGTATTTTTGGTCCTGTGCAGCACCTAAAGCTTTCAGGCAACCATGTTCCTTGATGTTGTCACCTAGGATAAGAGAAATTCAAATACGGAAAAAGGAATATTGTGACATCTGCCATGGCTTGCAACAGTAAACCATTCAAAAAGTATATAAAAAATACCACATTGGGTAACATCTATTCTCAGTAAGCTAAAACTTGAAAAATAAATATGACCAGTTTTATCCTTTCTTCTCTCCCATACCACAAATGCATTTAATAGAATAAACACACACAATTTGCTCGGGACAATTTTTGTTCTATCAATAATTTTAGCTGTCTCTTTCATAAATGTATTTCTTTCACTTGGTGGTTGAGTTCAATTGCCCCATAATATAGGAAAAACTCTTTCCCCCCCCCCCCAATAAGTGGGAGCAGGATATGTTCCAGTATTTCTGCTTGTTTATTCAAAAATTCCTGATCAGATCTGAAAATCTTGCTGAGCACAGCAACTTTTCTCTGTGGGTTACACATGGGAGAAAGAAATAACAGGACACATTCAGAGATAAATTAAGGAGATAGCTTTGTCTCTTGTGCATTTCACAGTATTTAATGGGCAATCCTGTTCCTTCTACTTAGGAAAAAAAATGTTCAGGGATTTGCCTGGTAATTTATCAGTTGCTTACTGACCACTGAATTTACCAGGTATCTTCAGATATAGTGAACCTGCTGTGCTGGGAATGCATCAGCAACATCTGAAGCTGCTATTCATTCTGGTGGAATGTTAATGGGAAACAGCCAGTTGAGCTGATCAGTGCAAAAGTTCCTTAACAGAGCATATAGCCTTCTTTTTGTTATCTGCATTAATGGCAGAGAAAACATTATGAGGAATGAACTGATGTGATGTCTAGCAGAAATAACTACTGCAGGGGAACAGAATAATATCATCAACATGCCATCAGGAAGATATTTGAAAGGAATTAAGCACCAAAAATAAAACTTTTATGAATTAAAAAAGATTACTCTGCAGCTACATTGAATAGTGTCTCTAAACATTGCTATTAAATGCAGAAAATAAATTGGATGGAGACTTTTAATTCCTTTTATTATTTTTTTAGGAGATGAAATGCTTTATTACAATTAAACTCATCTGAAACTTATTATTCTTTCAGTATGCTAATTAATAGAGTAAGATCATGGAATTGTTAATTAAAATACAACACCTCAGGGAAACTGAAATTAATTTTGATGTCCTAATCGAGCTACCATTATGTCATTAAATCTTCCCAATACTTTGTTTGTTTTAAAAAAGAGATGTAGATGCTTTTTTTAAAAAATGTAGTTTGCATTTGTAATAGAACTGTAAAATGACACAATTTTAATGTGGGCAAATGTGATGAGTCAGTAGAATGACAACTGTGGATGCAACAAGAATGGAAATCTTGATAATCTAAGGGTAAATCATTATCCACTCTTAACAGATCATCGGCAGACTCTTTTTAAGTTCAAGCATGTGTCCATAACATCTATCATCATTTTTTCTTGGCTACTGATTTCTTCCTCATTCCATAATCTTGATCTTGTCCTTAAGATTTAATTTACTCTTTGGTCCTAGCTTACATTTCTTCCATGTTTTTTTGTTTCTTGATTTATTTTACATTCCTGCCCAGGGTCTCAACCTAACAGAACCTTTTGTGCTAATTGCATGAAATTAGAAATTTAGAAGGAAATTAGAAATTAGAATGAAAAGCCAGTTCTGGTGTAGTAATTAAGATGCTGGCCTTAGAAGCCAGGAGATCATGAGCTCTAGTTCAGTCTTTCTCAACCTTGACAATTTTAAGGCATGTGGACTTCAACTCCCAGAATTCCACAGCCAGCAATGCTGGCTGTGGAATTCTGGGAGTTGAAGTCCACATGCCTTAAAATTGTCAAGGTTGAGAAACACTGCTCTAGTTCCACCTTAGGGATGAAAGCCAGCTGGGTGATCATGGGTCAGTTATCCTCTTTCAGCCCAACTCTCCTCAAAGGATTGTTGTTGTCAGGAAAATAGGAGGAAAGTATATTATGATTGTGCTGCCTTGGATTTCCAATAAAGGCAGGATAAAAATAAGTAAATTAGCAATTAGAAAGATGGATTTTCAGCATGGAAAGCATGCATTTTGCCACTGAACTGTTTTAATTTTTTTCACCAAATTCTTCTGGTGGCCCAAGATTAAACAATCCTCTGGACAAGGAATGTCTCTGATGCTCATTTGCATCACTTAACTTATTACTTTCAAAAATAATTTCTGATTCTTCTAAGTATTGTATACATGCTTGATCTACACTTGATTTCAGTCAAAAGGCTGAGAAGAACCCTAGTACTTATAGAATTTGGTAACTCTAAGCATAAAAAGCATGTTTTGTTAATTTTTATTAGAACAAAAATACAGCTGATTGGAAGCAGAAATGTATAATTATAATTAGAGAATAAATATAATTATAAACTATATGATCTGCACAATCATAAGGAAGGAATGTTTGAAGATGTTTGTTTTTCCTCTGCCATAAACCTATTGCAGCATGCATGGTCAATGGGCACTGATTCCCCACTGCTTCCTTAAATTTGGCATCTAGGACACAGGTCCTGCTTGTCTATCTCTAATACCAGTCTTGAATGTATTGCTCCTTTAGTGCAGAAGTAAACAATCTGGTTTGTTCTCTATGGTTTTTTTAAATATAATTTCCAGTTCCTTACCATTTGCCATATTGCTTGGAGATTATAAAGTCTAAAAATAAAATCTAAAACATCTAGAAAACTTTGGATAGCCTATCCTTGGCATAGAACCATATTATCTTTGCATTGCACAGCGACACAAGAAGGTGTTAGCAAATCTTTATTGTCTATAAGATTGAGAAATGGCTGTGCATTGCATTTAAAGTTGGGGTCAACTTAGAGGAGTAATCATTCTGAGGATTAAACTGCAAACCTGATTCAATAAATATTTGATAGAGTAAAAGCCAATGGTCAGCTGATTCTCTTAGAAACTCCAGAACTGAGAAAAAGCCATTTTCAGACCATAATCCTTTTATGACATTACAGAAGATGAAAACAAAGCAAAAAGTTTTCCTTCTCTAAAATTCATTACAATTAGTGTTAGGATTTAAACATTTGCTCTTGTTTTGCCCTGCCATTTGAAATCTATGGTTAAATTATCACTATGACCTAGTTCTTCATTTCAGTTAATTGCCAACATAAATAGTGAATTAGCTATAGCTACTAAGAAAATTTGCAATAAACTGTTAATTGTTATTTTAAAGATTTTCTTCTTTATGTTTTGCAAGAAGTCCTGATTTCAGCTCCAAACAGAGATTTTTATTCCTTCCATGATAAACTATCAAGAACATGCTGTACAAACAGTGAATGAGTGTGCATTAAATGCAGCTAGCAAAAATCAAAAATATTGGGCAGCATTTACAATTACTATTAGACTATCAGCAATACCTCTGCAAACAGACTAACATAAGTGAAGTTATTATACATACCAGATGTAGGAAGAGAACCAGAGAAGGCAAAATACAGGCAAGTCACAAAACATAGTTCATGGTAATAATACTTTTATCCTAATATAGCCTTTTTTTTTATCCTTTTAGTTGAATACAACAAGTTGTTCGCCAAAACAAGAAAAAAATAGCATTGTGGTTGGAAATCTTTTAAGGAAGCAATAACTTCATACTCCAGTATAGCTATTAGACTGCCCACAATTTGAACCTCTATATAGAAATGATCTTTGGCTCTATTTATTGAGAAAAGTATGGATTTTTTTTTAACAGAACAGAATAGAATAACAGAGTTGGAAGAGACCTTGAGGTTCTTCTAGTCTAACCCCCTGCTCAGGCAGGAAACCCTATATCAAACATGTCAAAGTTGCCACATCAAGTGACATCGCACGACGTATCAGAACTTTTTTCCCATTGCTGGCAATGGGCTGGGCACGGTTTCCTCATGACGTGTCCAGCCCAAAGGCTAGCAGTTTGACACCCCTGCCCTATATCATTTTAGACAAAAGTTGTCCAATCTCTTCTTAAAAACTTCCAGTGTTCAAGCATTCACAACTTCTGGAGGCAAGGTTGTTCCACTGATTAATTGTTCTAACTGTCAGGAAATTTCTCCTTAATTCCAGGTTGCTTCTCCCTTGATTAGTTTCCATCCATTGCTTCTTGTCCTAATTCAGGTGTTTTAGAGAATAGCTTGACTCCCTCTTCTTTGTGACAACCACTGAGATATCATGTCACCTCTAGTCCTTCTCTTCATTAAACTTGACATACCCAAATCCAGCAACTGTTTTTTATATGTTTTAGCCTCCAGTTTCCTAATGATCTTTGTTGCTTTCCTCTGCAACATTTT
Organism: Crotalus tigris; assembly: GCF_016545835.1. Classification (NCBI taxonomy): domain Eukaryota; kingdom Metazoa; phylum Chordata; class Lepidosauria; order Squamata; family Viperidae; genus Crotalus; species Crotalus tigris. The sequence continues at coordinate 14,531 of NW_024097251.1, read as the reverse complement.
CTCAATATTTTTTTACATCATGTGACCAAAACTGGATGCAGTATTCCAAGTGTGGCCTTACCAGGCATTGTAAAGTGGTATTAATACTTCACGTGATCTTGATTCTATCCCTCTATTAATGCAGCCTAGAACACTGCTGGTGATTGTCTACTAGGAATCCAAAATCCCTTTCACAGTTACTACTATTGAATTTTATTAGAGATCAAATGCATTGCAGCACTGCATAGCCAGAAGTGAGAATCAAAACCCCTAAGTTCTACTTTGCCCACCCTTTACTGTCTCTCATTGCCCACTGAGTGTAACCAATCAAGTTCATGCAAAACGTTTTCATAACAGTCAGTCCAAGTGCAGGTTGGTATGCAGCTCCCTTCTTGAGGCAGCATATTGACAAAGTACAGCCTCTGCTTTCTATTTTCCAAGCATTTCCCCCATAATTCCCCCTTCCCACAGTCCATAACAGTCTGTCACCACCTAGCAGTGAAGCACAGCAAGCATAAGGTGGGAGCTGATAGCTTCTTGCATTTTGTTTATATTTAGCACTTTTAATAACAATAGTCTCAAAATGACAAAGCAACTAGACTAGACTAGATTATACTAGACTAGACTAGACTAGAATAGAATAGAATAGAATAGAATAGAATAGAGTAGAATAGAATAGAATAGAATAGAATAGAATAGAATAGAATAGAATAGAATAGAAAAAAGAACCTGGTTTGATAACATTAAATTAAGTTTGTACACAACAACAAATGTAACCTGCATCAGGGGCATATATTTTGTGTGGGTATGTGTATCCTGTCTTTTTTCTAAGAGGTAAGCCCATATTATCCTTACAACACTTCTATGGATGGGATGTCTAAGAAAAAATGACTGGCACATAATTACCCATTGAGCTCTATGGTAAAGTGGGCACTTAAGCCTAGCTTCTCCTGGCCCAAGTCCAGCTTTGGCAGTTGCAACCAACATCATAAAATGGATTTTATGTTTGGGCATTCAGATGGACTGAGCTTTGATTTGTGGTCAATGTAACACTACATATTCCATATTTTAGTAGATCAGTTTGCAGTTTTCCATATGCAATACTGCACCAGACAATAGACAATAGACAAAGACTTAATCTGCACATGAAAAATGATGAATCTTTGAAAACCTTAGTGGTATGTTAGCAATACAATCATGAGAAAGGTCAGGACCTCATTTTTTCATGCTTTAAAAAATACCTGTGTTAACATTTTCTTTTTTTAAAAAAAGTTAATATAAATATGTTAAGAGTGTATGCATGTGTCAATCTTGAGTCCTAGCAACTGCCTGGAAAAGCCCTTGCAGTTTTCTTGGCAAGATTTAAGAAGTGGTTTACCATTGCCTGTTTCCTAAATCCTGAAAGAAAGTGACTGGCCCAAATCACAAAGCTGGTTTTGTTCCCAAGACTGGACTAGAACTCACAATCTCTAAGATTGTAGCCTATTGCCATACCTTCTACACCAAACATGTCTATTATGTTAAGGTTAGCAAATATTTATTATATAAATTTCTTTTTTTAAATTTCATAGGAAAATAATTAAAAGTAAAACTACTAAAATGTTGTTCTCACTAGATTCTAGCAATGGTTAGTTTGTATTAACTAGCAATATGTACTATGAGCACTGAATTATCCCTCTCTGCTTTAAATGATATTTTTCTAGTAGTCATCTATTCAATTTAACCCTCCTCTTTTTGATACAGATCAGATCTGTCCATGAGCCAAAGAGACAGTGTCAGTTCAAGTGGTAGACCATACTTCTTTTTTCTCTTTTTTCTCCTAGCATTTCCCTCTCTGTTCCTATAATTTTTTGTGCTCTACCGACTGATTGTCTGTACACAACTACAAAGGAATAACTAATCTCTATTTACCATTTGGTTTCAGTTTTTCTGAAAATAAGCCTTGTAAAAAAAGAAACACAATGGATAGACATCCTCACTTAACAATATTGCTTCATCTCTTTATCCTTTTAGATGGAATCAATCAAAAGTGAAGTGAAGGTGATGTGGAAATATTAGAATCTCCAGTACTGTAGCCATTTTTCAAAAAAAAAACAAAACACCCTGGTATACCTTAGTTCTATAAAACTGCTGATGGTCTCTCAGCCTTAAATGATCCCTTCCCACATATAACAATGAAGAGTTGATGTATCAAAAGATGTCATGTATTCTAAGATCTGCATTCTAAAAAGGTTTGTTCCATGTTAAATTCCAGATAGTACTGTACGTTCTATAATGTTTTATGCCACAACCAAAAGAAATGAATCTTACCTTGGGGCTAACCTTGCCTAGGCTGAGAAGCTACTCAGGATTTGTTTATTAGTTGGATAAGATACTTTCAGGAAATTTCATGGTCCACTTCCACTTCATGGACATATTCACATAGTTTTTCTAACAACAATCTAGAACAGGGGTTCTCAACCTTGGCAACTTTAAGACTTGTGGACTTCAACTCCCAGAATTCCCCAGCCAGCTTTGCTGACTGAGGAATTCTGGGAGTTGAAGTCCACAAGTCTTAAAGTTGCCAAGGTTGAGAACCCCTGGGTGATGTGCTATTACATTCCCAGGCTAGACTGGAAAAGTAATAGCACATCACTTCTAGACTGTTGTCAGGAAAACTATGTGAATATGTCCATGGAGTGACTGGGTAGAGCACTTGAAGACTTCATTTTTGAAAGCCAATAATCAAAGCAAATTCTCTGAACTCACAAAAAACAGTGAAATAAAAATATAAAACCTAGTTTTGTACTTGTAAAGGTCATTAATCAATTTTTAAAAGCACAAAAATAAAAATTCAAATAACCCAACTGTTTAAGTTAAGAGTAACAGCTAGTTCCCTATGGGAATCAGCTTTTTCTTTTTTTTACAGTCCTTGGATCTCTCTAAACTTCAGTGCTGAAATTTAACTTCATGGGAGATTGCAGAACAGAGAACAAAATAAACAGAGGCATTTATCCAATAGGCTTATGTATCTATATTAGTTTAATAACATTGTCTATAGAATGTTATAAAAAAATTAAAAAAAAATAAGTCATCCAAATGTCACAGCTTTATCCCCCAGTGATGTCATCATATCATTACCCAACTCTGTGTTATTAAAAAAAAATCCTCTCATAAAAACATTGCCTATACCTGCTTTAAGGGTATTTGATGAGACATATTTTCTCACAACCAAATAAATAAAGCCAAATGGAAGAGATTTCCCAGAATAGTTTATGTGAAATTGAAATTGATATTTGATACTGGTTTAAAGTTCATATTTCTGAAGTTTTGATTTTTGAAAATTATATACTTGTATGCTCTGCTGCTATTATTAGCCAAGAATTTCTGGCTGCAATCCTGTAATTTTTAAACTGAAATATTGTGTAAAAGTGATTGTGAAGAATTGTGTGAAAGTGCTGATCCTCCAGAAGAAAGACATTCTGGTGAAAGGTTAGCAATTATATCCAAGAAAAAGTCTTCAGGAGCCTCAGTACTTCAGGTCACTGGTCATTAGTTCCAGCTTCTAAAATCAAATAATAGATGGCTTTGATAAGAAAAACTTGTGAAAGTTAATTACATAGTTTCATAGGAAACTGCAATAAAAAAGATAATTTGCTTTCAGAAATAAAACATATGTGATTCTTTTGTGGAAGATCATGCATTGGATACTAACCCTACATTGTTTCCAAAACAGCTATGCCTACATGATATTCTTTGGCAATCATAAGAATACAGAGAATACATGAAAAATACAAATTTGGGTGAGAATCCAGGTAGTCCTCAATTTACAACCATTCCTTCAGCACACATTTGAAGTTCTAAGCCAGTGGTGGCAAACCTATGGCACAGGTGCCAGAGGTGGTACTTGGAGCCCTCTTTGTGGGCACACGTACCGTTGCCCCAATCTTGCCTCCCCCACAACCCCTCCTCTCCAGCAGCCTCCCTGAAGGAGAGTCAACCCCGAGCGTGGCCCAAACAGAGCAGCGCAGCGAAGGACATGGCAGCCAGGCAGCATAGACAAGACTCTGCCCTCACACCCCATTATGCAGTTGATGCTGCAGGGCGCGGGCAGAGGATGTGGCCACCATGGCGCTGCTGGGCTGCCTGGGCAATCTGCGGTGGGCCCTGGAGGTGGTGAGTGGTCCTGTGGGCAGGCAGGGCAGGGGATGGGGGGCAGAGCGGGGGTGGGGTGGGGGGGCAGAGCAGGGTGGAGCCAGTTTTTGGGCACTCGATCTCTAAAAGGTTTGCCATCACTGTTCTAAGCATATCATCAAGAGAGATCTATAAGCACTTTAGAAAAAGTCCTGACAAGCTACTCTTATTTCAATTTTTGATCACTTTCTGTATATAGATTATAGTAATGCAATGCATATATCTTGACTACAGCTAAGATTTCATAAAGTATCCCATGTTATAATACTAGCAGGCATCTAATTTGAACAACAGAGATATAGAAAGTTGCTGGTGGTAGATGTTCATTAGTGACAATGACAAAGGCATAATTTTACACTGGGCAGGAGAAGGCAACGATAAACCAAAGCTGTATTTTACTGAGAAAGTCACATGATTAAATTATATAAAGATGATTGCTGATATAGTGCTAGATGCTAGGCTTTCAGAAAGAGCTGGGAATCTTTTGGAGTGCTAACTAATCCTTATAAACACCTCAGAACGTCTAGTTGCAGATATAGCCACATTGGAAAACAAATTCCAAAACTGCAAAGGCATAATTACTATGAGAATAAAACATCCAATGGGAACTGGATGTAAAAATAAATGGTGGAAATTGCCTAGAAGAGAAGAGCAGTCAAGATTTAGTCCACACTCAGACATAAGAGTCCCCAACCTTTTAGAAACCATTAGAGATAGTTGAGATTTTAAGAATACATCATGAGAAGGCCCAAAGCTAAAGGTACACAGTGAAAAGGATATTCCCTCATACCCTTTCTAATCCCCCAGAATAGATAGTATTAATACAAAATAAGCATGAGGATATGGTCACCCACTAGGTTTATTTTCAAATACTCTCTCTCTCTCTCTCTCTCTCTCTCTCTCTCTCTCTCTCTCTCTCTCTCTCTCTCTGTGTGTGTGTGTGTGTGTGTGTGTGTGTGCATGTATCCTCCAATTACAAGCAAATTTATTTTTTGAGAACACCTTCAGAAATGGTTTGCCACTGCCTTCTTCCCAGTGGCTGAAAGAAACTGACTAGGCCAAAATCACCAAGCTGGCTTTGTCCCTAGGGCTGAACTAGAACTCAGTGTCTCCCAGTTTTTTATACCCTGATGCCTTTAACCCATACATCAAAATGCTTCTCAAGACTATTAGGTCTATTTATAATCCAATAATTTTCTTGGAAATTCAGATAGTCACACTTTACTTTGTTGCATAACTGCCTCCTTCTATTACATTTACAATTAAAGTAGCATTTGCACCATCTGAAAACAGAGTGGGGTAGATGACCTAGGACAGTGATGGCGAACCTATGACACGCGTGTCAGTGCTGACACGCGTAGCCATTTGGGGTGACACGCGCAGGATGAACCGCCTGAGTTCTCCTCACCGCCTCTTTCCTTGGGTGCCTTTCTGTTCCACTCGGGACAGCCGAACCAGAACTCCTTTCTAGGAATTAACGATCTATGGTCCGTTTATCTTAAGGTTTTGCGGGTTCTGTTACCACCATCTGGAGGTCTCGTGGCTGAGGGGAGCTAATAAGTGCATCTCCCCTGCCCTGCTGGATTTTTTCTCTGGCTTTCCCAGAATTCCGCCCAGCCTCCGCGTTCTTTTCGCCGCCGCCACCTCCTCCTCCTCCGCAACCCGTCCCATCCCTTGCAGCACCCTTCCACCCTGGAGGTTCTCTTGGATCAGCATCTATTCTCTCCTGACCCATCTCTCCCTCTCCTCTTTCTCCTCCACTTTCCATGATGCTGACGAAGGAATGGCAAGAAACAGGAGAAGGGGATTAAATGAAAAGCCTCAGTTGTTACTTCTCCCGACAAGCTAAGAGTCGATGTAAGTAACAGAATAGAAGAGGAAGGGGCCGCCCCGCTGCTTTTATATCACATCTCACTCCTCTCAGGCTGGAGGGGGAAGCTGGCCTTACATGTATTTAGTATAATGAACTCATTACGCGGTTGCCATTGGGCCAACCTCCACGTCCATCTGTGAGCTCATAATCAGTGATTGGCTGAGACCAATGACCCTCCTTTTGCTATGGGAAACAGGAGATTTTTGGTGGAAGAGAAAAAAATTGCGCAGCTAAGGCGGCAAAGTAATCCGTTCTTCAGAAAGCAGAAAGCAGAAACCAGAAAGCAACCCAGCAAAGTCTTAAGCGAAAGATTTTTATGTAACAGTCAACTCTCATTGAAAAGCCTTTCAGGAACGAGCTAGAGTAGTTCAAGGATAAGGTATACAAATTTTAATATATTTTTTTTAAAACGCTTAAATAAGAAACGTTCAATAATAAAACGCCCATATTTTAACCAACTCTGGAGACGAATCCAAAGAGATGAATCTCTTGTTCCTTCGGGCAATTTTAACGTGGTAAATCAAGAAAGATACACGTAACTCTTGGGGCAGAGGCAAAGTCTAAGCCACCATTTGTACAGGAAGAAGCGCAGAGAAATAAACTAGGTCACCAGGTTATTGTGGGTAACTTTTTCCAGTCAGGCCGCAATTAGTGCCACACAGTAAGGGGGAGGAAAGTTGGGAAATTATTAGCAATAATGCGACTTAGGTTTGGGGTCTGCTGCAGAGGCTGTATAAGAGCATGCTGGGAGGTGCAGTTAGTAACTACAATGCTCAGCATGCCCTCATACAGCCTATGGCTCTGCAGCAGTGCAGCTGAGCCAAAACTACAACTCCCAGCATGTTGCACCATAACCTATACTACTATATAGTCAAGTGCAACATGCTGGGAGTTGTAGCAACTAACTACAACTTCCAGCATTCCCTGACATAAATTTGAGCATATAAAATATAATAATGTATGCCACAGAAACAAGAAGCTTATTGTGCCACCAATTACATTACACTGATCAATACTTTGCTATAGCACAGCATTGATCAGGGTATGTAATTGAATGATTACATGTAATAGTCCCCCATAGGGAGTAAATATAGTGAATAAAATCTTTAAAAAAAAATGAATGTCAATAAGCCCCTTCAATAATAAAAATTTCAATCTCCTTTTGTCTGTAGGCCTGAACTCCAGGCACAGAGAGTCTACTCCTGGGGTGCCATGGACTTGTAATTGCCCACAATAACTGAGATAAGTGAGGGGGAGGCTGTGTTAGGCTAGTTAACCCCTAATTGGCTAACAAGCTATCTATAATTCTATCTGCTGTCACTGGCCCACTGATGGAGCACCCAAAAAGTAAAAAACAAAGGTTAAGTAAAGGGAGTGGTAGTAGCAGTGGCCGACCCTTTCAGGAGACATGGAGCGAGATGTATGGTATTATAGAAAAAAATGGCAGATCATTTTGCGTTCTATGTACTGAAACGGTAGTAAGCAGAACGTGGAATATAAATAGACATTTTGAAACTAATCATTCCCAGCTCTTGGAAAAAAGTGAGGATGAAAGGAAGGAATACATTTCCAGGAAGCTACACCTTTATAAGAGCCAATCTAACTCCATCCTTAAATTTATAAAAGGCTGTACAAATTTAACATCTGCAAGTTTGAGCATTGCTCACTCCATAGCTCAGCATGCAAAAGCACTTAATGAGGGAGAATTTATTAAAGAAACTCTCCTAAGATGTGCGCCACTTCTATTTCACGATATGCAGAATAAAGATGCAATTATTAAGAGAATATCTGAGTTACCACTCAGTAGAAATATCATAAAAGACCGAATAATGAGACTGAACACAAACGTACAACATCAATTAAAGAGAGACATAAGGAATTGTAAATATTTTTCCATCTGTCTTGATGAAACTACTGATGTCATGTCACATGCTCAGTTGGCCATTATTGGTCGATATTCTGATAGTCACACAATGAGAGAAGAGTTGATAAAGTTAGTATCAGTTCCAACAAGTACATCAGGAAGCGAAATATGTAAGGTTGTTATGCAAACATTCTGTGACCTAAGCATTGATATCTCTAAAGTTGTGTCAGTGACGACAGATGGTGCCCCAAACATGGTGGGGAAAAAAGTTGGATTTGTGAAATTGTTTACAGAAGCTATTGGACATCCGATTGTGCCTTTTCATTGTATTATCCATCAGGAGGCTTTATGTGCCAAGGCAGGATTCACTGACTTAAATGACTTAATGTCAGTTGTTACAAAAATAGTTAATTTAATAGCTGCTCGCCCCCTTCACAAGCGAGAATTTTCAGCACTTTTACTGGAGGTTGATTCCACCTACAGTGGACTGCTGATGTACAATAATGTAAGATGGCTAAGCCGAGGCAAGGTTCTTGAGCGCTTTGTGGAGTGCTTTGAAGAAATTAAGGTATTTCTTGAAGATAAGGATCTGGGAAACTTTCCTCAGCTCAATGATGATAAGTGGGTCAACACCCTGATGTTTTTTACAGATCTCTCTGTTCATGTTAATGAACTGAACTTAAAGTTACAAGGTTTTGGCAAAAGTATTGATGTTATGTTTGGATACATAAAAGCTTTTGAAAGTAAAGTAAAAATTTTCAAGCGAGATGTAGAAACTAAAACGTATAAGTATTTTCCTCGAGTACAAAAGCATTTTGAGAAGGCCAGTGCAGCTGTATGAAATGAAGTGGAACTCTTGCATATGAAGTGCCAACATGTTTTAGACTCGTTACTTGACCAGTTTACTGATAGATTTAGTCAATTTAGAAGCCTAGAACAGACCATGAGAATAATTAAGTATCCTGATGTAGTAGTCTACAATAGTTTGGAATTAAATGGTTTCCAATGGACGCAAATAGATGATTTGGAGATGCAGCTTGCAGAATTTCAAGACAGCATCTGGGCTCAGGTGTTTGTCGACTTGAGGTCAAAGCTTGAGAATCTGGAAAGGGGCCGCTTGGAGAATCAAGATGAGTGCCACTACGAACAGGAAATTTGGAGTGCCTGGAACAGACTACCAGACACTTTTAGCACCCTGAAAAATATTGCAACAGATTTACTCACAATTTTTCCTTCTACGTACTTTTGTGAGACCTTATTCTCAGCATTAAATAATATCAAAACCAACAAAAGAAACAGATTGACAGATGAGGTTAGTAGCGCTTGCTTGGGCCTGAAGTGTACAAAATACCAACCTTCAATTGAAGATTTAGCCAATGAAATTCAGCAACAAAAAAGTCACTAATATGCAGGTTAGTTAAAGAATTCGCCCTCCCCCTCACTTATCTCAGTTCATGGCACCCCAAACAAGTTCAATAATATCAAGGGCAACATACGAAATCGACAGATTGATGAACAAAGAAGTTACTAAGCAGGTATGTTAAATAATTTGTTAATTATAATAATTATAATAATTATATATTGCAATTATACATTTTTGTAGTTTAAACTATAAATTGCGCAAAATTATGTTTTTTTGTTGAAGTGACACACCACGCGAGTTATGCTCGATTTTTTGCCGAATTTTGACACACCACGCCGAAAAGGTTGCCCATCACTGACCTAGGAAGTACCAAAAGAGCTGTGCCTAAAGCAGTTAAAATGTTATATATGGATGAATCTACGAACATACATGAAAAACACATTATGTTCTCCCTAACTGTCCATCAATACAATCTTTTAATTGTAGATATCAAGTGTTAATTCTGGGACATTGTGCAAAATATGTACTGAGCTACGATCATTTCCTTTTGCTCTTTAGGCTGTGATTGGCTGAATTCCTTTGCAAGCCTCTATTGAAACTATTTGATCCCACGTATGAATGGATCTTAATGTAGAAAACTGGCAGCTAATATAATCTGGAATACTTTGGAAGCAGTAGTTATCTTATAGAATACACTGTCAAGATAATAGGTCTCGTTTTCTTCCACTGAGTTTTGCCATGAGGTTCCTTGTATGTTTAGTGAAGAAGAAAGGAATATGGCTGAAGTGAGTGACAGTGTATTATTGCTTTATATATCCTCCTTCACAATGGTGCTTTTTGGGAATACCAAACGTTTTTAGAAATCTAGCTCAGCCAGGGAAGCCATTGTCGAGGAGATAATCTTCTTCCATCCTCTACCTTGTAAACATGTTCTGAAAACATAAAGAGGTAGCATTATTTTTGTAAGTATTATTTTGGAGAAAAGTGTGTTATTGAAAATGTATGATATGACTTCGCAAGCATAATTGGCTTTCTTTTTGCTATGATTCTCTTCCCCCATCACACAACTTTTCTCCTTTTTGATCATAATGTTTGGTCTTTTCTTCTGAAGAAGGGCCTTTTTATGTTGCAAACAGATTTGTTACTTCAATTTGTAACACTTGGTTTTGTAGACTAGCAGCTTCTTTTACTGCACACAGAGACCCTCCAAAGCGGTGCAAGCCAAAGCAATTTTCTTGTCTCTTCCCGATTATTTGTTAAAAGCAAACCTACCATTGGAATAAGGTGAGAATAAAAAGAGAAATCACTTTTTTGGGGGGGGAGAATAAACATATTGTTACTACCACCCCCTACAATTCCTATTCTGGCCTTTATTTTTACATTATCTTTCCTGAAAAAGGAAAAAAAAGAACCTACAGTATGCTTGAAACAATCAAATGAGCATCAGCTGCCCATGATAACAATCATTTTGACACCTCAAATTGTAAATCACTCCATTAGGAAAACATGTTTCAGCTGCAAATCCCATAATAAGAACCTATTCTGTCTTTGCTGAATGATTTTCATAGCTGAGAGGCTTAGGAACAAAGCTTACTGAGGAACCAATATTCCCTAACTTATATTAAGTGTAATACAAAAAGGTCAGTTTTTGAACTGGACCCTTAGATGCAGCTTGCACAAATTCATATATAACCTCTCATTTAATATGCCATTTTATCAGAGTTATAGTGAATAGTTTACATATGTTTCACTACACTCAGCAAAAGCAAATGGATTCTCTGCTCTTCACTAATCTGGAAAAGTTTCTTTGGAAAGGCAGTGTACAAATTGTTAAAAATATATAGATAATTGTTTCAAATTGATCCTTTATTTCCAAGCTGACCTTTTAAAGACTTAATTAAATGTTTAAAAATATGGGAAGAATCTAGTTCTTGGGTTTAATCCAAACATGTATTTTTAGCCTGGTTTTGTTTTTTTAAAAGACATCCTCTTTTGAAATAAAAACAGCATTGAACTTTTCTCTTTTCCTATTATATGTACTTTAAAGTCTCAGACCAAACCTTATACTAACTCTAGCCTCATTCTTCTTTTCTATATAATTCCCTCACCAAACATTGTTTGTCAGAGGAGATGAATCTAATGTTAGGTTGGAGCATTCCAACTTTAACAGATCTTTGAGTTTTTCAAAATCGAGAATTATTCATGTTTCTTTGTTTTATTCCATGTTTTTATTATTAAATTTAGTTTCCTTTTCCAAATCATTTAATCAGGAAGAAATTTAAACCATCTGTCAAACTGTTTTAAACATATGCCTTACAACTGAGAATTAGATTGTGGATTCAGCTAGTCCACTCCAATCCCTTCTGGGGCTTCAAATGTTAGGCTTCTTGATGTCAAAAACAGCCTGATCTGGAACATAATTCTAGTTCCTGGCAGCTGATACACATGATGGTGAGACCTTTCTTGTTTTTGCCTCTGGTAAGTGGTCTTCATTGGGACTCTTTTTCGGAATTCTTCTTTTATTAATCATAAGGGGAGGGAAGGAGAGGAACAATAAGAGAGGAAGAAATAAAGCAAAATGACAAACAGCCAGGTAGCATGTCAGATAAGGCAGATGTAGAGTCCATCTATTCAGAAGGGACAGGGGCTGGCTGTCACATACACAGAGAGTGCCTAATCCATTCCTTTTATTTGGGGGATAAAATATTGCTACTCCTTTTAAAATCTGTCCAAATTGTTGGAGTAAGGCTAAAAAAAGAAGGGAGTCTCAGATTAAAGATTGGGAGGAGTCCAGATAAAAAGAAAGGGGAAGGGGAACCAGATTTTCAAGGGAAAAATATATTAGACATCTTTATAGAAAATAAAGGCTTTTACATAATAAATATGTAAAAAAAACAGGACCTTTTGATTTGTTTGTACATACTGTGTTAAAGCCTTGTTGTCTCCTCTCCTATTTCTATATGCAAGGTCAGAAACTATATATACTCCAGCCTTATATGTATAGCTCAGATTATGCCAGAGGATATTCTTCTGGGGTTAGAATTATAACTATAAAATCATTTTCCATCTATTTACACCATAGAATTAAATTTTAAAATTTATGGAACCAATTCTTAAAAAGTTAAAATATTGATCAGGGCTTTCTTTTAATGGTACCTACTAATATACTTGTGTTCTGTAAAAATGTCTAATTTGTCATTAATCATTAAAATACATAGTCAACAAATATTGCATGGAAATGTTTTGAACTGTCTTCATATACTAATGTATGGCATAAGTAAGGTATCCATCAATCTTGAGTGGAATCTTGTACCAACAAATTCTATAAATTAAAATTACTGTATGTCCTGAATTTTTCAGTATATAAAATGAATCTCAAGCCACGGGCTATTTCTCTGAACGTATGGGGGCAAAAGGTTTAAATTGTAGTTCTGCCATGAGCCATGGAAATACAATTTAGATGTAATTATCTTGAGCAAAAACTAAAAAGATCATAAAATGAGCTTGAGCATGTATGATAACTATCAATGTTAGGTAACAATGATTTTCAATCTGCTGAGATTTGCATGACAGCTTTTTCTTCTATTGCCCTTTTTGTGGTCACTTAATAGTTGTGAATCATGGCTGTGTGAGTCAGACGTGGACACAATCACCATGGCAACTTGATTATGTGTTAGAAATATAAGCTGGCAATTCAAGGTTATTTTTTTCCTAATGCTTTTAGGATGACCACTAGTTTTATAATTTAGTCTCTAGATTCTGAAGAAATATCTCCATATCTGAATTCAATTTCCATTGCAAGACAAACAGCATTGTTTCCTGGATATGATTTTCTTCTGCCAAGGAACAATCTCCCTTGATAAAAGCTGACTAACAAGAGGATAAAACCTCCATCATACATGGATGTTTTTTTCTGTTCCCATAGAAAACATTGTGACATCACCTTTCTTTAATTCATGCATCTTAATATCGATGTAGATAGCAGATAATGTAAAAGCAGAATACTGGATACGATATGCAGGTGAAATTTAATCCCACAGCCATTAATACAATAGCTAGTTTGTTAAATATGATTGTTTATATATCCTCTTTCTTTTCATTATTCACACAGATGTAGAATTCTTTTTCTCTGTTCCAGGCATTATCTCCCCCTGTTGCTCATACAGCAAAATGCAGGAATCAGTAATATAAGAAAGGTGCTGTGTTTCTGTTGCGTCCTTGGCGGGAAAACAGACACGAGAAGCAGCTGGAGTTGAAGGTTCTTTTTCTGTGCTTTCAGCAGGCTCAGTCAGGTAACGCCTGCTTACAGGAAGATGGCGCGCATGCGCCCGGCGCTGGCGATAGCCTGTCTGGTCCCGGGCAGCTTTGCATTTTAACCTGCCCGGGACTGCCTGCTCTAGTCTGCAGGTATGTATCTGTGCTATTTATTCAACAAGAAAACTTAGAAATGTCAGCCTTCCATTAAAAAGGTTTGCATCCTTCAAACACACTTCACCTGAGAAATCTCACATCAGCAACTCCTGATCATTCTGAAACATGCTTGAGAAAATTCCTGCTAACAAGCTTCTGAAGGACAATTGAGTGCAATCAAACTGAAGGGTAGTTCATGCCATGTCTTCCCTTTACTCTGAGACAGCTAACTTCTCATTAAAGGTGAAAATTGCAGTCTGGCTGAAAAGCCTTTCAAATCTCCTCTCCCCCCCCCCCCGCTTTTTTTAAAAAAAGAATGTTACACTTTAAAAATGAAGTCAAATTTCTCTCCTACACCTTGCAGCTTGTCTCTTTAAATAGCATGTGTGAAATCTTGGTAGAGGAATTCTCTAGAAATACTAACAAGTTCACTCTACTCTCTTCCCATCATGGAAGAATCATAGATGAAATGCTTCATTAATGCAGTCTTCAAGCTGCATGATTTTTGTTGCTTATTCCAAGAAATCAAAATACGTTGCCCCCGGGTATCCTCCGGTGCTGGAGTGCTGTGTGCTGTGTGTGGACAGTGAGTATGCCCCCGGGGTAACTCCCTGGCTGGAGTAGGCGTGAGTGCCTGTTGTGTGGGTAAGCTCCAAGACTTCCTTTTCGGAGCAAGTGCAGAACCTTGGGACGAGCCGTTTGTGGCTCCCTCAGTGGCGATGGGCAGTAGCTCTTGCCCTTCCCTTTGCTCCAAAGGGTCCCCCTCCCCCCCTGGAAAAGACCCGGGAGTTTCAGCAGAAAAGTCCCGCCTAGAGCGGAGTTGGTCGATGTGCCGACGCAGGACACGACCGTTGTCCAGGGCAACCTCG